>NC_057801.1:617747852-618102314 GCF_018294505.1 Triticum aestivum
CGGGCACCCCTCCACCGTCTACTGTTCATCCAGCCCTCCACAACACGGGGTCCTGTTCAACCACCCCTCCACGGCCATCCCTCCATCGTCTACTGTTCATCCAGCCCTCCACACCACGGGGTCCTGTTCATCTAGAGGCAATGCCACCGCTCACTGTTCATCCAACCCCCCCCTGCAACGCTCACTGTTCATCCAATCGATTGGCTTCAGTTAGCAGCAGTAGCGAAGGAATCGCTCCATTGGGTTCAGTTAACAGCCATCGATCGATCGCTCGGGTTCAGTAACGCGTAGCCTGCAGTGCAATCGCTCGGGTTCAGTTAGAGCCCAATGCCTCGCTCGGTTTCAGTTAGAGCCAATGCCTCGCACACACACACGTACGTGTATGAGAGAAACGCGCATCGCTCGGCCCCCGACCTCCCACCGTAACCGGCAAATCCCCGAAATTTTCCTCCCCCTCGCTTCTACCATGGTTTTTCCGTCATGGACGGCCCAAAGAATGTCATGCGGCTGCGTCTCCGGCCCGCCCAGGACGAAAAGCCCATCTTTTGTCATGATTTTTTGTCATAGAAGTAGGAGCCCACCACATCTATGATGATACCAGGTTTTGTCACAATTATCGTCATAGAAGTGTCATATGTATGACAGAAAAAAAATCGTTCGGCCCAAAATGTCACGGATGTGTCTTCTTTTGTAGTGAAAGTTGAATTCAAATATTTGAATAAGAGACCATGATGTTTGAAACCCATGCATGCATTAATATAACTGAGATATGTGCAGTGTGGTTTGAAAACGAGCATGATATACTATATACACATTAAACAAGGTCAGACTGATTTGAAATGGAGATACCGATGGCAGACATCGTTTGGCCACATTGCATCTGTGCATGGACACACTATTCTAATTGGAGATGATGGGTGGCTTTCGCATCACATATCTATATCTGTACCCCTATATATTATATTTTTTATTTTATATATATTGTGCGAATAACTTTAACTTTTAAATATGGTCATTGGATGAAGCCAACCCGATGGTGCAGAGATGGCAAAATCGAGCACTACTGTCCGTTGGATATCATCTACATTCCACCAGATTTGCCACATGTACAATCTAGAAGACTCCATGGTTGAACTTAAGCATAATGCACAAACCTCAAAACACAAGCACTTCTTCTTTGTTATAGAATCTTGCGTATCATAATTGCCAAATGTTTTTCTACATGATTTACCATTATTATTATTTTTACTTTATGCTTTACAACTCACAATTCCATGAATCTTAAAATAGATTAGCTTTCTTATAAAAACTAGATGATTTTGAATGAGATGAACTATAAAAATTAAACGAACATCTACATCATGCATATATGACTAAAAGCTTACATGCTATAATGTGGTATTTATTCATAATTTGGTTGCCAAATCTCATGCGTGGAATGCACGTGTACCTTACTAGTCTAAATGGTGTTTATGTGTGTGTGTTGTGCGTGTTAAACACATTGTACGTAGTATCATACATGGTTTAGATTCTGAACATCTAGCTAGAGTACATGTACTATGATTTGAATTCAACATAAAATGGATACATATATTTGAATTTGAGATCGTATCTACATGTAATTCGTATTTATATAGGAATTTACTACTCTATATTCATGTCATGTGTTGTGAAGATAATATCTAGATGGTTGTATAACTAACCCGAGTACAATCCCATTCAAACAGGTAAAATGTACTCAAATTTAGTCCATATGCTAGACAACACGAAATGTTTTTTTATTGTTGAGGGAAGTGCAAATTGATTTGGTATTGTACACGTTATGTTTGTTGTTCCGGGTTTTTTTATTTTTTTGTTGTTGTATTTGAATGCATTTCTAGTAATATAGTAAAACAGGACATGGCTCTCTATAGTGATGAGGTGCGAATTGTCTTTTTTTTGTTGTACACATTAAGCTTGTTCTCCTGAAATTTCAAGTCACGCCTTGTTATGCCGAAATTTCAAGCTAGCATCTCCGTCTATCGTGTTGCGAAACTCCCACCTCTTCAACCCACGCCTTGTTACCCCGAAATATTTCAGATATATCTTTGTCTCGTTGTGCTCCGAAAACTCCCTCCATCTCAACCCGCGCCTTGCTATCCCAAAATTACAACGCGCATGAAAACTCCCACCTCCTGCAAAATCCCGACACGCGAAATGCCCGTGATACCCCTAAACCGAGAGAACCGCCTAGCTCAAATTGGTGGGGGTACTTTCATAACTTAGCCCACATTTTGGACAAACGCGTCTCTAAGCCATGGTTCCCCCCTCCCATCCCATCCGCCGACCCATTCGTACACCGAGGCCATGAAAACCCGCGAAGCCCGACACCCTCCTCCGTCTGCCACCCAGCCGGAGCCTCTCCCCCAACGATGTAATCCACATCAACACCTCAATGTCCCTCATCCACCACACTGGATGAGGATCCGTCATCGATCTCGTCGTCCCGCTGGTTCAGCCACCCCGTGCTCCACCTCCAAGGAGTTGCCCCGATGTTTCCCTCGTCTTTCACGCCACCTTCGTTCCCACACCGCCATCTTCACCCGCACCACTGGAAGAGCAGCATCATCATCGTTTCCTCTGATGAAGCTGGGGCCTAATCGGCGCCACCAAAGAGGTTCTACACTAATCGCCACATTTTCTTCTTGATTTGATCTCACGGTGCGGTTGGCGCTCATTCCCGAGCCGACATGGTGCAACTCCATCCACAACGGCATCGTCAGCCACTTCCTCCACGGTGTCGCTCCCTCGGCAGCGATATCCACATCAGTAGGACCTGCTGTTGCTTTGGCTCTCGCTTCTGCTACTGCTTTGCTCTTCCTCTCGGTCCCCTGCCTAGTCTGCTCTTACTCTTGCTCTTGCCCACGCTGCCGCTCTCACTCTTTCTCTTGTTTGCGCTGCTGCTCTTGCTCTTGCTCTTGCTTGCGTTGCTGCTCTGATTTAGCTACACTTCACTTGACTAAATCGAGTTTTGAGTCAGTCGATTTTCAAGGGGTGGGGGCGCTTGCCGGAGTTAAGGAAGAACCAGCCGCAGCAGGGAGGGGCGCTCGCCGGAGAGGTACCCCACTATCTATCTTAGGGTTCAGGGGGCGGTGGTTGCTGGCGGTGGTGGGGCGGTCGCGTGAGGATTGCCGGAGAAAAAGCTCGGCGCGGGGGGCCAAGACGGATGGCCGGGGCGGCGGCGGACCGGCAGTGGGGATTGGTTTTGGGCCGGTGGGCAGCGAGGCGGCGTGGAAGCACCGTCGGCCGGCGGTTTGGCCGGTGGTGGCTGGCGGCTCAAGGAGGTGGAGGTTGAACATGAACTGCAGGTCGTTGATTTCGTATCCAACGGCTGGAAACTCGACTGACCAGAGATGAAATAGTCAGTCGGCTGATGTGTAGCCTCACCCTGCCTACTACTCTACTCTTGCATGCACTGCTGCTGCACGAGCAGTAGATACTGCTCTTGCTCGAGCCCCTGCAGCTGCTACCCGAGATGCTGGTACACGACCAGCTGCCCCGAGCTCTCGCATGCACTGCTGCTCCTGGCGCTGCTGCTGCTACTACTACTTTTGTGCTACTAGTGCGTTCAGTTTTGACAGTAAAATTCAGTTTCGATAGCAAAATTTAGTTTCAACAGTTAAATTCAGTTTCGACAGTTAAGTTCAGAGATAAGCGGCTCTGTATTTTACATCTAGCGCTTTGTGGTTATGTATTTTACCTCATCTATTGGAGATGCTATTAGAATTCCACTCAGGTTAATGTTGTTTCTCTTGTCCTACTTCAGCCTCGCCGTCGTACAACTCACCAGAGCTGCTCCAACGACGAAACCCTCCATCATAGTGGAGCTGTACCCCGGGATCCATCTCCAGACGCCTAAGATCTTCTTCCCCTCCTCCGACAGCCAAATCAGCTAGAGCATCCTCACCAACCAACCCAATCACGTTGAGATCGACATGGCTTCGCCAAAGAGGTTGTACACTTGTTGCATCTCTTTTTTACTCTACATGTTATATATATTGTCCATTGAGCACACGTAGTAACGTGAAATACGATTAGTTTCTCCTATTATATGACAAGCAGTGAGGTACCAGGCAACTTAGCTATCCGTGATGGACTCTCTTGAATGCCATCATTATTTATCTCTATGTGTTTGAGCTGTGCATTTGTAGATGGGCCTAGGAGTTGATCTAGTAGGGTAGTGGCTTGGGTCCAAAGTAGTAGAAGTAGCACAAAACATCTTTTGAGTGTAGGCTTTTCCCTGCTCAAGCCTGCCTACTAGAATCGCCACTGCTTGAAAGGAAAAGTGAAGGAAAAACATAGGAATTGGAAAGTTTCATATGGTACTACTATTCATGCATTTGGTTCAAAGGAATGGAGCAAAGGAAAACTGTAGGATTTGTTCCTTTAGTGTCTCCTTGAAAGAAAACCATAGAAATTTAAATATCCACTTGTCCTTCTTTTCAAATTCCTGTTCATGAAGCACAAGACTAAGAGATAGTAGCATAATAGCATTATAACCGTACATTTTCTTATGGTTTGACTTAATCTCACCATGCTTCTTTGCATCCTGTGATCTTCCAATTCTTGTGAACCAAACACCCAGATTGGCAGAAATCCTATGTTTTTAAATTCTCTGTTTTGCACGTGCATTCCTATCCTATTCCTGTGTATTTCCTATCCCTGCATTGTTAGAATCCTAAGATTCAAACAAGGTCTTACACAATTACTTCTGTTATAGATATGTGTCAAAGAAAACCTTGTGTGGTTTGTTCCGCTCCTGTTGCATTGTGTTCCACCCCAGCCGAGCTGCTCCAACGAGGGAAGGGTTCACCACAGCAGGGATCCACTCTCCAGACTATCTTTCGCCACCTCAAATCTTCTTCCCCGCTGCCGGCAGCCACGACAATTGCATTACCATCATCAACTAAGCAGATGACCTTGAGGACTACACGGGTCCACAAGAGAGGTCACACTCTTTCATGTCCGCTTACGTTATGCATCACTTAATATGATAACAAGCTAATTTATCGTCCTGTTCACCTATTAGACTCTGAGTCAAGTCCAAACTAATGCTAAAAATTGAGTTTTTAAATGGTTGTGGGTACATATTGGGGCAACAATCAGTACTATATGTCTACTATCTGGTTAATCTCGGGTGTCTACTATGAGTTTCATGTTGGGTGCAAACAAGCATTAAAGGAGAAATTATCTATATTTTTTAACTAAAGCTATTATCTGCCTGCTATCATTGGTTTTGGGTCTATCCACAGTTTGCTATCATCACTCTGGATTTGTGCATGCACTCCTTACATAATCTCACTATGTTTTATTCCTATGCATATCAGTTATTGTACACAATGGAACTGAACATGTAGAGCAAAAGAGACGAGCCTTGCGTGGCAATAAAATTTCATGCAGATGTTGCTCCATGGTGGGCGCAAAGGCAGCCCCCTCCACCCATTTCGGATTGTAATCAAGAGGAAGATAACTGTTCTGAGGGGGATTCAGAAGGAGAAGACCACTCCTATTTACCCCTTGAGGTCTTCGCTCTAACTTGACATGCTAATGTTGGTAATATCATGCATATGGTACCTTGTATTGCTTACTTTATACATCAAATATGTCATCTGCTTAGTTTAGACATGCTTTGTGTGAATGTCATCTGTTTAGTTTCTTTATGGTGTATGTGAACCAGGCAATGCCATCTTTGTTTAGCTAGGCATCATATATGTGAATTTTGCAATGCCACCCTAGTTAGACAGTCATCTTATATGTGAATTATATCATGCCATCATTTTTCATTACATATTAAATTTTTCAACAATTTTAGTACATTCAATTACTCTTCCTGTGCATCAGCCATTCGACACGGTCATGGAAAAATCTGGAGTGGAAACAAGGTCGTCAGAGCAGACAATGCTATCTGACGAAGCACATGTCTTGCTGGTTACGGATAGCTCCTCAGAGGAGGATTCAGAGACAGATGACCGGTCCTATCCCCCCCCCCCCCGATGTGCATGCTCTAACTTGGCAGGGTTATGTTGCTCATATCGTGCGTATGATGTCTTGCATTGCTATGTCATTTGCTTAGTTTAGACATGCTTTGTGTGAATGCCACCTGTTTAGTGTCTAATTACCATATATTTGAATTATGCAATGCCATCTTGTTGCAAGACATTATGTATGTGAATTATGCAATGCTATCTTGTTGCAAGGCATTATATATGTGAATTATGCAATGCCATGCCGTTTAGCCAAGCGTCATATATGTGAATTATATCATGCCATCCTTTTTCGTATTTCTCATTGCATTTGTCGACAACCTTTCTATATTCAACTGCTCTTCCTCTGCATCAGCCATTTGAATTGGTGATGGAGAAATCTGGAGTGAAAACAAGGTCTTCAGAGCAGATAATGCTACCTGCTGAAACAGATATCTTGCTGGTTACAGATAGCTCCTCAGAGGAGGATTCAGAGGCAGATGACCAGTCCTATTATCCCCCTGAGGTGTATGCTCAAACTTGGCAGGGTTATATTACTCATATCATGCATATGTTGTATTGCAATGCTTAGTTTTTACATCATATACACAATATTGAATGCCATCTCCTTAGTTGACACATCATATATGTGATTACCCTCTGCTCACTTGCTTAGTATATACTCCCTCCGTCCGGGTTTATTAGGCCTGTTAGCATCACAAGCATGTCCCTTTTTATAAGGCCTCGCTTTGGAAAGGTGCATGCATGCCACCATTTCATTGGTTGCATTGAAAGTCATTGTTATTGGTGCCATGGCTGGGAAATTAATATACTTCATGCGTGCTTTTTCATTGGCTGCATGCATGTGAGAGAGTGCATTGGGAGTGGAATGGAAGAATTAATGTGAGCATATTACTATGTGTCTTGGTCTAAGAGAAGTTGTCTTTAGGCCAAATAAACCCGGACGGAGGGAGTAAATCATATATTTGAATTATATCATGTCATGATATTTACATAGACAGCATGTATCTGAATTATGGCATGCCAACCCATTTTCTAAAGATATAATATAGTTATATCATCTCATCCTATTTACATAGTCATCATATTTTGAATTACGTCATTCTATCCGTGAATTATATCATGCCATCATGTTTCCATCGACGGCATGTTTTTGACTTATGGCATGCCAACCACTTTAATAGACACATCGTATAGTTCTATCATGTCAACCTGTTTACATAGTCATCATATTTTGAAGTATGTCATTATATCCTGTTTAGTTAGCCATCATACATGTGAAATTGTGTCATGATATCTTGTTTAATTAGCCATCATATATGTGAAATTATGTCATGCTATTCTGTTTGGTTCGACAACATAAATGTGAATTATTTCATGCCCTGTTTTCTTCCCTACTATCCATTACTCATGTCTATATTACAATGTATGTACATTCAATTACTTTTCTTGTTTATCAGCCATTTGAATTGGAGGGGTTGATGGCAGTATCTGTGGGAGTAAAAACACGGTCTTCAGAAAAGATCATGCTACCAGCTGATGCAGATATAATCACGGTTGTACTTGCCCAAGAACCAGCCCCACCACACATAACCAAGACTCGCGCAGATTGTACCCCTACCTAGTTGGACAGAAAACCAGCTACACCCCTTCTCACCCCAACCCCAACAGATAGTAACCCAGTTCCAGTTAACACATCACTATCTCCACCATAGAGCACCCAAACACGAGCAGTTAGTAAGGCAACTGTAGTTCCAAAACATGAGGACCACCACTCCGAACCCCAAGTCAACGCTTAAAGTAGAAGAAGAATTGTTCTCAGGTCAGCTTCCGTAGCTATGGTTCATACTCCTTTGCTCTTACATCACTGTATTTACTCATACCAACTAATTTGAAATTTGAAGGATGAAATTGAAACTCCAATGGTACAATAGGTATGTTTTAAACCTGTTTCTTTAACGTGTTTGCTATTGTAACTTGCTCTATGTTGATTTCAGTTTCAATTGAATAAACAGTTATGTTCTCATGCCATGCACATTACAAGTGTTGTTATTGTTGTGTAGTTTCCCACACTTAATATTCTGTGTATGCTGCTTTGTCTTAAATAGATATGATTTGAACTGTCTCTATCTTGATTTGGCAACATAAACTAGAATGATATAGACCATACAGCGACCATACTACATAGATATATGTTTATCTCATGTTGTTATCCTGTCCACCTTACTACTGAACTGGTTTACCAAAATGAGTTTCATATACAACATGGTAAACTTGTGAATTGTCTGTTTGTTTCTCTATTAGAATGCGGATAAAATATTGGAGAAGAGTACCCCGTCATGCAATGGTAAAGGAAGTAATGCAGATAAGGTTCAAGATAGTGAGACATCCATGTTGGTCTCCAAGAAAGTTGATAAAAACTATATTGAAGACACTGAGACAACCCCAAAGTCATGTCTTGATGTAGTGTTCGAGTTACTGGCTACTACTGCTGGCACCAGCTCTTTGAACTCGCTGCCTGAATCAGTTCAACTTCTTGAGTCTCAACTTCAAGTTGAAAGACATCGATCAAATGTTATGCGACAGGAAGCCGAAGGACTGAGGAAGTCCCTGCAGAATTCAGATGCATACTTTCTGGTGCAATAGCAAGTGCTGGAGGATTTAAGCGCCAAACACGAGAAAGTTAATAAGCTTGCTAAGCATCTTGCTAGCATTATGGGTACCCAGGATATTATTTCTTGAGCTCTTCTGAAGTGGTTTCAGTTCTGGACTTGTTTTGCTGTGTCGTTTATTTGCACTGGTTGCCAACTTTGACAACCAGTGTATGTGATATGCTACTTTGTTCCCTATATTTGCACTAGTGGCAAACTTTGATGCCCAGTGGATGTAATATGTGTAATAGTCATGATAGCGTAGCATAAGTTGCTTGCTTATTCATTTCCTTGTTGTCTTGTTTATTTGTTTGCTTGTAGTCAGTGAAGTTCTTTTTCTGCGGTTTGCTAGTGGCCGCAATAACCTATTTTTAAAAACTAGGCCACAATAACCATGGGCTACATATTTACTGTAGTGACCCTGGGCCTCCTACGGGCCGTTGAAACAATGGGCCTTTTATAGGCCATAGAAACAATGGGCCTTTTATGGGCTGTATCATCAATGGGCCTTCTACGGGCCAATAACAGATCGCATTATGGGCCGTACACGGGCTAGAGTTGGAATCGTCCGTTCATGGGTCGACCATAACGTGCCATGTTAATCGGTCGTATTTTATGATGCTATGAAAACGGCCCAACGGATTAACGGGCCACAAATGGGCCGACTGTAACCACGGGCTAAATTTGGCCCACAAGCAGAAAGGGAGAATAATGGGCTGTAAGTAACTGAATGCTGGAAATGAGCCCAAGAATAAATGGGCCCTGAGAAGGCCAAAAGATAACATGGGCTGGAAACGGCCCAATGGAATAATGGCCTGTTAATGGGTATAAAGTGATACATTGTTCATTACGGGCCAGATTCACCACAGACCGTTAATGGGCCAAGAGTTATAAAGGGCATCATATAGGCCGAAAGACGTCATGGCCCCTACATGGGCTGGAAGTTAAAATAGGCTGGAATCATATTGGATGACCCAGATGGTGCTACTGGGCCTGATTCGGATTGGTCGTAACGGGCCCTGGGTTAGCGGGCTGTAAATGGGTTATATGTGAACATGAAGTTAACAAGCTTTCTGTAGGCCAGCCCGCTACCTTTTGACCAGGTCAAACGGGTCGTCCTTTTCACATGAATGGGCCTCTGTTGGGACATGCCACATGTCGACGTATCATATGCGCCTTTTGGTCCAATGAGTGGATGACATCTATCCCAACAGTGAGCCGACATATGTTTCCTCCATGCAATGATGATTTTATACGTGGAAAATCCCCATTGGCCATGGCTGTTAGCGGGTTATTGGATCCAAAATCGGACCCAATAGCTTAACGGCGACCTATTATGGTGGATGCCACGTGTCGGTCACCCTTGACGAAAGCACTTCCATGACGCGCGATTTATCATCATGGAAGTGGACACTTCCGTGATGATAATTTTAGTAATGTCATGGAACACTTCTACGACAGCACATGTATGACTATCTTGATTCTGTCATAAAATCGTCATGGATGTACATACATGACAGAAAACGTGACCTACTATGATAAACACATATCATCACGGAAGTGTATTTTTTTGTAGTGGATGCAACAAAGTAGAGATAAGTATTTCGCTCAGTTAGAGAACCAAGGTATCAATCCAGTAGGAGAAAACGCACAATTCACCAATACCTGCACAAACAATCAAAAAACTTGCACCCAACATGATAAAGGGGTTGTCAATCCCTTCACGGTTACCTGCAAAAGTGAGATCTGATAGAGACAAAATGTAAAATATTTTTGGATTTTTTGGTTTACAGATCGGAAAGTAAAAGATTGCAAAATAGTAGATCGAAAACTGAGTGGCATGGACTAAAGGATGTGGAACCCCTTCAAGATGCTAAGGACAAAGGATTGCCTCAAGCTTCAAGATCAAGACTCTGCATTTTATGTTTTAGTGATCCAAGATCACATTGAGTCTATAGGAAAAGCCAATACTATCAAGGAGGGATGAGGTGTTGCTTAATGAGTTTCTTGCTCCATAGTGCTTAGTGATATGCTCCAAAACCCTCAACTACTTTCCCACATCCACATATGACCTAAACCTAAAGTCCAACTTGGCCCCACCGATTCTTTCTATCTGGCGCCACCGAGTTCAGATGTCATATCCACTGCCACAAACCCTAGGCAAATCGATCTCACCGATAGGGATCTCGGTCTCATCGAGATGGGATTGTAATCTCTCTATGTATGTCCGTTATCAAAATCGGTCTTACTGAGTTTGAGCAATCGGTACGACCGAGATTACAATGCAAACTCTCTGGTTAGCTTGTTACCAAAATCGGTCCCACCAAGTTTGAGTAATCGGTCCCATCGAGTTTGCCTGACCAACTCTCTGGTTAGCTTATTACCAAAATCGGTCTCACCGAGTTTGTGTAATCGGTCTCACCGAGATTACGTTATGCCCTAACCCTAACCATATCGGTCCCACCGAGTTGCATTTCGGTCCCACCGAAAACCCTAACGGTCACATTGTTTACTAAATCGGTCCGACCGAGTTTGTTGATTCGGTCCCACCG
Organism: Triticum aestivum; assembly: GCF_018294505.1. Taxonomy (NCBI): domain Eukaryota; kingdom Viridiplantae; phylum Streptophyta; class Magnoliopsida; order Poales; family Poaceae; genus Triticum; species Triticum aestivum. Next base: position 617,759,079 of record NC_057801.1, read on the forward strand.
AGATTGGTAAATTGTGTGTAACGGTTAGATTTTGTGTGGAGGCTATATATACCCCTCCACCTCCTCTTCATTCATGGAGAGAGCCATCAGAACAAACCTACACTTCCAACTTACCATTTCTGAGAGAGAACTACGTACTCATGTGTTGAGGCCAAGATATTCCATTCCTACCATATGAATCTTGATCTCTAGCCTTCCCCAAGTTGCTTTCCACTCAAATCTTCTTTCCACCAGATCCAATTCCTATGAGAGAGAGACTTGAGTGTTGGGGAGACTATCATTTGAAGCACAAGAGCAAGGAGTTCATCATCAACGCACCATTTGTTACTTCTTGGAGAGTGGTGTCTCCTAGATTGGCTAGGTGTCACTTGGGAGCCTCTGACAAGATTGTGGAGTTGAACCAAGGAGTTTGTAAGGTCAAGGAGATCGCCTACTTCGTGAAGATCTACCACTAGTGAGGCAAGTCCTTCATGGGCGACGGCCATGGTGGGATAGACAAGGTTGCTTCTTCGTGGACCCTTCTTGGGTGGAGCCCTCCGTGGACTCACGCAACCGTTACCCTTCGTGGGTTGAAGTCTCCATTAACGTGGATGTACGATAGCACCACCTATCGGAACCACGACAAAAACATCCATGTCTCCAATTGCGTTTGAAATCTCCAAACCCTTCCCTTTACATTCTTGCAAGTTGCATGCTTTAATTTCCGCTGCTCATATACTCTTTCCATGCTTGCTTGAATTGTGTGAAAATTGCTTGACTTGTGCTAAAATTGCTAAAATCTGCCAAAAACTAAAATTGGGAAAAGGTTTAATTTTTATTTGGTCAAGTAGTCTAATCACCCCCCCCTCTAGACTTACTTACACTTCTTCTCAAGGTCCTACAAGTGGTATCATAGCATTGGTCTCCATTGCTTTGGTTTAATCACCATTGGAGGAAGATGGATGAGTCTACTTTGGGGAGTCTTAGACATAGAGTGCCTATACTTGATGGGGAGTATTTTCATGAGTGGAAAAATGAGATGCTTGTAATTTTCAATCAATATCATTTGAACAAGTACATTGCTAGTCCTTGTGCACCTTATGTTGATCCTATGCATCCTACCCTTGATGAGTCCATTGACATGATTAGAAATGTTAGAACTATTAATCTTATCACTAGAGGTTTGCCTAGAAACTTGATTGGAAATCTGCCTACTCTTGAGTGTGCCTACACTAGATGGAAATTTCTTGAGGAACGATTTCCTAATTATTCCTTGAAAAATCTAGATGAAATTCTTCATAAATCTATTGCCTTGAGTAAGATGAATTCCAATGATCCTATGTTTGGCAACTGTCTATTTGAACTTACAAATCTTATGCGTGCCAAAGGAAATGTTGGAATTATTAGCGATATCATTTCCGAAGCTACTAGAATTCATAGAGGAGATTATTGTCAAACTCATACTAATGAATCACTCTCACTAGGAATTGATCCACCACATGACAATGTTGAACATGGATACTATGATGAGAATGATGATGATGACTTTGATCTTGATGATGCGATGAGACACTTTGGTCTTATGGCAAATCTTCAGGGATATATGGCAGGAGGAAAGGAATGGGTCCTTGACAGTGGATGTACCGATCACATGACCGGAGATAAAGACATGTTTCGTGAGCTTGCTGAAAATGATGGTCCTCGAAAGTATGTCACTTTCGGTGACAACTCAAAGGGTAAGGTGGTTGGCCTCGGTAAGGTGGCCATATCACATGATAGCTCCATTCAGAATGTTATGCTCGTTGAATCTCTTGGCTACAACTTACTTTCAGTATCTAGACTTGCTGATTTTGGTTTCAATGTCCTATTTACTAAAGTAGATTGCCAAGTGTTTCGTAGAGACAATCATAAAATGGTCTTTACCAGTATACATAGAGGTGATCTTTACATTGTTGATTTCACTAAAAAGGCTCAACCTAGAACTTGCTTCATTGCTAAATCCTCTAAAGGTTGGTTATGGCATAGACGACTAGGTCACGTTGGCATGAGAAATCTTGACAAGCTTATTAAAGGCAATCATATCCTTGGTGTTAACGATGTCATATTTGATAAGGATAGACTTTGCAGTGCTTGTCAAGCAGGTAAAACAGGTTGGAGGAAGGCATGCCGTGAAGAACATCATGACCACAAGGAGGCCACTTGAGCTACTTCACATGGATCGCTTTGGTCCCAACGCTTACAAAATTCTCGGTGGAAATTCTTTTGGTCTAGTTATAGTTGATGATTTTTCAAGATTTACGTGGGTGTTCTTTCTCGATGACAAATCGCAGGTCCAAAAGATCTTCAAAAACTTCGCCAAGAAGGCTCAAAATCAGTTTGAAGTGAAGATCAAGAAGGTTCGCAGCGACAACAGAACGGAGTTCAAGAACACAAATGTGGACACCTTTCTTGACGAAGAAGGGATTTCACACGAGTTCTCGGCTACATACACACCTCAACAAAATGGAGTTGTTGAGAGGAAGAACCGGATGCTCATCAAAATGGCGAGAACGATGCTTGATGAGTACAAGATGCCGAAGCACTTTTGGGCAGAAGCGGTTGAGACAGCTTGTCATGCAACAAATCGCTTGTATCTTCACAAGCTACTCGGCAAGACGGCATACGAGCTCCTCACCGCTAACAAACCCCAAGTTGGATACTTTCGAGTATTCGGCTCAAAGTGCTACATTCTTGTTCTAAATTTGCTCCTAAGTCTCATGAAGGTTTCCTACTTAGTTATGGCTCAAACTCTCACACATACCGTGTCTACAACAATTCACCCGAAAGGTTGAAGAAACGGTAGATGTGAAGTTTGATGAATCTAACGGCTCGCAAGTAGAGCAATTGCCAATTGATGTAGGAGACAAAGACCCCTCGGAAGCAATCCAAGACTTGTCTATTGGCAAGGTTCGTCCAACGGAGGTGAAGGAGAGTACCTCGTCTGTCCAAGTGGGAGCTTATACTTCACAACAAGGTGAACCAAGAGTTGATACGGAAGCATCCACAAGTGGGACACACCAAGATGAAGAAAACGAGGAAGTACATCAAGAACGTCAACAACCTCCTTCTCCACCACGACAAGAGAACAACAACGCCAATAATGAAGAAGGCCAAGAAGAAGAAGAACAAGATGAAGAAGATGTTTGACCAAGACCCAAGCAAAAGCTTTCGCGAGTTCAAGCAAGAATTGCTAAAGACCATCCCGTCGAGCAAATCTACAATGATATTCAAACCGGGAGAATCACTCGCTCTAAAACTCGTTTAGCTAACTTTTGTGAAAACTATTCATTCATCTCTAGCATTGAACCTATGAAGGTTGAAGAAGCATTAGAAGATCCGGATTGGACAAATGCTATGCATGAAGAGCTACACAACTTTGAGAGAAATCAAGTTTGGACATTGGTTGAGAAGCCCGACAACAAGTACAACATCATCGGTACCAAATGGGTGTTTCGCAACAAGCAAGATGAAGATGGACAAGTAGTTCGCAACAAAGCACGTCTCGTTGCCCAAGGCTACACACAAGTCGAAGGTATGGACTATGGTGAGACTTATGCTCCCGTTGCTAGACTTGAGTCCATTCGCATCTTACTTGCCTATGCTAATCACCATGATATCACCTTGTACCAAATGGACATTAAAAGTGCTTTTCTAAATGGTGAAATAGAGGAGGAAGTTTATGTTAAACAACATCCCAGCTTTATCAATCCTAAGAAACCCAATCATGTCTATAAACTTCGCAAAGCTCTTTATGGTCTTAAACAAGCTCCTAGAGCTTGGTACAAATGCTTAACTAAGTTTCTTCTTGAAAAAGGATTTGAAATTGGTAAAATAGATTCTACACTTTTTACTAAAAGGGTTAATGGAGAATTATTTGTATGCCAAATTTATGTTGATGATATTATATTTGGATCAACTAACCCTCATTTTAGTGAGATGTTTGGAAAGCTAATGTCGGAGAAGTTTGAGATGTCAATGATGAGTCAACTCAAATTCTTTCTTGGGTTGCAAATCAAGCAAACTAAGGAAGGTACTTTTGTCTCTCAAACGAAGTACACTAAGGACTTATTCAAGAGGTTCAATATGCAAGAATGTAAAGGTATGCCTACACCCATGCCTACTAGTGGACATCTTGATTTGACCAAAGACGGTGAACCGGTTGATCAAAAAGTTTATCGCTCTATGATTGGTTCATTGTTATATCTATGTGCTTCACGTCCCGATATTATGCTAAGTGTATGCATGTGTGCAAGATATCAAGCTACTCCTAAGGAATGTCATCTTAAGGCCGTGAAAAGGATAGTGAGATACTTAATCCATACACCAAATTTTGGCATTTGGTATCCTAAGAGGGACTCTTTCAATCTTGGTGGCTACTCCGACTCGGACTATGCTGGAGACAAGGTTGATAGAAAGTCCACTTCGGGTACTTGTCAATTTCTTGGTAGATCTCTTGTGTCTTGGTCTTCCAAGAAACAAAACTCGGTATCCTTATCCACCGCCGAAGCGGAATACATTGCCGCTGGTTCATGTTGTGCTCAATTACTTTGGATGACCCAAACTCTTAAAGATTATGGGATATATGTGAAACATGTTCCGTTACTTTGTGACAATGAAAGTGCTATCAAAATTGCTCATAATCCTGTGCAACATTCTCGAACTAAGCATATTGAAGTTCGTCATCATTTCATTCGAGATCATGTTGCTAAGGGTGACATTAAACTTAAGCTTGTTCGCACTGAAAAGCAATTAGCTGATATATTTACTAAACCTCTTGATGAGAAAGTGTTTTGCAGGTTAAGAGGAGAATTGAACATCATTGATGCTTCAAACTTGGAGTAGAAACTCCATTGGATACATGCAAGACATGAGCTTATGACTAATCCTTGATATTCCTCTTATAATCTTATGTCTTGGATATATTTGCACCTTGCATGTTATCTAATCCATGTAGGTACTTGATTGAACCAAATTCCATGAGATTGTAGCCTACTCACATCTTGAGCAATCTCTACATCACCAAGTCTCTACACTATGGTGGTTGAAGACAAGGAAGCACGAAACCATTCGAACATATCCTTTGACAAATTTACTATTGAGCATCATGATTGTCATTTTGGATACACAAGTGCTCTTCCTTGCAAGAACTAACCCATGTAGGAAGATGAACTCAAAATTCCAAGTGCTGCTCCCAACTCTTGATGAGCTACATCGACCTTGAGCAACCCACACAAGTTCAACTACATAATCAACACCACCACCCAAGGTATGTTATTCCATCTTAGAGAAGCTTTACTCCAAGTCATGAGTCAAAGCAACTCGACAAGATGTGAATACATCAAGATTCTTAAAGGAAAAATGGTAACCCCATTTTGAGCTTAAACGATGAGTATGACCTATGATCAAGTGATCTCACTCGACTCCTAAGTCAATATACTATAACATAGGTGACTTTGTCTCCGACCAATTCTAGATGAAGTTCTCTCGTGTTCGTTTCTGTGCTCTTGCATTTGACTCATGCATATTTGTTTCCCCTTTCAAAAAAAAACTTCATCTAGATTTCTTTCTTTCTTTTTGTTTTGCATTTCCTGCATCCAATTCGTTGCATATCATTCAGTTAATTACTAGTCTAGTGAGCTGAGGTGACAAGTGTTTTCTCTGCGATGAACTCGGTCTCACCGATTTGTTGTTTTCGGCCCAACCGAATCTTCTCGGTGCAACCGAAGCATACCACTCGGTGCTACCGATTTCACTACAGGAAAAACATTTTGCCACTTATTCATCTTTACTTTTGATCCAGCTCCACTCAATGAATCTTGTCCTCTACAAGCATCGCATTTTTATCATTGCTTTGTGCTGTGACTCAAGGACCAAACCCATTCACGACAAATTCCAGAAGGCCCTTCCTGGAAATTGATGTCAAAGGGGGAGAGAGAGATCACATCAAAGCTTATCACTTAGAGAGTATCACTTCCATAGGGGGAGAGAGAGATCTCTAGGGGGAGAGAATACTCAAGAAGAGAGTAATTCTCAAGGATCCTAGATGCTTGGTGTTCAAGAGGAGAGATGCCACATGTCTTCTTGAGGGGAAAGACATGTTCATATGTGCTTATTTGCATTAGCTCTGTTCATTTGTTCCTTTCAGCTCTGATTTTATGTTCCCTATCTTCTCACAGTATCCCATGCTAGATTCAGGGGGAGCAAGACATCTAAGGGAAAGAAATCATTTAAATTCATTGCATATCTTTACCTTTGGGGACATCTAATTCAATGTGGTACTTGGTACTCACGCTCTACATGTCATCCCAGTCTTGGTATTCTTGTGGTTTCTTCTGATTGCTCTGGCTAGTAGGTGTATCTGTGTTATCTAACCTTGTTTACGCAGGTTCATTCCATCCTAAGCCAACTCAAGACCACAAGGTAAGTATATGCATCACAATCATGTGTATGAGGAATTCTTGCTGATGTACATACTGTTTGCAAGAAGGACTCATGAGCATGAAGGTATTTTTTTAATATTCTTTGCTCTGATGCATATGGCCAAGATACATGTAACACATTGCCTACTCTGTCATGGTTCATGCTTCACATGCTTCTATATTCCATATACACATGATTGCATACATGTAGGGGGAGCCTATGCTTGTTACATGTCTTTCCAAAGCTTTGCTTACTATTCTCTATATTTTTATCTAAAGCTTTGATGTATGTTGCCATCAATTACCAAAAAGGGGGAGATTGAAAGCACAAGTGCTCCCTAGGTGGTTTTGGTAATTAATGTCAACATATCTCTTGTTGGACTAACACTTGTACCTAGTATATTTCAGACAAGTTCAACAATGGAGTGGCATGGACTAAAGGATGTGGAACCCCTTCAAGATGCTAAGGACAAAGGATTGGCTCAAGCTTCAAGATCAAGACTCTGCATTTTATGTTTTAGTGATCCAAGATCACATTGAGTTTATAGGAAAAGCCAATACTATCAAGGAGGGATGAGGTGTTGCTTAATGAGTTTCTTGCTCCACGGTGCTTAGTGATATGCTCCAAAACCCTCAACTACTTTCCCACATCCACATATGACCTAAACCTAAAGTCCAACTCAGCCCCACCGATTCTTTCTATCTAACGCCACCGAGTTCAGATGTCATAGCCACTGCCACAAACCCTAGGCAAATCGGTCTCACCGGTAGGGATCTCGGTCTCACCGAGATGGGATTGTAATCTCTCTGTGTATGTCCATTATCAAAATTGGTCTTACCGAGTTTGAGCAATCGGTACTACCGAGATTACAATGCAAACTCTCTGGTTAGCTAATTACCAAAATCGGTCCTACCGAGTTTGTGTAATCGGTCCACCGAGTTTGCCTGACCAACTCTCTGGTTAGCTAATTACCAAAATCGGTCTCACCGAGTTTGTGTAATCGGTCTCACCGAGATTAAGTTATGCCCTAACCCTAACCATATTGGTCCTACCGAGTTGCATTTCGGTCCCACCGAAAATCCTAACGGTCACATTGTTTACTAAATCGGTCCGACCGAGTTTGATGATTCGGTCCCACCGAGATTGGTAAATTGTGTGTAACGGTTAGATTTTGTGTGGAGGCTATATATACCCCTCCACCTCCTCTTCATTCGTGGAGAGAGCCATCAGAACAAACCTACACTTCCAACTTACCATTTCTGAGAGAGAACTACCTACTCATGTGTTGAGGCCAAGATATTCCATTCCTACCATATGAATCTTGATCTCCAGCCTTCCCCAAGTTGCTTTCCACTCAAATCTTCTTTCCACCATATCCAAATCCTATGAGAGAGAGTTGAGTGTTGGGGAGACTATCATTTGAAGCACAAGAGCAAGGAGTTCATCATCAACGCACCATTTGTTACTTCTTGGAGAGTGGTGTCTCCTAGATTGGCTAGGTGTCACTTGGGAGCCTCCGACAAGATTGTGGAGTTGAACCAAGGAGTTTGTAAGGGCAAGGAGATCGCCTAGTTCGTGAAGATCTACCTCTAGTGAGGCAAGTCCTTCATGGGCGATGGCCATGGTGGGATAGATAAGGTTGCTTCTTCGTGGACCCTTCTTGGGTGGAGCCCTCCGTGGACTCGCGCAACCGTTACCCTTCGTGGGTTGAAGTCTCCATCAATGTGGATGTACGATAGCACCACCTATCGGAACCATGACAAAAACATCCGTGTCTCCAATTGCGTTTGAAATCTCCAAACCCTTCCCTTTACATTCTTGCAAGTTGCATGCTTTAATTTCCGCTGCTCATATACTCTTTGCATGCTTGCTTGAATTGTTGTGAAGATTTCTTGACTTGTGCTAAGATTTCTAAAATTTGCCAAAAACTAAAATTGGGAAAAGGTTTAATTTTTATTTGGTCAAGTAGTCTAATCACCCCCCCTCTAGACTTAGTTACACTTCTTCTCAAGGTCCTACAGGCCTTCCTCCCCGACTATTGGATGACGGCCTGCGGCGTGGGCGGGCTTTTCTTGGGCCCATCCTAGGCGGTGGAACTACCTCCCTCTTTGGCGGACATGCGATTGTTGGTGGCCTCTTGCCAGTCCGCGCCAGTAGCCGTGGTGGGGTGAAGCAGGGGTGCTTCAGCGGTAGTGGCGGGGGGAGGGGGGTCGGTTGGAGGGATGGGGGCTCCGCCGTTGTTGATTCGCACGTCGCCGGCTTAGGGGGTGCCGGTATTGGCCGTGTGCTGCTCCTCCCCCTTCCCCTTTCCCCAGCCTAGTGCTTTCTGGCGATGCTTAAGGTGGGATGGTCGTTGCCGATTTCGGAGGTGATTGGAGTTGGCGGAGCTATTTGAACCCACCCCCTTTGATGTTCTCAGGGCGGTCTGGGTGCAGAGCGGCGGCCCTGGCGATGGGAGGCGCGTTGATCTTGGGCAGATTTGCACGGCTTGGGTGCTTGCAAGAAGACATGGCCGCTCGGGCGGCATGGATGCGGGTGGTTGGCGGAGCGGGGGTGCGGCGGAGGGGGTCGGAGCACCAGGGTACATCACTTGCCCGATCGTTGTACTAGTCGTCCGTAGCGGCATCCGCAAACGCCGTTTCCTCCTTGCAGGCTCTGTCGCGGTACTCTCACTCCCTTCGTGTTGCTCCAGGTGAAACTTGATCCATGGGAACAGATGGTGGCGGTTATCCGTGATCCTGCCCTTCTTGGAGGCACCATTTTGGAGTCCCCACTCCGGCGTTAGCCGTCTCACCTCTCCTCAGTGGATCACTCATGTGGTGGTCCATCGGCTAGAAGTTGTTCTTATTTGCTCATTCGTAGTATGCTTGGTAGTCGTTGGGGTGGTTTGTCAGCACCTTGGTATCTTGCTTTTGGTGTGTGTTGAGTGAGGTGGCGGCGTGTGTTTGTATCGGTCTTCTGGATGTATGCAGTGACGGTTGCTTTATAATATAAAGCGGGAGGGGGGGCTTTTTCTTCATTAGGGGATTGTGTCCTGGAGTGATAGAGAGGGCTAGAAAGAAAGAGGAGCGAGGGTGGAAAGAGAAGGGTAGGGAGAGAGAGAGATGGAGGGTGGTACATAGAGTGGGGAACGAGAGACAAAGCATTGTATTCATATGTGCAATTGGATTAAAACAAACTAAAAAGCCCATGGCAATGCATGGGCATTCTACTAGTTATTATTACGTCATTCTCAAATTCATGACAACTTTGGTTATTACGATATATACCGAAACCATACTGAAATAATTTAGTCTATATCAAAACAGAACTGTATTTTAATTTCATACTGTATTTACCGAGGTATTAATATTGTACAAACCGAATAAACCGAATGCACAGCCTGATAAAAAAACCCGTGCGTTTCTTTCATTTCAAATTGTTCAAAAGATGAGCATTGTTAGGGAGGCCATGGCCTTGCGGTCAGGGATGACCATGGAAGTATCGCGTGTTTTAGTTTGGTGCTTTCGTGATCGCTCGCGTCACTGCATGGTGCCCCATCAGGCAACAGATTAGTAGTTTTTTAAGAAAAAAAGATCACCTCTTTTTCCTAGTAGAAAAAGGCAGATCAGCTAGTGATTAACAAGGAAGACCGGACACAAATAGTGCATGGTCCACTTCACGCGGGTTACGATTTACGAGGAGATACAAAATTGAAGCCTTTAGGCAAGCCAAAACTATGGCAAAGCCCATCACACATTAGGGCTCGTTTGGTTGCACGGGTACTACCATACCCAGGGTAGCAAAGCCCCATCGGAGAAAAAATTCATGGAAAGTGGGATCCCTTCCAACGCACGGAGGAAGTTTCTGTTGTCATTTGGTGCAGAAAGGAGGCGGGGGAGCAGGGGACGAGGTGGAGCAGCGAAGGCAGCGGGGAGGAGGTGAATTCTCCAGACGTCAAGAGTCAGTGATTTTCTACCCAGGGAAATGAAGTGGACCGGGGATGGAAAAGTCCCTGCCCGATGGCACCAAATGTCCCTCCAGAAAAACCAGGGCACAACTGCATCATGATTTCCACGCCCAGGGAAATGACGGGGATCCCCCCGGGAACCCCTGCTACCAAATGAGGCCTTAGAGTTGTTATCTAGAGTCATTTTTGTCTTTTTAAGGGGAAAAGAAAGAAGACTAAACGCTGCGTTTGGACATCACATCAAGACTGTAACGAATACACATGCATTTCGCTCGCAGGCAAACTATCGCCCGAGCATTTCGATTTCGGCTGAATTGCCTCTCCCGCAAAACATACCGGTTCAGGCTGATATGCTTCGCCCCACGACCACGAAACAAGGGGAGGAAACAAGGACAGAAGAAAACACAACGAGGAGGTCGATGGCAACACCCATCTAGATCAACCATGGCGGCGCAGGCATCTTTGATCGGTCGTCCCTTCCCTTCCTCCTCTGCAGCTATCCCTTCCTCTCCTCATCGCAGTTTGATCCCGTCCTCCCTGGCCCTGGATGCCACCAAGATCGACGTGGTTCATGCGTTGTTGGGCTCCTTCCGGCTATCCAGCTCCACACCTCCCGCGAAGCGCACACCCGCTGCACAGAGGACCAGAGGCCGGCTACTAGCACGGCATGGTGTGCAGTCGGGGAATGAGTCATGTTATGTATCTCAAAAAGCTCTAGCTCAACAGGAACGGGCCCTATTCTGTATCTCTGTTCTTTAGGTTCAGTTGTTGTTCTTTCTCGATACTATGTTTTCATCAAAGTCTACTCGCTTATGTTTCACCTCAATGGAACACTTCCGGGTGTGTTTGCCATATAGTTAGTGGATAATTGCAACCACGTGATTTTCAACAAGAATGTCATGGGGCTAAACAATCCAGGGCGCCACAAGGTTGAACCTAAACCTATCTATTGCTTTGCCTCGAATTTGGAACTATGCCATGTTTAACTTGAAGCTATCTAAATTATTGTGTTGTTAAATTTGGTTAAAAATCCGATATAATCATTTAATGTAGTCACACATTGCAAAATAATTGTTTTAATGCACATACTTATGTTGTTATGCAATTCTATAGTTTGTCATCCAAGCATAATTTCGTATTGAAACCTCAATATGATTCCATGAGCCAATTCAATTAACACCCAAACAACCGAATTCATATTCACATCCATTAGAGTTTCATGGCTGAATTGGAAACGAAATTAATTCAATACGGAGGCCTCCAATACAGACATCTAAACACAAGTAAAGGAAGAGGTTGCAAGCAAGCAAATGTAGCTCCTCCCTAAGGTCTTGATGATCTAATACATTAACTTGTCTTCTTTAACTTGCGTTTCTGCCATCTTTGATGAGATTGTTCTAGTCTCTATCTCTTGGCCCCCAGATCTTATTGTCGCCATCAGTCATAATGAAACCTTGATGTATGAGAACCTATAGTGCTACAGAGAGAGGAACTTGTTGTATCCCACATTGAATTATAGTGGAATAATAATTGTGTGGTGGTTTCGACCCATGGTTTTTTACCCCTACTTGGTTTTTTTTGTCTAAATACGGATGTTCATCTCTGTTGACTTATGTACTTTTTGTGTGGTTTCACCTGGCAACAAACACTTTGAATATGTATGTTTGATTTGGAGTTTGTAGAAACTGAAAAATGTATTAGGTTTCTTCCTAAGTTCCGGGTAACCAAACTTAGTTTTTAGATGCAGACACATATGTTTCCATCCGTAATTGAGCAACGATATGTGGATTACTTTATTGTTTGCTAGAGTGCTTCAGATCACTATTAAGCATAATTCTCAACAAGACACAACAAGAAAATTATGGGGTAGCACGAATACGCGGTTTGCTCTATCCAAGGTAGTCAAAATCATGATTCCGTATTGGAATGGAGCTCTAATAGTAGGATCACAAATCGCAGAATCGTAACCATAGGAATGATAGGAACGCGGATTCTACTAACCATATTCATAGAATTGCAGAAGTAGTTTGGATCGTACGATTGTAGAATAGTGTAATATAAACATGATTCTTACTACCTTGGCTTTATCGACCGAAAGAATCAAGCTTCGCACCTGTTAAAAAATCAGGCTTATTATGATGTAGTGAGTCATGCTAGGACGGTTGGAAAATTGATGTAATGAGGTCACCGGTCGTTCCTGTTTCAATCTTGTAGCGGGCAGTGTTACTTTTCTAGAAATGAACACACGATGGTGTGTCCAATTATGCGTGCAAATCTTAAAACATGACAATTAGTAATTTTCGTGGGGCACATTGTTTGCTCCCAGGCACTTTCGCAGGGGACGACACAATAGTTCGCTCCCATACACCTTCCCGATGGTACAACCCCTATGTAGCATAACACCCCCTAGATGTAGGAAGACACTTGAGGAATTATGTAGGGTACCTATTCTGCGTAGCATGAAAATCTTATGTGGTAGTATGGTCATTCCTGAACATGTGGGCAACTCCCCCCTTTCTATTAGCCTTACAACTATGTCTGCTGCAGCATGGCAAATTCCAAAAATGCATGACAATTCTCGGGTTCTAAGCACTAATAAGATAAAAGTGGAAACAACCATGAGTGTGCTCTAAGCCATTAGATAGGATAACACTAGATCAAATACATAACTATACATTACATGTCAAATAATAAGTCAATGACAAATAAAATAGGACAACACTACAACATATGTCCCATCGAACGGAGGACGAAGTGTGATGTAGGCTACTGAAGGGGAGGCATGTTCTAAGGTTTCTTACCACAGGGGTCCGGCCCTATTAATCGCTAGATTCCTGATTAATCGCTTGTCACAGCGATAAATCATCCCAAATGATTAAATCCATTAAGCTACTCGGGAAGGGCGGCCAACCAGCTATGCCACGTGGCGCAAGTTGGTCGGCCACAGTGAGAAATCTTTTGGAATTTTTTTAGAAGAAGGTGTGGATTATTTTTAATGTATTTTTTGTTTTTTAGATGGAGGTGAGGACCTCTGGTATTTTCTAAATGAAGAGTTATGCAAAGTGGCATTCGCTGGTAGGCTGCGATGGTATTTTTTTTTCTTTTTTACCCTTTTAAGATGAAGGTGGGGAATTTTTTCTGAGATGTTTTTTTCGACGGAGGTGAGGACTCTATGTAATTTTTTAAATAGAAACATGCGCACAACTTCCTCTCAAGCGTCGCCATAGGGTGGCGCCCCAACCACTAGTAAATATCAAAGATAAGGTATAATCTTAGCGGTCACCTACCAATAAGCGATAAATTGGTGAATCATATGTTATTTTGAACATTCCTGGAAACTAGGAAACTAGTATGAGTATTCATTTGCAGGTTCACACAGATTGATAAATAGGAATATTTTGTGTGTGGAGATATATAAGTTTCTTTAGTGGTAGGAATATATCTCTACTCTCCAGTACTTAAGAAAGATGTAAGGTCCCCTTTTCGGTGAGCTAGAAGACTTCGTCTAACCTTATATATGCCCCCCTTTCTCTGCCCGTTTTTTATTTTTACCCCCTATCTTTGAAAATCATCTTAAATGCCCTATCTTTTATTGGCTTAGAAATAACACTATGCTTTCTTTGGTAAGCCAATAAATTCTCACCAAATGAGTGATTATCAAATAGAATCAAAAATTATTTAGGTAGGTAAATCCCGGGCGTAATTTAATGAATATTTATTTACACAACCACATTGATATGGTCATGTAATCAACATATGTAATAGAATATTTATATCTCGTTAGGCAAGGGTAATTTTGTCCGAGCTTGTCTATAATTATGTGTCTTCGTCACCGTACCAAAAATAATACACCTTATGTAAAGGAATGGAGGGAGTAGTATATAGGTTAACACAGTCTTAAAGGTGGAACAAGAATTAAAGATGAACAAGTATTTTTGGAAGTCACTCCATTGCTGCTTCTTACTCACAGTTTTACTAGCGGGATGGGCCTGAAAAAGAATCCAATAATATTTCTGGCATGGTGTTCCTTTTTATTCTGAAAACAAAAAAATATTTGCCACCTCAACATTCTCTCTCTTTCGTGGACCTCTCTTTGAACAAACAATTCACCACACTCGACGAAGTTGCAACTTTGTTTCCCAATTATTTTTCCATGCTCATTTATATTTTTCTTCTAGGTTTTTTCCTTCTCTGATTTTTATTTATACTATGGTCTTCTAGTTTTTCTCATTTTTATATTTCCTTTTTATCTTTTTTTTCGTATTAAAAATTACAAAAAATTAAAATAAATCCAAAACATTTGTCAACTTACATATATTTTAAAATACTTGAACTTTTTTAAAATAACACAAACCTATGAAAAATATATAAACATCTTAAAATTTATACATGAATAATTTTTAAAATTACCCAATAATTTTCAAAAATAAATAAATATTTTTGGAACATGCATGTCATTTTAAAAATATTTCAACACTTACTAAACCAACACATACATATTTTTTAAATGCATGACACTTTTCAAAATTATAAATGCACAAAATAATATACAAATATATTTACACGGAGAACTCTTAAAAGTTGCATGATCATTTTTCTAATATAGTTTTCTACAAACACAAAAGTATTTTACTTCTTTTAATTTTGAAAACTTTTTTCCTTTGTGTTTTTTTAAATATACGAAAAGAAACACCATTGGCCCGCATAGATCCCTGCCAATTAAACGTGTTGCAGGTGAGCATCCAATGCTTTGTACCACTTATTGCGAGTGTGATGGAAGTATTGGCGGCTCTATCGAATTTTCATTTTCGTTTTCTATGTTTTTCTCCATCTTTTTTTCTATTTTTTGGTTTATTATTTTTTACTTCATATTTTTCGTTTATTTTAATTTTAAATACATGTGAGACTTTTATTAATAAGCGTTCAGTTTTTGTGTACATGTAATTTTTCAGATACATGTTAATTTTTTTCAAATACACGTTGAACATTTATCTGAATACATGTTGAACATTTGTGAAATCTACATTGAACATATTTCGTGGACACAGTGAACATTTTTATCTTCTTATTTTTTTGTAAAATGTGCATACATTTCTTTAGTGTCGATGAACTGTTTCTTTTAAACAAAATTTACATTTATTGAACATTTTTTTTAAATGTCATGAACATGTTTTTAAACATGTGAAAATTTTCTGAATTTCATGATTGTTTTTTAGTGATACAAATTTTATTTACAAATTAAGCGCACTAATATTTACATTTTTCAGAAAAGCAATTCATCAACTAATTTTTGAAGCATGTGTTTGACATTTCTTAATAAATACATGAATAATTTCAAACACATTATAAACATTTGTAATCACAGTATGAACCTTTTCAAACATAAGTGAAACTCTAAAAACTCTTTTGTGATAATACAGGAATGTTCTTCTAAAATGTTTGTAATCTACTTGTTAGAACATTCTTTTATAAAAATGAAGAAAAAAAGGAAGAAGAAAAAACTGCATATCATATTTTTTTTACCACAAGGACATAGCATTCTATGTGGCAAATAATGAAACTAGGCTTGACCCATTTTGGAGAGGATTCTTAAGGCGACGCCACATTCAGTCTCGCAGTAAGCGAGACTTGGAGCATAATTAATTTGATTCCAATATTTAGCATTGCCAGTATTTGGCAAGCCAACATTTAGCAAAATCAAAAGTTGCCAAGTATTGGCATTTTTTTGTGAGATTGACATGAAAAATTGGTAGGCAATCAATCATTAGCCAACATTTGCTATTTACCAAATATTGGCATGCTGGCATAGAACCAATCATGCTCTCCGGGCGAAAAAGAGAACCCGAAACTGAGGCAGGCCACGCTAAGGGGACGGGCCCAGGTGAGCGGACGGCTTGCTATCGCCCGCTACAGCGGCGCATAGCAGCCAGCGCCGCCCGGCGGATCCTAAAAAACAAAAAAAAAGCAGCCTCCCCGGAGAAGTAACGCGGTGGACATTAAATTCACGGGGCGACACAAAACGCGATTTGCTCCTCCTCTCCAAGTAATCCGTTCTATTAAATCCTAAAATCCTGCGCCTCAACCTGCTGTGCATCTCCAACCACATCCCCACCTCCTCCTCTAGTCCTCCTCAATCCTCATGGTCCACACAAGTGCGGATTCTTTCCACCTTCCTCTCATCCTTCTCTACTAACGACGACCGCTTTGATCCATCAGCGGCGGCGCGCTCTAGCGGCAGCGGCGCTGAATCCGTCGGAAGCGATGGGTGTGTTGCTGCGTTTCTGCTGTAAGATCTCCGCTGCGGCGGTGCACTTGTTTGAACTGTTTGTAGATGCAATTTTATCGGGAAGGACCATCGAGATGTAGGCTGCTGGTGCGGTTGCACATCATCGAATTGACCGGCCAACTTTGAAGCCGGCGAGGCTCTTTCATCTGTTTTTTTTTTTCTCTTCTGTTCAAGCCTGACTTTCGCATTTCAGGGCCGCACTGTTGTTAATTGGTCTGTGTCAGAAAAACGTTGATGCATTCCTTGTAATTATAAGTCTGTACTTTTCTTTTGAAATTTCCTCATGCATAGTTAAGCACCGGGGGCATTTCTTTTTTGTTTAATTATCAATACTCCTTCCGTCTCTGGAAAAGAAGTCACGCTTGAATTTGAGAAATTTAGCGAACGCAATTGATCTAAGGTTGCATGCTTAGCCATTCTAAACGCTACAAATAAAATCAGCCCATTTCTCGTTTCCTTGCGTGCAGCAGCTGCCAGAGGAGATTCGACGTGCATATAGGCATATTTATTAACGCGGCAAACGAATAACGCACAGACCTCAACTCTAATTGGTAAATTTAGCACGGCGACTAAGGCACATAATTTTACATAGTTTAGGACGAAATTAACCTTGGATAAATCAATGATTAGCGGCAAGTAAATTATTTAGACTTTTAAAGAAAGAGATACACGCAATTGGGGGAGAGAACTTTCTTTTTCTTCTCTATAATGAGAGATATATGCAATCGGAGGAGGGATTCTTTCCTTTTTCTGAAATGCACCTTACATTATGAAATTAAAAAAATGTATCTTATATTATGAAATTTTATTAAAAAACAAATACACATTATATAAAGGAATGAAGAGAATACGATTGAGGATGCTTTGCTGGTGCCAACTTGACTCCCTCCGAACGGAGGGATAGTGTTAGGAAACCGACTCTAAAGTTGGACGAAATGAAACCCCCACGTCTAATCCCTATAGATTGCATCCTAAACTATGAGATCTCAGTCTAAATTGAAGTCTAGCATTGTTTGAGGCATAACGCTGACGTGGCAAATGTGAAACGGGATTCGTCTCACGCGCACCTGTCTTCCGCGCTGGGCATGCCCATTTGTCTTTCTTTTTTTTGTTACACTACTCAAAAAAGGTGCGAGCATTTCAATGCAAACTACACAGATCAACCAGGTCGCCTCACCTCCTGTGACTCCTTTATTCCTCTTTCTTCCTTTCTTTATTTTGTTCATGGAAGCTAATTAGCTACATTTTTTCTTTTCTTTTTTTCTTATCTATAATACCTAAATAGTTCATCCCCACTATGTTATTTCTCTCTACATGCAGCCTATCCACATCATCAATCTAGCCACATCAGCATTTCATCACTGTCTTACATGGGGGACCCACCACAGGTTGACCAGGGTACAGAACAGCCACGTCACTGTTCGGTTACCACTGCCTGTGCCTCCACAGAGTACACGGACAGGTACAGAACCTCAAAGAAAAACTGCTTACAGACGGCCGTCTCTCTCCGAAACTGCTATTGTGAGCTCGAGCTCACAGGCACCCTTTGCTACAGTACAAACGAAAAAATATTTAAAAAGATCAAAAAAATCTGAATTTTTTTGGCAACAAACATTGATATATTTTTCACATGCGTGTAAATTTTCATGACAAAATGACATTCATGCAGGTCTCGGCAAAAAAAACAAAATCGATGCTCCAAAATGCTTCCAAAAACAGTTTTTTTGGAGCATGATTTTGTTTTTTTTGCTGACACCTCCACAAATGTCATTTCATCACGAAAATTGGCACGCATGTAGAAAAACATCAAAGTTTCTTGACAACAAATTTCAGATTTTTTTGAATTTTTTTACTATTTTTTCGGATTTTACTGTTCATCCGGGATTACTGGTGCCCGGGATCAATTCCTCCGCGTCCGCTTCTTTGTCTTTAGCCATACAAAGTCTATGAGACCATAGGTCCAAATCTGCAGTCATAAGACTGAGGGAAGTAACTGAGTGGGCGTCGATGTAGCGAAAAGCTTTGGCATTCCTAGTATCCTAGATCTTTCATAGAATAATTAGGAGGGTGAAACCATAGCGGCTGAGGCTGGTCAACCAGAGCATTGTCCCAAAGTGCATCGATGTTGTCGGGCTTAGGAAGCCCAAGTCTTTGCCAGATTATGTCTGAAAGATGGTATTGTAGGAAACCATGGTTGGTGTCTTCATTGTCATGGTTGCATCTAGGGCAAGAAGAGTTGGCGACGATGTTTTTTTTTATGGAGGTTTGCCTTGTAGTTGAGGCGCTGTCAGAACAAGAGCCATGTGAACATTATCGAAGCTACAATAAAAAACCAGGACGGGCCACATTAGGCATTCACTCATACATGGACGTTGTTTTGCTCAGTAACCACATTTTTACTCAGACTACCCACAGTAAAAGTAACATAAGTGATAATATCACACATCTCTAGACAAAAGAGATGATGTGACAAGTAATTAATGTGAAAAGAGAGACATGTGTTAACATAGCTAGTTACTGTAACATCACACTACTAAGACAAGATGAGTCTACAACCTAATAAATGAAGTGTTCACTAGTAGAAAACAGGGCTTTGGTTCGGACCTGGCCAACCCATTAGTCCCGGTTCTTCACGAACCGGGACCCATGGAGGGCATTAGACCCGGTTCACGAGCCCAGGGGGCTGGCCGGGGCCTCGTGGGCATTGGTCCCGGTTCGTCTGGACCCATTTGTCCCAGTTCTAGGCACGAATCGGGACCAATGGGCCGCGCTCCTGGCCCACATCCATTGGTACCAGTTCGTGCCTTGAACCGGTGTACAAGGGGGGGGGGGCGTTAGTCCCGGTTCATGCCACGAACCGGGACAAATAATTTGCCTATATATACCCACCGCCGCGGCAGAGCACTCTGTTTTTTTCTGGCTGGCGAG
Organism: Triticum aestivum; assembly: GCF_018294505.1. Taxonomy (NCBI): domain Eukaryota; kingdom Viridiplantae; phylum Streptophyta; class Magnoliopsida; order Poales; family Poaceae; genus Triticum; species Triticum aestivum. Next base: position 617,778,680 of record NC_057801.1, read on the forward strand.
GGGAGGGCATTTGGGTGCTCTAGCTCACCTCCTGTGCACATGAGGTGTTCGATGAAATACCCGAGCCACACTAGTTAAGCTTTCTCCTCTCGAAGCTCGACCTCGGAGCTCCATTTTCCCGAGATTTGTCTAGATTTAGCGGTCCGTCATGCCCCGTCCCCGTTTTCATCACCGTTGATCGCCCGCGCCGATCTCGTCGCCGGCACCACCATGGTGAGCCTCTTGTTCTTATCTTCTTTTTGATTTCCTTACTTTAGATAGATACTTGTCTGATTTTTTACTTTAGATAGATACTTGTCTGATTTTCTTACTTTTGACACACATAATTATATATAATGCACGCAAATGAACCGGCAATGGATATATGATGACAGACACACCTCTGAGTACATTAAGGGCGTGCATAATTTTCTCGAAGTGGCTGAGGCAAACAAGCAGAATGGTTTTATGTGTTGTCCATGCCCTAAATGTGGGAATACGAAGTCTTACTCTGACCGGAAAATCCTTCCCACCCACCTTCTTTACAAGGGTTTCATGCCACACTATAATGTTTGGACGAGGCATGGAGAAATAGGGGTTATGATGGCAGACGGCGAAGAAGAAGAGGACGATGACAACTATGTGCCCCCTGAATACGGTGATGCTGCAACGGGGGGAGCTGTTGAAGATCAAGAGGAACCAGACGATGTGCCCGATGCTGCTGCAACGGGGGAAGCTGCTGAAGATCAAGAGGAACCAGGCGATGTGCCCGATGATGATGATCTCCGCCGGGTCATTGTCGATGCAAGGACGCAATGCGGAAGTCAAAAGGAGAAGCTGAAGTTCGATCGCATGGTAGAGGATCACAAAAAGGGTTGTACCCCAATTGCAAAGATGGCAACACAAAGCTGGGTACTGTACTGGAATTGTTGCAGTGGAAGGCAGAGAATGTTGTGCCTGACAAAGGATTTGAGAAGGTACTGAAAATATTGAAGAAAAAGCTTCCAAAGGATAACGAATTGCCCGCCAGTACGTACGCAACAAAGAAGGTCGTATGCCCTCTAGGATTGGAGGTGCAGAAGATACATGCATGCCCTAATGACTGCATCCTCTACTGCAGTGCGTACGAGGATTTGAACGCATGCCCGGTATGCGGTGCATTGCGGTATAAGATCAGACGAGATGACCATGGTGATGTTGACGGCGAGCCCCGCAGGAAGAGAGTTCCTGCGAAGGTGATGTGGTATGCTCCTATAATACCATGGTTGAAACGACTGTTCAGAAACAAAGAGCATGCCAAGTTGATGCGATGGCACAGTGAGGACCGTAAGAAAGACGGGAAGTTGAGAGCACCCGCTGACGGGTCGCAGTGGAGAAAAATCGAGAGAGAGTACTGGGCTGAGTTTGCACGTGACCCAAGGAACATATGTTTTGGTTTAAGCGAGGATGGCATTAATCCTTACGGGGAGCAGAGCAGCAATCACAACACCTGGCCCGTGACTCTATGTATATATAACCTTCCTCCTTGGATGTGCATGAAGCGGAAGTTCATTATGATGCCAGTTCTCATCCAAGGCCCTAAGCAAACCGGCAACGACATTGATGTGTACCTAAGGCCATTAGTTGAAGAACTTTTACAGCTGTGGAATGGAAACGGTGTACGTGCGAGGGATGAGCACAGACAGGAGGAATTTAACCTGCACGCGTTGCTCTTTGTAACCATCAACGATTGGCCCACTCTTAGTAACCTTTCAAGACAGACAAACAAGGGATACCACGCATGCACGCACTGTTTAGCTGACACCGAAAGTATATACCTGGACAAATGCAGGAAGAATGTGTACCTGGGCCATCGTCGATTTCTTCCGACCAACCATCAATGTCGAAAGAAAGGCAAGCATTTCAAAGGCGAGGCAGATCACCGGAAGAAGCTCGCCATGCGTATCGGTGATCACGTACTTGCTATGGTCAATGATTTACACGTAATCTTTGGAAAGGGTCCCGGCGGACTAGCTGTTCCGAGTGACGCTGAGGGACACGCACCCATGTGGAAGAAGAAATCTATATTTTGGGACCTACCCTACTGGAAAGACCTAGAGGTCCGCTCTTCGATCGACGTGATGCACGTGACGAAGAACCTTTGCGTGAACCTGCTAGGCTTCTTGGGCGTGTATGGGAAGACAAAAGATACAACTGAGGCACGGGAGGACCTGCAACGTTTGCACGAAAAAGACGGCATGCCTCCAAAGCAGTATGAAGGTCCTGCCAGCTACGCTCTTACCAAAGAAGAGAAGGAAATCTTCTTTGAATGCCTGCTTAGTATGAAGGTCCCGACTGGCTTCTCGTCGAATATAAAGGGAATAATAAATATGCCAGAGAAAAAGTTCCAGAACCTAAAGTCTCATGACTGTCACGTGATTATGAAGCAACTGCTTCTGGTTGCATTGAGGGGGCTTCTACCGGAAGACGTCTGATTAGCCATTGTGAAGCTATGTGCATTCCTCAATGCAATCTCTCAGAAGGTGATCGATCCAGAAATCATACCAAGGCTAAGGAGTGATGTGGTGCAATGTCTTGTCAGTTTCGAGCTGGTGTTCCCACCATCCTTCTTCAATATCATGACGCACGTCCTAGTTCATCTAGTTGACGAGATTGTCATTCTGGGCCCCGTATTTCTACACAATATGTACCCCTTTGAGAGGTTCATGGGAGTCCTAAAGAAATATGTCCGTAACCGCGCTAGGCCAGAAGGAAGCATCTCCATGGGCCATCAAACAGAGGATGTCATTGGGTTTTGTGTTGACTTCATTCCTGACCTTAAGAAGATAGGTCTCCCTGAATCGCGGTATGAGGGGAGACTGACTGGAAAAGGCACGCTTGGAGGGGACTCAATAATATGCAGGGACGGATATTCTTGGTCTCAAGCACACTACACAGTTCTACAGAACTCTACCTTGGTGACCCCGTATGTCGATGAACACAAGAACAGTCTGCGCTCCAAACACCCGGAGCAGTGCGATGACTGGATTACATGTGAACACATCAGGACTTTCAGCAGTTGGTTGGAAACACGTCTCAGAGGTGACAACACTGTTTGTGATGAGCTGTACTCGTTGTCCAGGGGACCATCTTCGACTGTATTGACTTACAAAGGATACGAGATAAATGGGAATACATTTTACACGATCGCCCAAGATCAAAAGAGCACCAACCAAAACAGCGGTGTCCGCTTTGATGCAGCAACCGAGATGGGAAAGGACACATATTATGGTTACATAGTGGACATATGGGAACTTGACTACGGACATGATTTTAAGGTCCCTTTGTTTAAATGCAAATGGGTCAATCTGTGAGGAGGCGGGGTACAGGTAGACCCACAGTACGGAATGACAACAGTGGATCTGAACAATCTTGGGTACACTGACGAACCGTTCGTCCTAGCCAATGATGTGGCACAGGTTATCTATGTGAAGGACATGTCTACCAAACCGAGAAAAAGAAAAGATAAGGAAGCGAATACATCATACGATGAGCCAAAGCGCCACATAGTTCTTTCAGGAAAAAGGGACATCTTGGGAGTGGAGGGCAAGACAGACATGTCCGAAGATTATGAAAAGTTTCATGAAATTCCTCCATTCAAAGTCAAGGCTGACCCAAGCATCCTGATAAATCATGAAGATTATCCATGGTTACGGCGCAATAAGGAAAGGACACAAGTGAAGCAAAAGTGAAGACTTTCTCCACAACTATTATGATGGTACCATGCCAACTTTCAACCTTTTCGTAGTTCATTTGAAATGCTTGTTGTAACAGACAAGTTTCCGTATGAAATCCTGATACGTCGAAAGAGATTGTCCATTTTGTACATGAAGTGCATCCAGTTTTTGCCGTAACCCTCTCAACTTTCTTGCACATGCTATGTGAATGAAAAGATGATACCATGCCAACTTCCAACCGTTTTAGAGTTCATTTGAAATGCTTTCAATTTCAGGGTCTTATAGCTCAAAATAATCAGTAAATGCATGAAAAATAACAAATGAAGTCAGAAAGGATTGAAAATTGATGATGTGGCTTTGAATAGTGCATTTGAACACACAAAAAGTCAGGAGTTCAAATAAGTTTAAAAAAATAAAATCCCTTTGTCACAGGCAAGTTTCCGTATGAAATCCTGATACTTTGAAAGAGATTGTCCGTTTTGTACACGAAGTGCATCCAGTTTTTGCCGTAACCCTCTCAACTTTGTTGCACATGCTATGCGGATGAAATGATGATACCATGCCAACTTCCAACCTTTTTAGAGTTTTGAAATGCTTTTCAATTTTAGAGTCTTATAGCTCACAATAATCAGTAAATGCATGAAAAATAACAAATGAAGTCAGAAAAGGTTGAAAATTGATGATGTGGCTTTGAATGGTGCATTTTGAACACACAAAAAGTTAGGAGTTCAAATAAGTTTTAGAAAATGAAATCCCTTTGTAACAGACGAGTTTCCGTATGAAATCCTGATACTTTGAAAGAGATTGTTCGTTTTGTACACGAAGTGCATCCAGTTTTTGCCGTAACCCTCTCAACTTTCTTGCACATGCTATATGGATGAAATGATGATACCATGCCAACTTTCAACCTTTTCAGAGTTTATTTGAAATGCTTTTCAATTTCAGGGTCTTATAGCTCAAAATAATCAGTAAATGCATGAAATATAACAAATGAAGTCACAAAGGGATGAAAATTGATGATGTAAGTAGAAACCAAATAAAATAAAATAAACTTTAATAAATATATAAGTAGAAACAAAATAAAATAAACTTTGATAACATAAATAAAATTTATGGACCTAAAATTAACAAAGTATTTTCTGTTCAAAACATTATAAGCAAAAAGAATTTTCCTAAAATAAATAAAATAGCAATAGTAAGTATTTTTTTGTAAGTAGAAACAAAATAAAATAAATATAGCAAAAAAGAAAAAGAAAAAAACTAGGAAAAAAAATGGCACCTACTAGGCCACCACGGCCTGAATATGACTAGAAACTCATCCATGGGCCAGGATTCAGGCCCGCAGAAGGCACAGCAGGCCCGCAGGCATAGCAGTGCGAGATTAGGCCCACATGCCTGCGAGGTGGGACTTATAAACGGAGCTGGCGGGGCAGGGCTTATAAACCGGTCATGCCGCTCCTCGGCTAGCGAGGTGGGACTAAACATCCCACCGCACCGCGGCTTTGGCAGCATGACATTGGTCCCGACCAATGCACACCTTTGGTCCCAGTTGGTGGCACCAACTGGTACCAATGCCCCCCTAGTCTCGGTTGGTGCCACCAACTAGGACCAAAGCTCTCTGCTTCCCGCCCTTTGGGCTGCCGAAAAGAGGCCTTTGGTCCCGGTTGGTGCCACCAACCGAGACTAAAGGGCGCATTGGTCCCGGTTGGTGCGACGAACCGGGACCGAAGCCTTTGCTATATAAGCCAGCACTTGAGAAATTTTCAGATTTCCATCGCCAGTTGCCCGCCGCCCGACGACGCTGCGAGCTCATCCAAGGCGCCGCCAGGCTGCCCCATCGCCGTTGCCTGTTGCCCGTTGCCGTCGCCCATCACCCTCCGCCCCCCGAGCCCACGCCGACGTTGTCTGCCGCCCGCGCCGTCGTCCTCCGCCCCCACCGCCGTCGCCCTCCGCCCCCAGCCGTCGTCGCCCCGGCCGCCCCCGATGTGAGCCGGCGCCGCCACGGCTTTGTTCATTTTTTTTCATATAATTTCTATTATTTTCTATTCATTGCATTTTTTTCATATATATAATGTATATATGTATGTGGTAGCTATATGATGAATGGATGTGGTTATGTATGTATGAATATAATGTTCATAGCATTTTTTGTTTATATATGTATTAATTTTTTATTTAGGTTAGTAGATATCGATTTTAGGTTAGTGCTTAGTAGTTGAACTAGTTGATTTAATAAAACTACTTTATTAAAGTTTACTATATATAGAAGTAGTTTATTTCTAGTAAGAACTACTTTATTTTATTTATTTATAGTAAGTGCTTAGTAGTTGAACTAGTTGATTTAATAAAACTACTTTTTTAAATTTTACTATATATATAAGTAGTTTATTTTTAGCAAGAAAATTAATAGAACTACTTTATTTTTTAGTTCATTTTACGATGCCTATCCCACATCCTCGTCGTCGACTCGGCGGAGGAGGCCGGCTTGATCAGAGGGGCCATGTCCGGGACTGGGCTCCGCCAGACTGGTATTGGGAGGTGCTACCTTCGGGGGCCGTAGGTTGGTGAGGAGCCAGCCTGTTGTTGACCTGATCCTTGTTTGATGGCGATCGCGTGGGACAATGACGGTGTCGAGGCTTCCGGACACCGCGGAGGTGATACGTCACCATGTCAGCGAGGAGGATGAGCACGTCCGTCGCTACATAGTTGCGTTGGAGGGAAGGTTCGACAATACCTGGCATGTTCTTCAGGGATCTCACTGGAGCTAATGATCCTATGATGGTTCCTTCTCTTTGGGTGTCCACCGTCCGTGATGATACCTGTCGGGCTCTACGGTTCTAGCTGTATTAGTGATGCTATATGTATGATAGTATTCGAGGAGTATTAGTGATAATATTTGATGATGTACGGACACAAGAGATGATGTAGTTTTGCTTATAATTGAATGCATGCTAATTTGAATACTACTTTATTTTACGATTTGGTTTTGCTTATTGAATGCTCAAATTGGAAAAGTACTCCTACTTTGAATGCTAAAATTGGAGAGCACTATGCAGAAATCTAGGAGCCCCCTCCATCATCCGCGCCGTCGTCCCCGTCAGCGACCCCCCTCCGACCTCGAGGTGATACCAGCCAAATCTCCATGTCAATATGAGTCCTATAATATGAGTCCTCAGGTTGACTTTAAGTCTGTCGAATCTCCACCTATATGAGAGGACGAAGAATCCCGACTATTATCGTGGGGGTAGCTTCTCCTTCATTCCCCTGTGCTAGACACAATTTGGTGTAATGCACTCGGGAACGAAAGGAGGAGCTACATCACCGACGGTCACAAATGTCAGAGAGGAATCAGTGAGGGAGAGGCTCCAACCATATATATATATATGAGAGGACGAAGAATCCCGACTATTGTCGTGTGGTAGCTTCTCCTTCATTCTCGTGTGCTAGACAATTTGGTGTAATGCACTCAGAAATGAAAGGAGGAGCTACCATCACCGACGGTCGAATATGTACACCACATGAGCTGAGAGTTTTCAAGAAAAGGCTCGACAGACCGATAGTCAACCCGTGATGAATAATAATGATCTAACTTAGGTTTTTTAGTACATATATTTAATTATACAAGTTTAATATTTGAATTATGAACATAGAAAATGTCGTACTCGAACAACGAAAACCGCCCGGGGGAGTGCGACTGGTGCCACGACGACCGAGGTATGTGCGACAGGTTCCTTGAGCTGGACGAAGATCGGCGCTTCAACATTAAGCTCGAGGAGACCTTCGATGTTGAAACGGTACGCAACGACGACAATAGTTTTTTTTTCATAATTAAACACGACTTCAACTATTTAAACGTGTACTTTTCATCTTTTCCAATTCGACTAGCTTATCCCATGCTATGCAAGACGCTATGTCTTGGAGAGGATGGGGTTTGAAGACCATGAAAGTATGGAAACAAAGAAAATTCACCTAAGGACCCATCATAGTGTGGATTTTGAAGTAAAAATGTACAATTCTGAGAGTGTAACCCATTTTGATTGCAAAAATTGGGAAGCACTTTGCAAGATGTATGGTTTTAATGAGGGTATGCTTGTCACCATGGATCTTGGTGATCCTAAAATCGAGCAAGACAATATGGACATTTGGGTCCTTGTTGATACGCTTCCAATTCTTCCCCTATCTGAGCTTCTCAAACATAGTTATTAAGTAATTTATATTGCTTATTTCAAAATAGTTGACAGCTTATTTCCATTGACAGCTTATTTTCATTCTTCAAAGAATGTGCGGAAGATGGTAGAAAAAACCACTACACCGATGGTTCCGAATTAACTTATAAGGAGAAAAATCATCTGATCGCATTGTACTGATCTTGAGAATTACAATATCTACAATCAAACTCCTTAACATTATGGTCAATACGTGTCACTAGTGCACGTGTTAAACTACGGTAACTACTATGGAGATACCCTAGTAAGATTTTTTACTATTACGGCATCCGTGCATCTTTTGCATACTTTTAAAACTAGTACATCATTGCTAACTATGAAGTTATTACTATGTTTCTCAACAGATAATCCCGAATAATTGTGTGCCTCATCTGATGTATCAGCATGGTCGCCTTGATGTTTTGAACATACAACCAGGTCATCCTATGAATCTCAACTATCCATACCAGATTTATAAAAGAAGTGGAGGCATGTGAATCAAAGAATGGAAAAAAATGTATGGACAGTCGTAAGGAGGTTCTTGGAAGCAAAAGGAAGCGAAGCACAAGAATTGGAGACATGATGATCTTCATTCTCCATAATGGAAAGTCAGGGTCTATATTGTTTTATGCTATTTTACCTTAAGGGTATTTAGGTCCTACCTGATACTGATGATCATGTGCTAAGAACAATTAAGTAGGGTTGGTTCGATGACTATGAGGATGATGATCGTATGAGTTGTTATTAATAACGAGTAAAAGTTGTATGATGATGCATGATTAGTAGGACTTGTTATTATATGTGATGATGCATGATGCGAGCATGAAGAGTTATTATATATCAGCGGGTGAAATGAACATAGCAGTAGCATTGATAAACCAAGCACGGAGGATATAAGAGAGGACATTTCTCTCTATCTCTATTCACTAGTAGAAAAAGGACCTTATGTGAGACACATTAGTGCCGATTTGATTTTGGCCCGGTACTAATGGTATCATTAGTACCGGTTCGAATGGCTATGCATTAGTGCCGGTTCATGTTGAACCTTTAGTACCGGTTCGTGCCACGAACCGGTACTAAAGGGGTGGTGGCAGGCTGGCGTCAGGCCGGGGCCCCACGAGCCCCTTTAGTCCCGGTTTGTGGCACAAACCGGTACTAAAGGGCCAACCTTTAGTACCGGTTCGTGCCACGAACCGGCACTAAAGGGGTCTAATCTATAGTCCCGGTTGGAGACACAAACCGGGACTATATGGCAATTTTCAAACTTGAAAAAATCATAACTAAATCATCCTAATTCAAAAAAATACATATAATATATCAAAATTTGCAGAACAAGTTTTCCGTTTCGACAATTTTTTAAAATTACAAAATTCCAAAGGGAAAATAGAGTTTTTGGGCGTTTTAGACGTTTTTTAGACGTTTTTAGCGTTTAGTGCTAGGGTTTAGATTTCAGAGTTTAGGGTTAGGTTTTATGGTTTAAACCCTTAGTTTTTACTGTTTAGCATAGAGTTTCTGACGTTTTAAGTCCCGGGTTTAGGGTTTAGGACAATTTTTGAAATGACAAAATTGTAAAAGGAAAAAAAGATATGCTCTAATTTATGTTTTTTTTTGAATTTTGATTAAATCTTGTCAAACCGGTCAAACAAATGATTCAAGAAATATAGAGTGTTACTAAATAATTACGCAATAATATTAGTGTTACTAAATAAGTATCTCGGTTTTTTTGAATTTTGGTCAAATCTGGTCAAACTATGGTCAAACTACTTATTCAAGAAATATTAGTGTTACTACATAATTATTGTTTTTTAGAATAATAGTTTCAAACTCAAAAAGTGAAACGTGTGACTTCATGCTCAAGCTAAACTCCTGAGGGTTAATAGGATTCACATCTTACTATTGTCAGGAAAACAACAAGTGTAGACTTGGAAACGAGGGAGAATAGAACCCGGAAGTTAAGCGTGCTTAGGCTGGAGTAGTGAGAGGGATGGGTGACCGACCGGGAAGTTAGACGATTTGGAATGAGTGATCCACACTCGAGAAGTTAAGATGGGCGATTAGAGACTAAATCATCAAATAATTCAGAAAATTGAAAATAAAAAAAATCAAATTTTTTTTCCAAAATTTTCAAAAAAAAAATACCTTTAGTACCGGTTGGTAACACCAACCGGTACTAAAAGTACCCCATACCACGGCGCGAGCTCACGCCACGTGGTTGGCCTTTAGTGGCGGTTCGTGCCGAACCGGTACTAAAGGGGGGAGGCCTTTAGTCTCCACTCTTTAGTGCCGGTTGCAGAACCGGCACTAAAGACCCTTATAAACCGGTATTAAAGCTCCATTTTCTACTAGTGATTAGCTAGCTAATAACAACCTAAATTAACCCCCAAAACCCCTAAACCAGCCCCTTTCAAAAATAAATAAATAACTCAGCTCCAGCCAGCTGCTGACGCGTGGAAGCCTTTTGGTCCCGGTTTATGTCACCAACCGGGACCAAAGGCCCCCCTGCCCGGGCTGGTCGCAGCGGCCACGTGGAGGCCCATCTTTTCCGGTTCGTGTAAGAACCGGGACTAAAGGCCAAGGGCATTAGTACCGACCTTTTAGTCCAGGTTCTTAAACCGGGACAAACGGCCCTTACGAACCGGGACAAATGGCCATTTTTGTACTAGTGGTTGCATGACACCACACATATGTTACTCCCCACTATAGGGATAGTAACATAGACTAGTAACATATGCATGTTACTAGTCTAAGTTACTACCAATTGTGACTAGTCTCATGCATATGTTGTAAGCTGGGCAGGACTTGGCCCAGTTTAACCCCAACTAAGCTCCGCCAGTGCATGTGAAAACCTTGAACTTGGTGGGAACACACATTGTCTAGATGAGGTTGGCATGCATATCTTCTTCGTGCTTGGAGATGAGAGCATAGGGAGTCCTGTTGTAAATGCTTTGCCCACATTGAGGACCCTTTTGTCATTGTCGAGCAAAGGAATAAAGTCTTGCAACAATAACAACAGAGAATCCAATTCTTGCGAGGCAGCAGTGCTTAGGCGATTTCACATGTTAGAGACAAAAGCATCAGGTAGAATAGACTCAGACATATTGTTTGGTGGAGTGTGCGAATAGGTTGGGCGTGGGCAGAATAAAATAAGACATCTAAGAAGCTTTTTACGGGGGTGGGCTAAGCACCTAAGTGGGGTGTATAAGATTGAGAAGGATAGACTCCTTTCTCTTATACAGGCCCTCGACACTAAAGCCGAATCTATGATTCTGCTGCCTGCTGAGATCCAGGTTAAACATGAGGCTGAAAAGAGGCTGAAAGAACTTCTCCGTGAGGAAGAGTTGAAGTGGGCGTTGCGAGCCAAGGTCCACAAAGTGGTTCAAGGGGACGCTAATACTCAATTCTTTCACCTCATTGCTAATGGCAAGCACCATAAGAAACGAATCTTCCAACTTGAGCAGGATGAGGGTACTATTGTTGGGCAGGATAATCTAAAAACTTACATCACCGAGTATTATAGGCAGTTATTTGGACCACCAGAGGTTAATTGTGTAACTTTGGATGAGTCTCGGACTGAGGATGTTCCTCAACTATCGGCTGTCGAAAATGATATCTTGCTAGCCCCATTTACGGAGAAGGAAGTGTTTGATGCGATTGCACAAATGGATAACAACAAGGCTCCCGGTCCGGATGGGTTTCCGGCGGAGTTTTATAAAAGGTGTTGGCAGATTATTAAGGGGGATCTGTTACCTATGTTTCACGATCTTTTCTCTGGACAGCTTCAATTATTTCAGTTGAATTTTGGAACTATCACATTGCTTCCTAAGAAAACGGAGGCTGTGCGAATTGAGCAATTCAGGCCAATTTGCCTTCTCAACGTTAGTTTCAAAATCTTCACCAAGGTCGGGACAAACAGGCTCTCACAGATTGCGCTTTCTGTGGTACAGCAATCCCAAACTGCTTTCATGCCGGACAGAAACATCCTCGAAGGAGTAGTTGTCCTTCATGAAACGCTCCATGAAATTCACTCTAAAAAATTAGATGGGGTAATTTTTAAGGTGGATTTTGAGAATGCGTACGACAAGGTCAAGTGGCCGTTCCTTCAACAGGCATTGCGTATGAAAGGTTTTGATGAGGCTTGGCGCCATCAGGTTGAATCTTTTACGCAAAAAGGGAGTGTGGGTATTAAAGTCAATGACGATATCGGTCATTACTTCCAGACTCATAAGGGCCTCAGGCAAGGTGACCCAATGTCCCCCGTTTTGTTTAACATCGTGGTGGATATGTTAGCAATTTTGATCGGAAGGGCTAAAGACCATGGTCAAGTGGGTGGTTTAGTACCTCATCTGGTGGATGGAGGTGTATCCATTCTTCAATACGCTGATGATACAATCATCTTCATGGAGCATGACTTGGCCAAGGCGAGAAATATGAAGTTGTTGTTATGCCTCTTTGAACAATTATCGGGGTTAAAGATTAATTTTCATAAGAGCGAATTGTTCTGCTTTGGTAGGGCTAAAGATGAACAGGACTCTTATAGGCAACTGTTTGGGTGCGAGTTGGGAAGTCTGCCCTTTTCCTACCTTGGCATTCCGATTCATCATCGTAGGCTAACAAACAGAGAGTGGAAGTGTATCGAGGATCGATTTGAAAAGAAACTGAGCTGCTGGAAGGGTAAGCTCATGTCATATGGAGGCCGGTTAGTTTTGATAAACTCGGTACTCACGAGTATGCCTATGTTCCTCTTATCGTTCTTTGAAGTTCCAGTGGGAGTGAGGAAAAGACTGGACTTCTATCGATCACGCTTCTTTTGGCAGGGTGATGAGCTTAAAAGAAAATACCGGCTTGCTAAGTGGGATATCATCTGTCGACCCAAAGACCAAGGCGGGCTTGGCATTGAGAATCTTGAGGTTAAGAACAGATGCCTTCTTAGTAAGTGGTTGTGGAAGCTCGCTAGCGGTTCGGAAGCTATGTGGGCGCAAATCATTCACAGCAAGTATCTCCAGACTAGGACTTTGTCCCAGGTAACAGTTAGGCCGATGGATTCGCCTTTCTGGAAAGGGCTCATGAAAGTCAAGCAATTAATGTTCAATAGGACAACAGTTGTCATTGGCAATGGGGCCACTACACGTTTCTGGGAGGACGCTTGGCTGGGCGACTCACCCCTGGCCATTCAGTATCCGTCTTTATATCGTATTGCTCAACGACGTGAGGTGCTCGTGGCAACGATATTTCAATCTATCCCCCTTAATATTCAGTTTAGACGGTCATTAGCGGGCAATCGTTGGGAGGTTTGGCTCCAGTTAGTTAGGAGACTAATGGAGGTTCAACTTTCTGACCAACCGGATAAATTACGCTGGAAGTTGACTACGTCTGGGGTATTTACATTCAGGTCTATGTATACTGATGTTATTAATACAAGCTCCATTCCAACTTCCAAGAGTGTCTGGGATGTCAAAGTACCTTTGAAAATAAAAGTGTTTATGTGGTTTGTTCATAAACAAGTTATTCTAACAAAGGACAACTTAATAAAGCGTAATTGGACAGGACCTACTAGGTGTAGTTTCTGTGATCGAGATGAGACAATTAAACATCTCTTTTTTGATTGCCCGCTGGCCAAGGTTCTCTGGCAGACGGTCCACATTGCTTTTAATATAACTCCACCGAATACTGTTAATGCTTTATTTGGGAATTGGCTATATGGGTTTGACTCTACAATAGCAAGACATATTCGGGTTGGAGTCTGCGCTTTAATATGGACCATCTGGCTGTGCAGAAATGATTTGGTTTTTAACAGATCATCACGAATTCATTTTTTGCAGGTTATCTTCCGAGCTACGGCGCTGATCCGTTCATGGTCATTACTCACTCCGATGGAGGCCAGGGAGCATTTGGTTACTGGGTCTACCCGGTGGGAGATGGTTGCTCGGGATATCTTCAACCGGTTTGGATGGCGGTCATGTAATAGGATAGGCAATTAGTTTCCCTATCTATATAGCCAGCCGGTTGTGGCTCCTTTATTGGCTAGTTAGTGTTTCTAGTCTTCTGCGCTCTGTGTGGGCTGCTTTTTATTGTTTTCAGTTAGAGACTATGGAATTTTGTACGCACTTTTTGTTGCTTCTTTAATAAGATGGCTGTATGCATCACTCCTGATGCAGAGGCCGGGGAGTCCCCCTTTTCCAAAAAAAAAACTTGCAAGTCACCTGACATTATACATTTGGGTTAGTCGACCATTCCAAACCGTTGGATGAAGATCCTACGATGACAATCCCTTCTTCCTCAGCAAACCACCCCATGGGCCGCTTCCCCCCGCCACGTGCGACCGCCTCGCCGCCCTGCCCCCCTGAACCGCCCCCACCGTAGGTCTTCTGCCGCCCCTGGCCATCCCTCTAGCCTCGCATGCGTTTAGTTTTTCTCCGGTCAAGCCCCCCCCCCCCCCCCCCCCCCCACCACCCTAAACCCTAAGATGGATGGGGTAGCCCTCCGGCGAGCCTCTTCCTTCTCCTTCTTCCCCTCCAGCCTTCCGCCGACGAGTTTCTCCGGGAATCTCAAATCGACTGACCCATTAGCTAAAGTTAGTTGATTGACGTTTAGCTAATGTGGAATAGGTTAGGGAAGGCCGTCACAATAGAGGAGGGGTAGAGCCAAGTGTCGACACAGAAGTAGGTGTATTGACCGTTAACTAATAATAGGTGTAAGCGGTTGAGTTTGGGAACACCGAATACAAAATGCACACTGCAGACTTAGTTTCATACACTATTCTTTTTTAAGCAATGGTCAGTATGTTTGGTTGTTAATTAACTCTCAATAAGCGCGCAGCGATCATATGGAGATGCATGTTTGCGGTTGTTAGACATATTTTCGTTCTCGATGGGGTTGAGCATGAAGATCTGCCGAGCAAAATAGTTTCTCCATTAAAACTGTGCCGTGGTTATGTGAACAGCAACCGGCACCAAAGATCTGGTTCTCTTCCTAGTTTCCAAGTGGAGTTGCGTTTGAACATATATAAGATTACAGAATGGAAAAAAATTGTTCTATGTATGCTATTTAAAAAAATTATGCATCTGAACCACTGCATGTGGTATTGATACACCAGACATTAGCTTTCCCGTGAGCATAACTCTACCATGGAGTTGGAATGAAATAAATGGGAATTATACAGCACGTCGTCCTGCCTGTACATACATTCTACCTCCTGATACACTCGAGCCAGCAACTGCAAAATGATCATGTGTGTGACGTGTCCAGCATACAGCTTCCTATGTCCACTAAACACCCAAATAGCTAGAAAAAGGCAAGTGAAAAAGAGTAACACGATAAAGTGGCACCGAAGGACGAAATATGGAGCAAACATACTACTAGTCTGGATCAGAATATGAAGATAAAGTTGTGACTGGGCGAATAAGAATGGCAGTAAACATGGAGGCAAGAAACTAAGTCTGTCGTCCGTGATCACAATCACATTGATCGACCAACAGAACAACAGAAGCATGCATGCATGCACCAAAGAGGAAATTGCTGCCAGTGCCATACAACGGCAAGACCTAATTAGGCTAATTAGGTAGAGAACTAGAGATAGCAGCTACGGATCTAAGCGTCTGACACACATACTTGGGTAGGCAAACTGCATAATCACTTAATCATTACTACTGCATGCAATACTAATAGCGAGTGGCTAAATAACTAGGCTAATAAGATCCGTGAGCGTGAGCGATCTCCTCGGCTTGGAGGCTGCACCCGGAGTAGCACGCGGCCGCAGACTCTTCGTCGAAGACGCAGGAAGGCAACGGAGGCAGATCGTGAGAACTACTGCTCATCTGCCCCGCGCATAGATCAAGCTCTTCCACCTGATGCGCTCCGGCGTAGTAGCAGCTCATCACCTCCTGCAGGGCCTGCGCTGCCGGAAGCTCCATCGCTGTCACCTCGCCAGCGCCGCCGGCGAACTCGCCATGGCCGACGCCGCCGCAGCCCTCCTCGTGCTGCACGAGTGCGGCCTGGTACAGGCTGACCTGCGCCTTGAGGAACTTGACGTAGTGGATGGCCTGCTCCAGCATGGAGACGGTGTCCATCTTGCTGCCGCCGGGCACGAGACTGCGGAGCACGCGGAAGCGATCGCTAATCCGGTGCCGACGCTCCCGCGCCGCAACGCTCTGGGGGTCAGTCGAGAGCTTCGCGCCGGGGCGGCGCCGTCCGGCACCGCCCCTGCTGACCCGGCTCTCCGCGAGCGCGGCGGCCGGGTAGTGGTGGAGGAGGAGAGGCGGCTGCGAGTGGACGGGAAAGCTGTAGCCGTGTGGGTCATGGATGTTTTCGTAGTGATATGGATCCATGGCAAGCTAGGAAGGATGCCTGGCTAGGTGTTGTCTAAACCACTGTGTGCTGCTGGTTTCAGCCCTAGCGGTAGCTATGTGTTTGGAGTGGAGCCGTGGAGGGTGCTGTTGTATTTATACTGAGCGTGGGATCGGATATCCACACGGGACAAGGGAGCTTATAAACATATGTGGAATGTAACCTCAGTTTTGGCTGATAGTTGTCTGATTCCTGCAGTGCATGTGATACAACATCGAATTTCCAGGGATCAACCAGGACCCTAGAATTTTTTGACGCGAACAGCAGGAGCTCTGCATTTGCATTATAGAAGAGGGAAAATGGTCCAGTTAATAGGGAAACCGGACCCGAAAACCATACCACGCACGGTTAATATGGGAAACCGGCAAAAACCACACCCAACAACTCATGGCACATCATCTGTGCCGGAAACAAGAGCCCCCAGACCTAGGAACGGAGGCCATGCGTTGTATCCAACAAAGACGAACTCCGCAAACACCCACAAACTCTCTACAATGGCAGCACACCGAAATGCACCCTCGCAACAGAAGTGGTCAAGCATTGGCCTGAACTAATGCGCGCACCGCCTCGATCGCCTTGGGCGTGTGTTCCTTCTTGTACATCTGCAGATAGTGTTGCATCTTCTCATTCAGGTCTTCCTCAGATGCTTTTCCTTTGCTCTTGAGTGTTGGAACCTCTCCAAAGGCCTCCGCCCGCCTATACTCCGCGCGCTTGGCTACAGGAATGTCGGAATCTTTGTTTTTCTTGTCCAAACGGCAGCTTCGTCGCTCTAAGAGAGAAGGGGCAGCCTCTCCCACCTGCAAAACTTGCGGCGAGCTGGACACAGTGAGAGCAAGATCTTCGAGGAACTCCCCCCATTGAGAGGAGCTCTCCCAAGAGGCTCATCTGCATCCATCTGGATCAGCCCCTTTGAAGGCATCCCGGTGCAAGGGGCACTGGAGACCTTCGGCTCCTCCAGTGTCGACATCCCGGGTAGGACAGAAGCCAAGTCAGGAGGATCATCCTCGAGCATGACCTTTTCCAAGGCAGGCGAATCATCAACGGACTGAGCCTTCTCACTCAACTCAGCTGAGCAGCTAGCCACAACAAGCGCACTGTAATCCTCTCCAACGGCCACAACAGGAGGAGCAGATTCAACATTGGCAAGGTCTTGGCTGCCCCCGATAGCTTCCATAGGTTCCCATAGGCTTGAGACTTGAGCAGTCCAACTCTCCACAGCAGCAACCAAGTCTTGAAGAGGCTTGAACAGCACCTCAAGACGAGCAGCGAACAAGGCCTGTAGCTCAGCGCCGAGCGCCTCCGCCTGAGCTGCAAGAAGTGGCCGCAATGGCTCAAAAACAGTAGGGGGCACGCCGGGGTCAGCCGCCGGCACGACACCATCAGTCGCAGGGCTGTCTTGATGAGAAACCACCGAAGCCCAAGAGCGGCCAGGTTGAAGTAGTGGGGCTGGAGGCGATCTGCTGCAAGGGGGAGGCCGTTGACGAGGCCCGGTAGGCGCGAGGGGGGGACGGCGAGGCTCTGAACCGGCAGGATGCCGTGCCAAGCACTCCCGCTCGCGATGGCCGGAGTGGCCACATCCCAAGCACCGGACAGGGCCGCGGCAGCCCGCGATGTAGTGGTCCGACGCCAAGCACCGAAAGCAGAGGCCGAAAGTCCTCTGCTTGAAAGTGCGAGGCAGTCCAGCATCCTTCCTGGGAGGGGGAGCAGCCACCTTCTCCAGGCTCGGGCGGCGCCGTCTCCCAACCTCCACCCAAGCCGGGGCGGCCGGGGCCAGAGCGGCGGGCGCCGGGGTCGGAGCCGCAGGGGCCGCAGCGGCCAGGTCCGGGGCGGCCGGGGTCGGAGCCGCAGGGGCCGGAGCGGCCGGCGCCGGGGCCGGAGCAGCAGGGGCCGGAGCAGCAGGGGCGAAAAGAGCGACCGCCGGAGAGGGGCGCGGGTCGGGATCCGGGTCAGGGCCTTCATCCCCGGCCGGGCTGGGAGGGGGAGGGGGAGGGGCGGCGGCGGGGGAAGCGGCGGGGGCTACGGGGGCCATGGGCGAGGGCAGCGGAGGGGGCTGCGCGGTGGCGGCGGCGGCGGCCGCCAGCGGAGTCGCGGGAGGCTAGGGTTACTCCAGCGCGGAGATGTCACTCCAGGACCCTAGAATTGGAGAAGTAAAAAATCGCCTTTATTAGAAGGCTCTAGGGGCACGCACAATAGTTCATTTTCATTAGTATTTAATATTTATTGTTTAGAACAAAGGCTCGCGGAGAGCCCGACTTTGAATTATCAAAGCCATCAATCGGCCAGGAAATACAAACACATACAAACCCCACAACCAAACGATACAAGGGGACACTCTAGGAGGCTTACAACTCAACGGGTGGCACAAGCTCAAAAAGAATACAGGAAAACAAAGCTCGAAGCTTGTCCTAGCCGAAGACTACAACCAAACAGCCATCTAGGGGTGAGGCACACACGAGCACGACGAGGACCTTCTTGCAACAGAGTGTCATAAGTGAGCCCGACCAACGCCCAAGTAGAAAGACAACACACATCCGCCGTCTCTCTCGCCGCAGAGGAACCCTTCCCTCTCGCCATGGCTCGCAAGGCGCCGTACCCGACGAACTTGAGAGACGCTCACCCTAGAGCAGGGGACGTGTCAGCTTCTAGACCTGGCGCAGCCGCAGCACATCACCACTTGAACATTCGAGCACTCCACGACTGCCGTATCGCCACAACCTAGAACGCCTGAGAGCTGCAGGAAAACCACCAGGTGCAGCTACTGAAGGAAGGCAGCAGAGGCATCAAGAAAACCGACAGGCCACCGAGGAGCATTGCCACAGCCATGCCGAACCTCGTCACACCGCCGTCACCGGACCACCCAAGCCACCCAAGCTCCGACCTTTGAACCCCTCACCTGAACGCAACCCTCCCCAGGCGGCGCCCCCAAGGAAGACACGACGCATAGCCCACCGTCGCCGCCCAATCCAAGCCGGATTTTGGGCTTTCACCCAGGAGGAGGAACAGGGGTGGAAAGGGGAAGGGCCTCTGCAGCACCTCCAAGGAGGAGACAGCGTCGGAGACGTCGCTGCTGCAAGGCCAGCCAAGCCGGCAACGCTTCCCCGCGGCCCAAAACCAGACCACCGGTCACCCACCCACATCATACCGGCGCTCGGAGGAAGACTATTTTCTGTTAAAATTGTCACTCAGTATACATTTTTTTCCTATTAATACCGGTCATAATGTAAACTCACACGCCATCACATTTACGGCACCATACAGACTCGCACCGCGCCTACCAAAGATAGGATCAGAGTTGTGAAGCTTCAACGATGGGTAACACCCAGATATTACATCACAGCACTCCTAGTGTTTACTCCAGTAGATGATTGTGTTCTGATGCGTTAAGATACACCAGACCACCAACATAACAGAGGCAGTGCCTTGCCGGGCCGAGATGAGGACTGAGTTATATACTCCCTCCGTTCCGATTTACTCGTCGTGGTTTAGTTCAAATTTGATGCCACCAGTCCACAAAGCCCTCCCCTGCAGAAGGTGTCATCAAACGGATCCATGAGAGCACCTCATGCCACACCGAGCGTGAGAAGGGGCAACCGGTGAGGAGTTGGGCCATCGTCTCCTCTGACTGGTCACATATCCCGCATGAAGGAGCATCCTGGAGATCCCACCGAGTAAGGGCATCATCAAAGGAGATCCTTAAAACTCTGTTATATTTGTCTGGACTATGGTGTCCGAACCACTATTCAACTTTTGTCATTCAATAAGGATCCCTATCAGTCTGTGAAGCGGTCCGGATGTTTGTTTTTCCGTAAACAGAAACTAACTGAGGGAGTTATGCGGGAGTCCAGACATGCAACTGACCAACAAAAGCCCCACGTGGTCTTCCTCACTTTTCTCTTTCTTCACGCATGGCCCCCCTCTCCTATCTCTCATCCAAACCGGACATCGCACCACAATATTCCATCACATGCATGGTCCTCCTCTACTCTCTCCTCCCAACCAGATTAATTTGATTAATGTGAACAACGTCGGATGGCTCTCTCCTGCATCATGTCCGCAGATCAGGTTCGGAGATAGAAACATACTTTTTTTAGAAAATAATGTTGAACCCGGGCCTCTGGATCAAGCGATGCAAACTGTCATATTATTATATTATTCAACAAAGCCTTGCAAGATAAAACATCAATCCTTCCAAATCCACGTTCTATGCCACAAAAGTCACTCCACCAACAAACTTGATGATAATGATGGTCATGATCAGTGCCGCATGCCATGACCTCACCCCTACACATACCATCTAAAACCGGAGCACCGGTCAAGCACACTCTTAGCACACACCTCATTTGCACGCTCCAGAGCTCGCCATCTTCCGTAAACCCATCTTCGATGAAGGGATCAATGAAATGACCTAGGCCTGCCCTCAACCCCACCACGACACCAGATAGCGTCACCGCTGTGTGAATATTTGCGGTGTCCATTTGGGGGTCAGTCTTGGAGATACCTAAGCCGCTCTGTCGTCCACCAATGGTCTGGACATTTAAGCCAGATGAAGAACTTGACCCCCAAGGAGGCGCCCAAGACTTCCGTTTCAACTTCCAGGAGCTCGAACCAAGTGATCTGTGAAAGAAAGCTTCGTAACAGCTCTTGGAAGTGTACTAACCATCCCAAGAACAACGCCAAAGGAGGACATCCGACATGATGAAAAGTTGCAACATGCGCACCAACTGCCGTAGGGCTTTTGCCCTCTTAATGATCTAAAAATACTTTTTCTCACAGAAAAATGATCTAAAAATATTTTAGCATCGCCATTCCCACCGCTAGGGCAATTTGGCCTCTTTTCAAACCTTGCCTAGTCTGAAGAACAACTGAGACAGACGAACGGAATTACATAACTGGACAGGGCAGGCATAAAATTAAGGGAAACGTTTGGGCGCGGTGCACCGGCCGAACTTTCGGCCGGTTCGCTCGCCACGCTGGCCCAACGCACGATACGTAGTGGTTCCCGCATGCCCCGCCTCCATCCCCTACCTTCAGCCCTCACGCCCGCATCCCCTCCCCCTCCCCGGGCTGCCACGGGGGCCACCACGAGCTCCATCGCCGGCGGCCAGGCGCTCCCTCGCGCACCCGCCATGGCTGCCTGCGGCCATGGGCAGATCCATCCCCTACCTACATCCTTCACGCGCGCACATCCCCTGCCCCTCTCCTATCGGGCTGCGACTAGGCCACCACAGGCTCCATCGACGACGGTCAGGCGCTCCCTCGCCGGCCGCCATGGCTGCTTACCACCATGGCCGGATCCATCCGCGTATACAAGTGTTGCAACTGTCACCTAGAAAAGCTTCAACAGCTATTGAAAAAAGCTTCAACCATAGACACAGAAAGCTTCAATGGCCCTTCATAACAAGGGGAAGCTGCAACCGTAGTTGGATTTTGCTACTACCGGCTAAGCTTTTTGCTACATCCACCAGGCGAAGCTGCGACCTCGCGACGACGACAACGATGATTTTTGCTGCAACCGTAGTAGATTTTTGCTACTACCGCTGAAGTTTTTGCTACATCCATGTAAGGCGGAGTTGCGACCTCGCGAAGACGGCGACGGTGTTTGATTTTTGCTGCAACCGTAGTTTTTATTTGCTACTACGGGTGAAGTTTTTTGCTACATCCATTCAAAATGGCGTTGATTGACTGACGGCCGCCATCGACATAATTCCCTGCTGCGAGCATCAATGGCGAGGGGCGGCGGCCGAGCTACAACCGCCGCCGTCAAGAGCTGCAACGCAGGTGGAGTTGTTGCATGGGGACCGGCGACGAGGACGGCCGGCGACGGCGAGGACCGACGACGAGGACGGTCGGCGAGGGCGGGATCAGGCGGCGACGAGGAAGACCGGCGAGGGTGGGGACCGACGACCACCGGAGGAGACAGGAGGCGCGGCGCCGCGCTGCCCCGAACAGGACTGCCTGAGGAAGAAGAAAGAGAGCAGGGGGTGATTCGTTTTTTTTTGCTTGGATCCAATCGAACGGCTGTGCGCACATGGCATCGGGCGGTTGCGGTGCGACCGGCCGAAACTTTCGGCCGGCGCACCGGCGCAGAGTGCTGCCCTAAAATTAACATAAAGGTGCTTGATCATCAAGAATTCATACTTTCTAGAAAAATTGAAGAAATCGAGACTCTATGGAGAGTTGACAGATTTGATTGAAAGTGTCACATAATGTAGATCTTGCTTGTAAATCGACGAAGCAAGGGGAGGTTACACGTTGTGCATAAGATACCGATGGCATTTTTTTCTCCCTGTTAACGTGACTGCGAAAAGACATGCATTGTTCTGTGATTTGATTACAACATCTATTAAAAGCATTCTGTCACAGTTTTCTCTGTCCTAAGCATGCACCAGTATTCAATGTTTTCCTTCTAGTCATAGGATTGGGTGATTGAACCGAGAGCCTACTAACCTGAGAAAAACAAATGTGTGCTAGCTTGCAATGGAAACTTTTTGCACTAAAAAATGCAATCTTGATCGAACCCTTAGAAAAAAGAGGCCAAAAATCAGTCTCGAACAAAATGTTTTGACATGTCCGCTCGTTCACTTTATTGTGAATATTCCTTCGAAATTTTATCCCGTGCTGGGTAGTCTATTTTTTAAAAATTGTTTTTAGCCCGGGTATGGCAGTCTATTCATTTATACGGTGAACATATGTGATGATGTAGGCAATCACACGACGTCCAGAAATCACGCAGGTTTCAATATATTTCATGCATGGATGAAGTACGTACGCCGTACACGAAAGAATGGCTCCCGCAAGCTACTTTATGGCCACGGACACAGTGAGCGATCAAAAGCCATCTATGGCTTGCGGTAAAGAGACGCCCGGCCTAGCTAGGGTTCTCTACCGTACATCCTTTTGATTGAGTGTCTTTGTGAAATACATGATCACATGATTGGTACCTATGTCACATCCGCAGTGTACAATGGCCACCCAGGAGGTAACACATCCCCGGAGATGGAGGCAAAGAGACATCATAGAATAATAATCATTTATTCGTCTAGCTCCTCCTCCATTCTCTTTTCCGTACCTTCACTTTCCCGAAACACAAATACCTGCATTCAATAAATATATTCGTGCCTTGCATCCATCATTTTCCAGAGATACCCATTTGGCATTTAGATCACTATCAGCACCATGAAATGTAAGATCCTAGAGAAAATTTACCGTGTGTATTGTATATATGTACGTTTGCCACTGATGCTACACAACTCAGTTTTGCATGTTTTTTTTGTTTTTCATGTAGCCGGCTTTTCTATTCCCGGTGGCGGGTACGGTTCGGCAAAGCACCCTAGGCACGGTTTTGTACGTGTAGAATATTGGTAGCGCACTCTGTTCTATCGGCTGTTTTTAAGTATTTATAGTCTTCTATTTACACTAGTTTTTAATATCTTCTCTAAACCCCACACCATGCTCTTCGGTTCTTTCTGCATGTGTCAGTACTTGTATTTTTGGGATTGATTTTTCTGACCATTGGCTAAATAATCTGTTGGTGGTTGTTTCATAAAAAAGTTGATGAATTTAATCAAAAATGGCAACAAATTTTACAGACGTAGATGCGCATGTGTACAATATGAATTTCTTTTTTCCATTTGTGCTAACAATTCTTCGATCCCCTGGCAGATTATTTTGTATGCGTCTGTATTTATCTAGGGCCTGAAACAGATTTCGCTTAGCCAAGTGCACAACCTGAGTAAGGTCCGGTTCTTTTGCCAGAATCTAGGGATTCTCCTAGAATCCGAGCCCTACCCAGCTTCTCCCAGAATCTTTGAACCCCATTTGTTTTATAATCTTGTCTAATTAGACCCTAACTAGATAGGATTATAAAACAAATGGAGCTCAAAGATTCTGTGAGAAGCCAGGTAGGGGTCGTATTCTGGGAGAATCCCCAGATTCTGGCAAAAGAACTGGGCCTAAGTAGACTCATGGAGGAGTGATAGGGCAGCAGAGGTCGAGGCAGGAAAAAAGGTCTAAATTTTGTTTTGCATAGAAAAAAGAAAATTGGTTATTTGATATACATATTATGATCTGTTGTGTTTTCTTGGTATCCAAAATATATACTCCCTCCTTCCCAAAATATAAAGCGCGCTTTGACTTTTTTTTAACTTTGACTGTGATTTTCACTCATTGTATGTCCACTAAATTAGTGTAAATATACATGAAATAATACTGTTTTGCAAGACAAATATGATGTTACTACTCATACATATTCAATCCATGCATTTTTATATGTATTAACAGTCAAAGTTGTGCATTGAAACCCGTGCAAAATCAAGCGTGCCTTACATTTTAGGAGGGAGTAATTAATAGGAGAGATTCCGAGCCAAAGTGGTGGCTGTTGCAGAGGAGTGGCTTGATCGGGTGGTGGAAACTACCCAAAACATTCGTGTTTGGAAGCTACATCAGTGGCGGGAAGATGAATTAAGCTTGGGGCAGTTATATACCCTTCGTTTCTTTATGTAAGGTGTATTATTTTTGACACGGTGACCAAGACGCATAAATATAGACGTGTTAGGACAGCTTGGCAAATTTATTGATTAGTGTCAGGTAAATCAATGAGTGCAGGAAAGTAAGAGATACATGCAATCGAGAGAGAGAGATTCTCTCCTTATTTTGCAACAAAGAGAGGTACACGCAATCAGGAGAAAGATACTTTTCTTTTGTTGGAGGGCTAAAAGGGGAATTTGGAAGATTTAGAAGAAATGCATCTTACATTGTGAAATTTTATCAAAAACAAATACATCTTATATAAAGGAACGGATATCTAGCAGTCTAACAAACATCTAGCACTGCACATGCGAATAGTTCTAAATCATCCATTCAACTAGCTAAATATGTATTATATGTAAAAATATATACATTTGAAAACAACAATCGCATATTAATCTAATGATATATATTTTATGACATATAACACATTTTTAGTTACCGAATAGATGACTTAGAACTACGTGCATGTTCAATGCACGGAGACGGAGGGAGCAAAAAAGTTCATTGTATTTGTCTACTAATATTCTTGTTGAAAGAAAATCTCCGCACGTTGGTGCTTGTTGGCCATGTAGCTGCTTAGGGTAAGATGGCGTAAGATGGACGTCTCATTTGACATGACGTCCGGAAGCCTCTAGCTAGCATGCATTCTGAACACTGAAATGATGTTTAAGCATTTCGGGAAATGGTTGGATCAGATGGAGATGATTGTTGAACTTCCAATCGTGCGCGAGTACTGTTCTTGGAAATACTCCCTCCGTTTGGAATTACTTGTCTCGAAAATGAATGTATCTAGAACTAAAAATAATTCTAGATACATCCATTTTTGAGACAAGTAATTCCGAACGGAGGGAGTAGAAGCCAGCGCACGGCACACGTACGTACTACGCACTTCTATTCTATTTCTATACTAGCAGTACGGAAGCATTGTAGCCAGGAAGGAACAGTGGCCAGCCGCTTAGTGGGGTCGGGCCGGCCATGTCAATGAATGAATATATATTCTTCTCCATACATATTGCTCTGCCACGCTCCGGGCTCTCGCGATCTCGCGTCGCCAGCTAGCTACAAGCCGTAGCCATAGCCATAGCCATGGGTTCTCTCGTGGGCGCCCGCGTTCCGTGTACCGCCACCAGACCACACCCGCAGCAGCAAGTCATCTCATCTCCTTAAACAAAAGCAAAGCTAGGCAGAGTGCAGCTACGCGGGAAAGAGACGGAGCAGTCATGCACCCACGGGCGACAGATGTGTAAATGTTTATTCGACTTGTTTCCGGAATTGCACGTGATATAATTTCGCTAGGTATACGGCCGGGCCGATCGATGCATCATGCATGGGTACGTACGTAGCTCCAAACTAAGCTGCATGCGAAGCTAGATCATGTGTAACCACTGTTCAGGGACGTTCTTGTCGTCACAGCTGAACTCCTTTCCGTGTCAATCAAGACGTGCCAGTACGTTGGTTAGGTAGTACGTAGCGATCTTCGATTTCATTTTGGAAAACATGGGGTTCCCAGTTAGGAACGGCCGGCCGTATACCGACTACGCACCGAACTCGAGCTGCCCGTCGTACTTGGCAATAAAGAGTTCGTGAACGGCCGGCCAGCGCGTCGCGGCCGCAGATGTATCGCCGGGCCGGGCACCCGAGAAACCCGGATACGCACGTACGCACGGTGTCAGCGGTGCAGGCCGTGAGTAGATCAATCGCCATGTGAGCTGCATCCTCCCTAGGGTTGCGTGACGGGGAGTGTGCGTGCGGGGGGTCGATGGGATGTGGCCGGCTGAACCGCTGACGGTTCTGCAGTGGAAGGATGGGGCGGGGATCTGGCCCCCTACCTGCCCCCCTGCTGCAGCTCCGTCTCAGAGATCTGGGTGGGGCTGGCTGGCTCATGAGCTCGTGATTGGAAGGCGGGATGGACACCACACGAGGCCATGGCGGCCCCGTCTCGTCTTTCCCGTCACCACGCCACTAGCTATATCTCTCTCTGTGTGTGTGAGTGTGTGAATCGTGGTGTGATCCCCATCGTCTCGTTTCGTATTCCTCGGCTGAGCACAGTGCCGTACCGACTGTGGTGTGCACGTGGCTAACAAAATTTGAACGTAGGAGTACACCCCTGATTCTTGGTCCGTGCCTGTGTGACCGTGTCTCCACTATTAGAAAAAGACCTGTTAGTGGCGCACTATAGGTGCGTCACTATTACCACGCCACTAGTAACAAATATTATTGGCGCACCTCCGGTGCGCCATTAGTATACTAGATAATAGTGGCGCATCAGATAGTGCGCTATTATTATGTCCAACGGTGCGCCATTATTATGCCTCATAGGAGACCATATTTATCTTCACGTTTGCCCGTGGTGCGCCATTACTATACCCCATGATGCGCCACTGGTATTTAGCCCTGGTGCGCCACTAATGCTCAATATGGTGCGCCACTACTATGAATATTAGAAATTGTTATTTTTTGTTTTTCTGGTATTTGCACAGGTTACAAAATACATGTTACACAACACAGAATATAAACATCACACAATAGAATTCATCATATTAGTCTCCAAATTTGAAATAGCGAACAAAGTTCAAACATTAGCCAAGTTTAGGTCTCGAGACATTAACAAAGTTCATCATATATATTAGCCGAGTTTGTCGTCACATTACAAAGTCGATATCGATCATTTAAACTACCATCACATAGAAGAGAGCTGCGGTCACGATGAGCATCATCGCGATGAAACTGGTCTTCAACCGGTTCCTCCTCCGCTCCCTCCTCTCTCCCGCTAGATAGCCCGCGTACCTAGCTTCCGCCTCCGCCCTAGTGGTGTACCCTTTGTAACTTTTACCGCTGAAACGGTGAACCTGTCTCCGACACTCCTCCCAGTCGTCGTAGACTCTGGGAACCTTACCCTTGTACACGACATACGACGACATCTCTATGCACTAGACAAACAAAACGTTAGTAGTAATTCACAGACAATACATAAGCAATATATAATTATGCAACAAAAGGATCGGAAGAGAAAAGCAACACATTAATAACACGATTCATGGTCCAACTAATAAATAGCATCGATTACATATAAGTTGAACGACTGTCCAAACTAAAGATACATACAAGTTCATTAAAGTTTAATTACAACATGAGCTAATCGACATTTCAGAACTACGTAGCATCAATATTTTTGACTCGACTCAGACCGGAGCGTGGATGAAGCCGCCGTCTATCGTGATGGTCATGAATGTGCGGTCGTTGTCGACCTGCATTTGTAGTGTTGTATCTATTTCACTGTTGGACGGTTGATATCTGAGGTAGAACTGCCCCGAGGTACGAAGGACATCTTGATGGATGATTTCCGCAAACTCCGACTCGATGCGAAAGAATTCTTGTCTGATGTCCGCGTCCTGGATTGCCGACAAGCGTGCGGCCTAATCTTTGAGATTAATTGGTAGCAGAAGGTAATTACGGTCCCGTACGATCGACCACATGTGATGGAGGGCATAGTATGCATCCTTCTGACCGCGAGGCGGCTGCTTGACGCAGGGGAACGTCATTACGTGGGTGAACACGTGCTTGCTGTACCTACAAATTTGCCTTCTGAAGGTGCCTCCAGATTTGGCGTAGCTGGGGAGAGCATCATCAAGAACTTTCTTAATATTTGTGTAGTCTTTCTTCGACTGACGGTCCGAGTCGAAATACGTGGCCATGAAATATTTCGGGCTTAAGAGGATGAGTGTGCAATGTGTGTCACTGTACAAAACATGGAATGTTAGAAAAAAAGAAGATCGAAATCTAAGAAATCATATGTTACGGGGCGGTGAGAGGATGACTTACTCAGGAAAGTAAGGCACGAGGAAGTTATCCTTATCTGTGTTCGCCATAATGACGCCTTCGAGGTATGAACTCGCGACTTGCCGGTCCCCAGCGCAGCCCAAGATCTTGGCACGCATGTAGAAGGGGTCGAATATCACGATGTCCGGGGTCTTGTCTCTAATGATCCGCATCTCCATACTGAGCGAAAATAGCTGAATGAATGTGTTGTGCGGCGGATGAAGGTTAAACATAGCGAAGATGTCATAACCGTAGGACGATCATACCCCCGATGGTGCTATCGACAAAGCCGTTGCCCTCTGGCACCTTGGCCACGAAAACCGGGTATGCCACATCATTCTCGAAGAGACGCCGCTTCTCCAAAGAAAGAACATTGTCATGCAGACTCCGCATAGCACCGGTTGCAGCATTGAGCAGATTAGTTGGTAGCATCGGCCTACCCGCCACATGCACCCTCCTCGAGATATCCTTAGGTGAAGGTGGCCCGTCCTGAGCATGGATCGTACTTGGTGCCGGCTGGCTCGCACACTTGTTAGTTTTTCTTTTCCATCCCTTCTGCTTCTTCTGCTGTAATGGGATCGAGTTTTGCCCAGAGACCACCTTCTTGAGTGTGTTGGGGCTGATAATATTTCGCACCTCGTCTATCTATGGCTCGGTGAAGGTGGCAGCTGGAGGCGTTTCCTGAGAACTGAACACCAGACGACCCCTGTTGCAATTGGGTTTCTCCGCGGTACCAGCTAGATCGCGATCATCTTTTGCGGGGTTGGGTTCTCGAGAAGGAGGCCCCAAGAATTCGTCACCGTACCCATGTTCGTTGAAGTACTTATCGACGTTGGTAAATGTGCCGTCGTCATCGTCCGGATCCTTTGCCATATGCATGTTCGGATCAACTGACGGCGGTAGCGTTGCGGCGGTCTTGCCATGGCTTGGCGCCGGCACGACTGACGGTGTTGTCTGTGGGGTGGTGTCTCCCGCCCCCAAACGAATCTGGCTCTTCGGCCAAAGCATGTTCCAGCTTATGCAGGTGCTGAGGGTCATCACATCATCTTCGTCGGCCCCAGGGGGTCGATACGGAGGTAACAAGTCGTCGCAGCCCCGCAGCACCTGAACCAGTTGAACCCTATACATGGTGGGTGGCATCGGATTACCGTGGAACACGTGGCTGCCCGGTTGAACGATTCTGGCCTTGGCGACATCGATCAACTCGCCATCCACGAAGTGCAGGAGAGTGCATGGAACATCGGCGGCGCCCTGCGAAAACATGTAGGGCGTCAGGGATGCCCAGTCAAAGGCAAGGAGATGAAGTCATCGGTCAAGGTTTAGTTACCGTGATGGCGTCGAGCTCGGCTAATGTCGAGGCACCGCCAACGGCGGGCGTGCAAGTGACGGAGGGGCCGCTTGCTGCCGAGGTGTCGGCCGACATATTCTTCCTACACCCGGGTGCATTAAGCTCGAATGCCGGCGCCGGTGTCGGAGACACCAATGCCGCCTCCGCCAGAGACACCAATGGCGTCGACGTGTTATGCAAGTTGCTGCCCGTGAAGCTAGGAATCGGGGGCGGCCCTGTTGGCCGCCTGCAATCCACGTCTGCAGCCCCTCAATCAATGTAGCCATAATGGCGGTGATCGTTTCTCCCAGTTGGTCTCACACTTGCTCTTGGACTATCTCTGGAATCCGCGCCACTTGTGCCTTGAGTTCTTGAACCTCGCGCTCCTGGCTTTCTGAGCTGGTCTTTCTTTCCTTTCGCCCAGCCGTATAGTATTCCAACCATTTCGTGGACAAGCCTTTACCGGCCACACGACTAGCTGACGATGACTTACTGAACTTATCCTTGTTCTTCGCTATGTTCAACGCCCTATTTAAAGTGGTGTCCCAAGGGGCAGACGGGGAGCTTTGAGACCCCGCGCTACTGCTTTCAGTTTCCCGCGGAAGGAACGTGAACCATTTAGAAATTTGGCTTCATTAATTAGAATGCAACCATATGGAGCTAATTACGTGGGGGTGTATTCCTTACCGAAACAAGCTCAAGCGCCTTGGTCTTCGGATCCGTGGTAAGCTCCTTTGTTACCGGGTCCATCTTGTACTGGGCCCTGACATAGTTCCTCGTCTGCTTGTCATGGTATTTATCGAAGAGGGGCGGTAGGCCTTGCTCGGCACGCTCCGCGTCCTCCTTGTCCCATATAGGTTCCGCCACTCTGTAACCGCCGGGACCGAGTTTGTGGACCCCTAAGTTCAAGTCCCGCATATCTTTCCCCCACTGACCTGATTCCGTGGATGCGTTGCTCTCGCACTTGATCTTGAACTCCCGGTAGTCAGCTTCGCTGATCGAAGGATTTTTCTCCTTGTTCTTCTCATAACTATCACCACATAGAATCCTACTCCTCATTGCGGCTCTCCAAGTAGACAAGGTCGTGCTCATCTTTGTGAGGGCGGCATAGTTCACTTTATTCCCTGAGAGGCATGTGTTTGCGAAGTCACCGGGGAACTTGTATCATTCGTGCAACTTCGTGAAGAGGAGGTTGCGCAAATTCCCTCGGTCACGATGGCTTAGGTTCTCGGTGTTGATCGAGACGGTGCTCCGGAGAATGCACCCGAGTTGTCCCGCATACCCACTGACTAATTCTTTGGGCGCCGTTGGATACCCACTGGAGGACACTTCAGTAAATTCCTCCTTGACGGTGCCGAGCACGTTCGGGCGCTGGTCCCTCTGTTGCCTCTTCGGTTGGCTGCCATCTGTGCGTGCGCTGCCATCATCAGTGGTGGCATCCTTGGTGGCACCATCAGTTGTGTCATCCCCGACGCCCCTAGGGGTTGTGTAGTCGGGATCAGTGTCTTCCGCAGCATCCTCATAGCGGTGAGGTTCTTCCTCCATCTCCTGGGACATCTCCCAGAATTGCTTGCCCGAACCACAGGCCTCATCGTTGTTGGCCATGTTCGCTCTAAATAGGAAAAAAGTTTGGTCAAAAAGTTGGTTATTGTCAAAAAGTTGGTTATTTTCAAGGAACACGATCTCTAAGTTGACCAAATAACCTAATTCTCGAGGAATGTCGCCAAAAAGTTGGTTATTGTCAAGGAACAATTGAGAGATGTTTGTGATATTGCCTAGGTGTACACTACTAGATACCTGCAGTATAATTCAGAATAAAGGCTACTAGCGTTGACAAGCATTTCCTTTCTGCTCGTCCAGAAAATATTTAATAGGAGTACACTACTAGAGTTAACAAATTGGGCATCTTCTAGGTCAAACTATAAATGTTGATTAATTTTTGTTCCGGTTGAGAATCGGGCACCCTCTAGGTCAAAAAAATTTGGCATGACCTTTGCTAATTTTCTTGACCTAGGAGTGCCCCATTCTCAACTGAAACGGAAATTAATCAACATTTCAGGAGAAAGGGGTCATTTCAGAAGATCACAAGTTCAGAAGATCTACAGTAGCAGCAACATCACAAGTTGACAAAATTCAGTGAGATTGACCACAGAAAGATTGCATCCTTTGTTATAGACCACAGAAAGATTGCATCACAGTTTACAAAGTTCAGAAGATCTACAGCAGCAGCAACATCACTATGACATATCAGGGCTTTATACAACATTTGCAAAACAAGATTACATCATTTGTTATTGGTTTCCTTGCAATGATATTGACCACAGAAAGGTCAATTTTCAATTTCTGAAGTCACCGCAAATAAAGAAGTCAAGGTCATTTGAAAATACAACACATTATCGTTACATTGCATCACACGAACAGAATAAGTCATACAAATGAGTGCTTCAACATAATTGATGGAAACTACACAGGCAGTACAAACAACCTACAACATGCTGTCTAGATGCTTATAGTCACAGTAGTCTTAAGCTACTAACCCTCTCTTCTGAAGCTAGAACTGAAGAAGATTGTATGTACAAGGATCACTACATAGATTAAGAGAACAAACACGACGAGAACATACACGAGACTGAAAAAAACACCATGGACAGAGGAGTATGTGTGTGGTTAAAGAGAACAAAAAGAAAAGCAAATGGGTCAGAGAATCCATCCTTGTTTGCTTGCTTGCTTGCCTGCCTCAACTGGCCCTATCTAAGCTAGCTGAAGAGAGCAACATTGTACTAGTATAGCGACCATGTAGCAGTTTACTTAATTACCTTGCTTAGAGTAAGAATTTACCACATACTGCTATGAATTGTAAAAACTAAGTGTAAAACGGCTAGCCAGCACTTAGTTTCTTGACCACTATACTAGCATTATTATGTCAGTTGAGAGAAAAATTTCAGTGGTGTAGTCTGAACTGATTAAAGGAGTGTTTAGCAGTGGAGGGATTGGCCATGAGGTCAAAGCAGAGGAGTGAAACATAATCTTTGAACATGTCATTTCCCTAACCCCTAAAGGTGTACGGGAGCCGACATCATCTAGCATTCACATTTGACCAGAGACTGCATTATAAATAAAATTGCCATGTTGGATGTAGTTTGTCTGAACTTAACACTAGATGGCACAGTAAAAGTGCAAAGGTTGATAGGTTTAAAAACACTCGAGATGAGCTTCCTGAAGTTACTACAGAATCCTCAGCAACTGTTTGGAGACTGTTCTGTTTGGTTTCTATATAGTTTATAGCCTTTTAATCACTGGGAGAGAGAGAGAGAGAGAGAGAGATATGCAGTCCTACAGTTGCTACAATCTAGGAGTGATTGCATCTCTGAATTTTTATCTGAATCTAACTGTGGACTGTTCCATTTTATGGATGAACATCAACGGCGCGTTGGGGTCCTACGGCTGCGCTGAGCACGCCTATGAGCTCAGTTGACATCGACGGCGATGAGCACGTCTACAGCGATGAGTTCGGCCCCGACGAGCACGATGGCTATGGGCACGGCAAGTCGAGAAGGAAAAGGGGAGAGGAGGCGGAGCTCACTGGGGAGGCGCAAGGAGGCCCTGCGAGAGCTTAGTAGCAGCAGAGGTGGCCGGAGTTAAGGAAGACGGCGGTGACCCGAGGAAGAGGTGGAGGGGGGGTGGAGGGGTCGAGCGCCGTCGCGCCCTGCTTCCGCGGCTCGCCGCCCCGGTGTTGAAGCAGATTCCGCCCGCCGCCTTGCATGTCGCCTCGCACTGTGGAGCTCGAGCGGAGAGGCGTCGCGGGTTTCTAGGGTTTTGAGGGCTGGGAAGGCAAGGAAGTGGGTGAGTGGGTGCGGCGAAGGCAAGGGAGGGGGTGGGTGGGGGCGGCGGAGCCCGGGAGCGAGGTCGCCGGTGGGTAGGGGCGGTGGTGGTGGTGGAAGGGGATCGACGACGGTGGCGAGAGGCGAGGGGCGAGATGGGAGAAGGACGAATGGCTGGCGAGATGGAAAGTGTTGGATATTTTAGTGGGGGGAGGGGAAGGTTAGCATTGGCGCACCTTCTAGGGGTGCGCCATAAATACCGTGATAGTAATGGCACACCTTCCCCTGGTGCGCCATTACTAACTTTTTTTGGATTTTTAGTTGCATCTAATAATTTTTTAGAAAATGATGATCAAATTTGAAAACATTTATGAATGTGAAAAATATCATCAAATTTGAAAACATTTATGAAAAAATATGAATATGAAAACATTTATGAATATGAAAAATTATCATCAAATTTGTTATTTGAAAATATTTTTTTAGATTTTTAGTTGCATCTAATAATTTTTTAGAAAACATTTATGAATATGAAAAAATATCATGAAATTTGAAAAAATATTCATGAATTCAAAAAGTGCCCATGAAATGTAAAAATATTCATGAGTTCAAAAAATATTAACAAATTCAATACTTTTTGTGAGTTAGAATAATGTTCGCATTTTCAAAAAATGTTTGCAAATTTAAGAAGGAAAAGGAACACTGAAAAATAAAATACCAGAATAAACATAAATAAAAATTTGTATATCAGTGGCGCACCTCCTAGGGGTGCGCCATAAATACCTTGATAGCAATGGCGCACCTTCCCCTGGTGCGCCATTACTAACTCTTTTTTTTGGATTTTTAGTTGCATCTAATAATTTTTTAGAAAATGACAATCAAATTTGAAAACATTTATGAATGTGAAAAAATATCATCAAATTTGAAAACATTTATGAAAAAATATGAATATTAAAACATTTATGAATATGAAAAATATCATCAAATTTTTTATTTGAATTTTTTTTTGGATTTTTAGTTGCATCTAATAATTTTTTAGAAAACATTTATGAATATGAAAAATATCATCAAATTTGAAAAAATATTGATGAATTCAAAAAGTGCCATTTCCACATGTCGAAATACAATCGAGAAATGAAGGCTACAATTTAAATACAATCGATCTTAGCTATCTTTTCACAATCTTCTTTCCCTTATTTTTCGCAAATGGAGTTCTTCTCTTGAACGGACGTCCTTTAGGTAGGGTGGTCCTGCTTCTTCTTGTGGTGTATGCGTCGGTGTTCTGGGAACGGGGGTCCCCAGACTTGCCTGCCTGCGGCCCGCGGCGTGGCTCAAGGGGCGGCCCAGCATGGCCCATCTTCATCAGCACGAGCTCAAGACCCTCGCGAGGGGCCAAGCCTCATGGGGTGTGCGACAGGAGGCTTCCTCAGGCACGGCCTCGTCAGGCTGGCTCGCGAGGAGGCAGAGAGATCAAGGCGGGGTACCTCACGAGTTTCCCATGACGCAAGCCATGACGACCAAATCCAGGCGGGCGCCAGCCTGCGCAGAGTCCTTGTTTCCTCTTTGGTGTATAGGGAGCAAGCGCAGGCAAGAGTATCAAGCAAAGGCAGCCATTTCGGTGCAACAAGACCAAGGCTAGCAAAACAGCAGGATGGAGGTCATCGTGGAGCCCAAGCCGGCGTCACCACCAGAGCCTTTGGCAGGCGAGGACCAATTTTAGTCAGGATAAGTGTACTAGATGTTCCCCTTCAAAATCGCCAATTGTTGGTCCCTTTCCTGCTCAATATTTGGGAAGAGGCCCAGGGCCTTTGCCTATAAATAGGACTAGCCACCCACAAGGTAGAGGGAGGGGATCTTCATCTGGAAGCCAGTAGAAAGGGCGACTGAACTCCCCCTTGCAGTTCATCGCACCAGCCAAGAATAGACCCTCGCGAGGCTGTTCTTTCTTATATTGTTCATCATCATCCCAAGAGGCAATCCACCACGCCACAAACTAGAGTAGGGTATTACACCACAATGGTGGCCCGAACTAGTATAAACCCTGTGTCTCTTGTATTGCTCTTTTCATAGCTTAGATCCTAGCGAGACGGCGAGGTGCAGGTAGGTAGAGGGTGAGATCTCCGCGCGCACCCTAGTGTTCGAACCTAGAGGGTCTGCTAGAACCCGAAATCCAACATTTGGCGCGCCAGGTAGGGGTGCACCAGAATCCACCATCTGCCGCTTCGCGTCCCGTCGCATCGTCATCATCATGTCCGGCGACCAGGCAGGTAACCCTGATCCCTGGGTGGCCTGGCCCACCCATGCAGAGCCGCTCGCCACGGGTAACCCCATGCCCCAAGCAGCTCGCGGTCCGCAGGGCGCTACGGGCCGCGGGTGGCGCGGACAGGCAGCGACAGCTCTCACGACGCGGCAGGCGCGGTCGGCGGCGAGGGCCTCCCACCATGCTGCGGCCACGGCGCCGTACACCCGACGGGAGCAGGCGAACTCAAGGGCCACGCTCACAGTGGCCCGAGAGCTACTGCAATGCAGGCTGCTGGAAGGCGGTCACGACGTGCTGCTAGAGCGGGTGGTAGAGCTCCTGGGCTTCGCCGCCTCGGGGGCTCCCCCCTTCTGCACCCAGCTCCCACCTCAGGTCCAGGGTGGCCCGCACGGAGGCTCCATGCATGCCCGTGCAGCCACAAGCGGACTCCAAGGCCACCCCAACGCCGGGCAGGCCGTCAGCACCGGGCCAGCAGCGGCGCTGCCTCCGCCCCTGGCCATCGAAGGAGGACTCGCCACAACCCATGGCCCTGGTGGGCCGCCGCGCTACCACCCTCAGGCGGGCGCCTCAAGCAGCACTGCGGGCGCGCGGGATGCTACGGCGTGGCCTTCAGAATGGCGGCCCCAGAAGAGTACGTGCCCCACATGATGGACCAAGGGCGCGCACATGAGGACGAACAAGGCTCGCTCTTCGGCCCAAGCTGGGGGGACGAGGCACCAGAAGCTGAGCTCTTCCAAGAGCCCCGGGAAGGCCCCGTCGGCTACGCTGGAAACAATGATTATCAGGTACCACTAATTCCTCAGGAGCCGGCATACGCCAACCATGGATCGCAGGAGGTGCAGGTTACCACAACGGGTGGCTGCCCCACTCCCGCAACTTCCTACCCCTCAAGAGGAGGGCGCCGGGGGTTGCAGGAGAGGGGCCAAGATCCGAGATCACCACCGCGGCGTTCGGAGCAAGGCGCCCTCAGGAGGTAGGCCCTCTGCTGGGGAGGTGCCTCAGGGTCTGCCCCTGGTAGAGGACCTGTGGTCGTTGGGGGAACCACAGGCGACCGCTCTGCCCCATCGGCGGCGTCCTGGTTTCTGGTCATCGTCGGTGGCACTACAGTGCGGCTCAAGGTGGGGCCCTCGTCTGGCGATATGAAGCAAGGCCGGTACCTATGAAGAAGGCTCAGTGCTTATGAAGCTCGCTACCCCATGACACTCTGACGTAATAATAAGTGGGGATGTACACGCCCCGGAGTCTCAGGGGTGCCGGCCTCAGGCCCTGGGGCTCCCTCCCATGCCCAGTGGCAGCACTTAGCTCCGTGCTGGTGAGAAGACGTCCAAGACTAGACTAGGTGCCGAACGCGGCCTTTTTTCTGCTTTCGTTGCTTTTCCCCTTGGTTGTCGTTTTCCCCCATTGAATTTAAGTTGGATTTGAGCTCGAAGATTTGCGTGTGTTCGGGGAAGGGGTGTTTAGTCTCGTTCGAGCAATCTCTCGCGTTCTGGTTACCACTTCGCCTCATCTGCGTCCCCTCGTGAGCCCCTCGCGAGCCGGGACAGGCCAAGCTTGCGTGCAGCCCAGACTGTCGTCGCCGTGCCCTCTCAGGAGGTTTTTGTTACAGGTTCAATGGGCTCATTCAGGAGATGCTCGAGGCACCACAACCCTCCGCAGGCTGACTCGAGGCCCACGCGGGTCGAAGATAAACAAGCCAGCCAGCTCATCGCAAAGTCAGCCGCTTGGCGCACGCGTACGGGTGATGTTGCATCTACTAATACGCTGAATGCGAGTTTTTACATGAGGGGCTCCCCCTTCCAAAATGCTCTTACAACCTTCAGGGCAAGGCCCGAACTCTATCTGCGCAGGGTAAAGAAGCAGGGATAACACGCGGTCAATCGGATAAATCCCCCAATGCATCCTCAGGAGCGCCTCCTGAATCTTCGCTGGCCTCGCTGGCCTCGCCGTCGTTCTCCGCGCCGCCGGCAGCGGCGTCAGGGCCGTTCACCACGTCACCTTCATCAGCAGCCACGACCACGTCATCGTTATCAGAGGCGAAGGCCCTGACAAGGGTATCCACGTTGTCTTCCACCCAGCACGCCAGGTCCCCCCGGATGGCCTGGGGTACTGGGGCGACGGCGGCGTCAAAGTCGAAGTTGGGGTCCATGTTCTGATGGTAGCTGAAGACACGAGAGAAGGCGCGCCCGAGCAGGGCACAGCTCCTCTCCTCCACCAGCCTGTTGGCTCCGACCGAGCGCGCCTCTAGCCGCGTCACCACATCGGTGAAGAACTGAAGATTGCCAGCATAGTTGACTGCGTGGGGTGCGTCAACAGACACCTCGCAGATGTTACCCAAGGCTGCGTTGGCTCTCTCCCGGAGCGTGGTGAGCATGGGGCCGTGCTCGTGCTCCAGAAGCCGCCGCTGGCGTATCTCGTCCTCGTTCTGCCGCGTAACGACCTCAGTCTCGTCCACCCGTTGGCGGAGAAGAAGCGCCTCGGCGTAGGAGGTAGTCAGCCCCTCTTGCGCCACGTCGAGGGCGGCCCGGGAAGCGTCGGCCCGCCGCGTCACTTCCTCCAGCTTGGCCCTCAGGGCGGCGGTCCTGCCTCCAGCCTCGACCCGGATCAACCCCAGCCTCTCCTCGAACTCGCTCTCAAGGTTCAAGCGGGCCGTCGCCACCCCGTGTTCAATCTCTTCCAGGACTCGGGCCTCGCGCACAGCAACGTCATCCTCCGCCTGTGTCACCAAGCATTCTCTCTTCTCCAAACGTTCAAGATCACGTGCGCGCTCAGCAGCTTCCAGCGTCAGTGCCTCCTCACGCCTCAGGAGCTCTGCCTGGTCGACCAAAGCCACCTCATCGATGCAAGGGCCGTCTCGCACAGCTCCACCTGCTGCTCCAGGGAGTGGCACCGGGCCAAGAGTTCCCGCGCCCGCTCCTCCGACGCCTCGCGTCGCCGGTCAGCCTCTCGGGCCTCCTCGACGGCTCAGGAACGATCCTCCCGAGAGGCCGCCAGCAACGCCTCGGCCTCCTCGTTGTCGAGGTCACGCTGGTGGTGTGCAAGGGCAATAGCCGCCTTTAGCTTGCGCCTCTCTTCAGCCAGGCGCAGGCCCTCAGCCTCAAGGCGCGCATCTTCATCAGCAAGCTCTTCACCAAGCCAGCTCACCGCGTCAGCCGCACTCCGAAGAAACCCTTGGCGAAGAATGCGACACCTCTGGGCGCGCTCGAGCACGTCTTCTGCGTCATCCTCTGCCACAAGTAAGCGCGGGGGGCCGCGAATCAGCACTCCCTCTCTGGGCAGGGGGCTGGGGGCTGGCGCTCTCGCGATGGCCGGGCATGCCTCGCCAAAAGCCCGGCCAGGAGCCAGCCCATCCCCAAATGAAGAGCGCATGGCCGACTTCAGCCAATCGCCATCTACGATCAGACGCGAAGCCCAAGGCAGGCTGGCTATGCCCCGAGGAGGCTCGCGAAGGAGGGTCGCGAGGCGCAGGGTCGCGATGCACCACAGGATGGCTCACCTCTCCGGCCGGCCTCACCGCAAGGGATCTGCTGGAGCTCGGAGCGCTCGAAGACGGTGGAGAGGGAGGAGCCTGGGGAGATGGCTCCTCAGCCATCTCCGTGAGCTCGGCAGGAAGGGCCCTGCAGAGCAAGGATCAGTCAAAGCAACGGGAGGATCAGGAGCTAGGAAAGGGGAAGGCTTACTCATCAACGGCGAAATACTTCTGGCGCTTCAGCAGGCGGTAAGGGTAATCGTCACCCAAGGCCTCCCTTTTCTTT
Source organism: Triticum aestivum (assembly GCF_018294505.1). Lineage (NCBI taxonomy): Eukaryota > Viridiplantae > Streptophyta > Magnoliopsida > Poales > Poaceae > Triticum > Triticum aestivum. The sequence continues at coordinate 617,818,431 of NC_057801.1, forward strand.
CAGAGAGCCTCGAAGTCCATGCAGAAGCAACCCAGGAGTTGAGCGCAGGGGTCAGCCTGCGACGAGGAAGAAGTGTCAAGATGCCCAGCGTCTGGTGCATCGTCCTGATGCACGCCGCCGGTCGCCTCACCAAGAAGGATAGTTGGGGCCCCAAGGGCCTCAACCACGGGCGCCGTGGGCAGCGGCTCAACGCCTCCAGCTGCAGCAGTATGAGCCTCAGGAGCTGCCCCCTCAGGAGTGCCGCCTGGCGTCGTCACTCCGGCAGGGGGCCCCTCAGCCTCCGGCGGCCCATGCCTCCCTGCTCCGCCACTCGAGGAAGGACCGCCGTGGGCGACTGGGAGGGCAGTCACCATCACTGGGTTCTTGTGAGGCCCCGTGAGGCCAGCGGGGCGCAGCCCCCATTCGTCGAAGCTGGGCATCTGCTTCACAAAGTCGCCCCTGTTCGAGCAAAGGTACAGCAAATCCCTCCCTTGCCGAACGCTGCCGGGGGAAGGGTCCCCAGTCAAGACCAAGAGCACCTTCCTTAGTGCTTCGGGCGTCAGGTCCTCCTCCTGGAGCCTCATGCGATCTTCACGCCCGCTGAAGGCCCACATCCGGCGGGAGTGGCACTGGAGAGGAGCAATGCGGCATAGCAGGAACTCCTTCACCACCTTGGGCGCCGTCACATCGAGCGCCCTCAAGAGCGTGAAGCGATGCCAGACGAAGATGAGCCGAGGGCTCGTGAGCGTCTCCTGGCCCCAGCCTGAATTGGGGACAGCGGGCGACGTTGGCTCCGAAAGCAGGGGGCTGGGCACCCCTACATCCACGTACAGCCACCGCTCGTGGAACCCAGGAGCGGATGGAGGAAGGCTGAAATCAATCGCTGAAGCCGCTGTTTCTGATGCGGCAATGAAGCTCACGCACCCTAAGCATTGGGTGGGATCGATGAGGCGTCGAGAGAAGAAGTGGCGCAGCAAGGCAACCGAAGGAGGGATGCCCAACATCGCCTCACAGACAAAGGCAAAGACGACAAGAAGAGTAATGGATTCAGGACCCAAATGCATCATATGGATCTGGTAATGGGAAAGCACAGTGTTGAAGAAATCGGAAAAGGGGGGAACCAATCTCGCCCACAGGGTGTCGGCAAAGTACTGGACCTCGGTGACCACCCTGTCGATGGAGAAGTGGGATGCGGGCCAGGCCGTCGTCCTCCCGCACACGTTGAAGATGGTGGCCAGAGCAGAGCTGACCTTGCCGAAGCCTTCTCGGTTGAGTATGATCGACCGATTGACGGCGGGAGCTGCCGCCGACGGCGAGCGAGGCGGAGGCACCGGTTTCTTCCCTTTTCCCTTCTTCGTCGGAGCCATGGCAACAGGAAGGGGGAGGTGTAACACCCACGATGCGGCTATATCTCCCACGTGTCGAAGCACGACTTAGAGGCATAACCGCATTGTGGTTTTGTCGCAAGAAGGGTCATCTTCACACAATCCCATGTAATGAACAAGAATGGGATAAAGAGTTGGCTTACAATCGCCACTTCACACAATGAACATATAATAAATCATACATCATTCAGAGTACACACATAGTCCGACTACGGACGAAGCCAAAAGAAAAGAAGATAACCCAACTGCTAGATCCCCGATCGTCCCGACTGGGCTCCACTACTGATCAACATGAAATGAAACATAGCAACGACCAAGGTCTTCATCGAGCTCCCATCTGAGCTCGGTTGCATCACCTGCACTGGTATCATCGGCACCTGCAACTGTTGTGATAGTATCTAGTGAGTCACGAGGACTCAGCAATCTCAACCCCCGCGAGATCAAGACTATTTAAGCTTATGGGAAAGGAAGGGGTAAAGTGGTGAGGTTGCAGCAGCGACTAAGCAAATATGGTGGCTAACATACGCAAATAAGAGCGAGAAGAGAGCAAATGGAACGGCCGTGAAGCTAGCAATGATCAAGAAGTGATCCTGAACTCCTACTTACGTCAAACATAACCCAAAACCGTGTTCACTTCCCGGACTCCGCCGAAAAGAGACCATCACGGCTACACACGCGGTTGATGCGTTTTAATTCGTATCTGGTGTCAAGTTATCTACAACCGGACATTAACAAATTCCCATCTGCCTATAACCGCAGGCATGGCTTTCGAAAGATTATATACCCTGCAGGGGTGTCCCAACTTAGCCCATGACAAGCTCTCGCGATCAACGAAGGAATAGACCTTCTCCTAGGAAGACCCGATCAGACTCGGAATCCCGGTTTACAAGACATTTCGACAATGGTAAAACAAGACCAGCAAAGCCGCCCGATGCGCCGACAAATCCCGATAGGAGTCGCACGTACCTCGTTCTCAGGGCACACCGGATAAGTCAAGCTACGAGTAAAACCAGCCCTCGAGTTGCCCCGAGGTGGCCCCGCAGGTTGCTCATTTCGGACCAACACTCGAAGGAGCACTGGCCCGGGGGGGGGGGGGGGGTTAAAATAAAGATGACCCTTGAGTCTGCAGAACCCAAGGGAAAAAGGCTTAGGTGGCAAATGGTAAAACCAAGGTTGGGCCTTGCTGGAGGAGTTTTATTCAAAGCGAACTGTCAAGGGGGTCCCATAAATCACCCAACCGCGTAAGGAACGCAAAATCCGGGAACATAACACCGGTATGACGGAAACTAGGGCGACAAGAGTGGAACAAAACACCAGGCATAAGGCCGAGTCTTCCACCCTTTACCAAGTATATAGATGCATTAATTAAATAAGAGATATTGTGATATCCCAATCATAATCCTGTCCATCATGGAGCAATCTTCAACTTCACCTGCAACTAACAACGCTATAAGAGGGGCTGAGCAAAAGCGGTAACATAGCCAAACAACGGTTTGCTAGGAAGGGTGAAAAGGTTAGAGGCTGACATGGCAATATGGGAGGCATGGTAAACAAGTGATAGGTAGCGCAACATGGCAATAGAGCGGAGCAACTAGCAAGCAAAGATAGAAGTGATATCGAGGGTAATGGTCATCTTGCCTGAAATCCCGCAAGGAAGAAGAACGAGTCCATGAAGAAGACAAACAGACGTAGACGAATGAATCCTCACAATCACAACGAAACCGAAGCTAACGAGAGAAGCAAACCGGAAAGAAGCAAACAACATGGTAAACACACAAGCATAAACATGGCATGATGCACATACAAGTATGATGCATGTCCTGTTTAAAGAGGCATGGCATGGCAAAATACACCAACAATACTACAAGTTAAGTGGAGCTCAATATGCAACGAGTTGCATATTGACGGAACACCACATCAAATTATTTTGTTCTCTCTCGGTTATGCTACCAAACAATATTAAATGTTGTTAAACATGGCAAGAGGTGAAGCATAATTAAACTAACTATTTAGGCAAGTTTAAGTGAGGCCGGAGACAACAAACAACAATTCCGGAAAATCCCCATATCATTCAGTAATTTAATGCAACAACAATTTTAAGCATTTAAATGTTGTTATCATGATGTGGATGACATAATCAAGTTTTATGCAATTTTATGAAAACGTTGACAAGAGCATGATACGAGGCATTTGTCACCGTGGTGGAACGAAAGGGGTGCCACGGCAATGATAACAAAAATGGTGCCACGGCAACATATCCGAAAATGATGCCACGGCAACATATCCAAAAATGGTGCCACGACAACGTCTCGGTTCCGGTAGCTCACGGAGATACCGGTGCAAAAGGAAGTGAGCGTGAGCGAGTCATGCAAGAGATGGTGGGGTGCTCCCGACTACCGGGTTCCCACGGGACGGCGGCATGGAAACGAGTGACAATTCGGACACGGTGCAAACGGTGCATCTCATTCAACACATGCATTCGGTCCACGGCGGTCATTCTCGGTGGTTATACCTTCGAAGCGTGCGTTCGGGGCGGAACGCGTTTCATAGAGGGAAGTAGTTGTTCACGGCGACGGTAGAGGTACTCGCGATCTTGGCAACGGTAGTCGTACATGTCCGGAGAGGAACTTGTCGCATCCACGGTATTCGGGCGTAGTGGAAGTAGTTGTTCAAGTCCCGTGGATGTTCGGGGCCAACGGGGTCTTCGAGGGTCGACCGTAGTGGTTCACGGACGTCGTGGAAGTAGTCGTACACGGGTCTTCGAGCAACGGTAGATGGTACACGTTTTCGTAGATGAACTTGGCGATCCGAAGGGGTACTTGGCGGGTCGTCGAGGTACACGTTGTCGGGGTACTTGTCTCATCACCGGGTGTAGTCGTACACGTTCGGAGCTGAACTTGGTGTATCCCTGTAGTAGGCGTTCCGGTCCTGTAGTCGTACTAGGCATCCGGTGAACCTGGCGAAATCCACGAAGGCGTAGACATTCCAAGGTACTTGACGCATCAGCAGTTGTAGTCGGTCTTGACGATCCAAAACGAAGCAACTCCAGGTCCCTCGAGTGGCAGCAGCAAGGAGGCGAAGGAGCCCTGGCCGGAGATGGTTGCAGGGAACGGGCCGAGGGCATGGTCGCGGGGGCACTCGAGACGCCGGATCCTGGCTGGAAGGAGGTCGCACAAGGGACGGGGAGGGCACTACAGCAGCTTGTCGGGGCGGTGGAAGGAGGCGCTCGGGAGCCGAAGACGGCAGCCGGGCCTGGCGGCAGAGGCAGGAGGCGGCAAGCTGGTGAGGGGACCGGGCGCAGGGAGCTCCACTCCCTGGCTCGATGCGGAGGAGGCGATGCTGATGGCCTCACGGGCCATGGCGGGCGCGACGAGGTGGAGCGGGGGCGCTCGATGCAGGAGGAGGAAGGGCGAGGCCACGGTGTCAGCGAGAGGATGCAGTAGCTGCTGCTGTTGTCGGCGGCGAGGCCGAGGCGGTGCGGCTCCAGGGGCGGCGAGGAGGAGGGTTCGGGCGCGGTGGAGAGCTCGGCAGCGGGGCCTGGGAGGCCGAGGCCGGCGGAGGTGCGGGCGTCGAGGCAGGAAGGCGCGGCGGCGAGGGAGACGGAAGGGAGAGGAGAAGGCCGAGGAAGATGGGGCTGCAAGGGAGATGAGGGAGGATCAAGAGGAGGGAGGCGAGGGGATCGAGCGCTGGGCTCGATGGGGAACGAGGGAAGGGGGTCGAGAGGATGGAGTCTCTCCTGAGCGGCGGCGCGAGGGAACGAGAGGGAGCGATGGAACGAGGGGATCGGGCAGAGCTGCGGCTAGGGTTAGAGCGGGGCGCCGGCTGGGCTGCGGATGGGCCTAAGAGGCCGGCTTAGGTAGTGGGCTGCGGCTGGGCTGCTGGGTTTCTTCTCCCTCTCTAAAGAAAATAAAAACAAAACAGAGATAGGAAAGAAAAGAAAGAGGGGTTAGGGGAAGAAGTAGGACAAGGGGATAATTTTTCCGGACTCGCAAAATGAGTAGGAACCTAGAAAAATAGAAGGGCCACGATTGAAAGATTTAAATTCAAATTCATTTGATTAAAATTCAAATGATTTGAATGGAAGTGAGGGTTTGGAAAGGTCCAAAATGTTCGGATTTTTGGTGGAGCTCCGGAAAATGATGAAATAATTATTGGCAAGGTTGGAGACCAAACTTGAAGCAGAAAAGGAACGAAATTATTTTGCAAGTGTGTTTTGGTGATTTTTGAAATAAAGAAATATTTAATATAGCTCCCTAATATTGGAGGGTATGTTATAAAGAGAAGTCATCCTTCCCTCGATTTAAATGGACCGAAGATCCATACAATTTATTTAGTTGAGTTTTAAAAATAAATGGCATGATGGCATGATGACGTGATGTAATGCACATGATGCAGAGATGAATGCACGAACCAAACAAAATCACACAACGAAACTTGGAAACCCTGGAAGGCATCTAAAGCTCCGGTCTCGGGGTGTTACAACACTCCACCACTACAAGAGGATCTCGTCCTGAGATCTAGGATGGCACCGGAGGGAAAACGGAAGAGCAAGAGAAGAGGTAAAACTAAGTTGCTTCTTCGACAAAAGAGTGAAATGAAAGAACCTTGAGAGGTTGAAAAGTTGAAAGAGAGAACACAACGGAGTAGAACACAATTGAGAGCACTGTGGTAGAGAATAGAAACAAGGAACACCATTTTAACCTTGGAGGTTGCAAAGCTATGAATGACAAGTACAATGGACAAGAAGGAATTGGAACCACTCTGGTTAAAACAAGATGAGAGAGGAAGAATTCGGGCAGCATTCTGGTTGAACATGGAAGGAATATAACATGAACTTGAGAATATGGGATGATACTTGATGAAATCAACAACACACTGCCTCCGGAACTATTGAAAGAATGGCATAATGGGTAAGAAGGATTTCAGACAGCACTTCGAAAGAAAAAATAGAAGATAGATCATTGGAATAACAGAATGGATAAGGAAATGCCAACTTGTGCCACAAATGAGCTTGGAAAGCATCCTTGCAAAGAAGAATTGAACGGAGTTGTTGGAAAATCAACAACGAAAAGCACAAGCTTGTTGTGGGCTTATGGCAAACATCTCAAAATGATGAGGTGACAACCGACCACTAACAGAAACAATTGCTTGCTTGAGATCAACGAAGAGATGAAAACTGCTTTTGCCGAGAGGATAGGAGAAAAACTTGGATCATTGATAAGCACCACGATACAACATTCCTTAGGGAAGGCTTTAGGTGAAATCTATACCAAGATAACTCCAACGAAGAGATTGATGGATTTAAAATACCTCGTTCTTGACAACATATGAATCATGAAACATGAAGGAAAATTGTCAAGAGTGACATAACACCATCTCAAAAGATAAGGTAGGAGAATTGCACTTTGGAATGCAAGATGAAGAATGCTTGAACTCCTCTGAAAATAATCTCGATCAACACTTCGAGAAGGAATTAAATCCTTGATGAACATTCATGTAGAGCCTCCATGAAGAACTCCGGTAACAAAAGGAAGATAGAAAGAAAGAGAAGTTGAAAATACAAGGTGAAGCCTTGCAATGATTTAGATGGAGCTTCGCGACGAGATAACCGAGAGAACTTGGAACTCCAGAAAGAAAAGATGAACATCTTAGAACCGAGAATTACTTCATCAGGAACAATCTCCGGAAGAAAAGAATTGAATCACCTCAAGGAAATAAGAATAAGATTTATCATATGCTTATCCTTCATCAAATTAAATTGATGACAAGCAATGGATTTGGCATACTACTTATTCCCGTAGAAAGAATTAAGAGAGACATAGCGCAAACTTCAGAAGGTCTTCAACAACCACCGGTAGGATTGAAACAACCAAAGAACGAATGAATTGATACGATAACGAAGGAAGAGAAATCTTGAACGAACCACCATAAGAATTAAAAATGAAAGCAGCAAAGGCACAATTCATCGGGAAGAATTGGAAAACGAATGAAGATACGTGAGTGGATTTAGATACATGAGAACGAAGAGATCGTGAGCTGACTAAAGAGTATACTTGAATGATCCACCGGTAAGATTTGGAGAACGATAGCTACACGCTGAGAATGAAGAATTATGACATGATGGCCTTCGAAGGAAAGAAATGGAAACAACTCATGAAATGCTCCATATGGGTGAAAAGAATTCTCACAATCGAAAACAATTATGAGAGGATGGCATCACGCTAGAACCATGAATCTTCAAGAGAACGGACAAGATTTAGGAGAAATCCTTCTTCGGTCTGCACATGCTGAGAATGATGACGAGAACCACCAAAATTGTTGAGGCACTCCGGGATGAAAGTTAGAAAGGTTGAACCAACGATGAAAAGAATTTGAAAGATCTTGGAGAAGGACATATGACTGATGATAATTCATTCTTACATCAAACTTCGAAAAGAATTTGGGAATCGCTCGTGATAATTAGAAGAGTCAGGTAAGATCCTGGGAAAAGACCTGTGGGTTAGGGCCCACTAAAAAGATACACCGTTGAACGATTGATTGAAAGGGGGGATTGCGCCGGTTGAATTAAATGACTTGAATGAGATAATAATCTCCAAATAGTTTGAACTGATTGAGAATGGAAAACACGAATCTTCCGAGATATCTTGAGCACTCCAAATAAGAATAGAGACAGGTGAACAATTATGAGAGGCACCGGCATGGGATAGCATTTGAACGAGGATAAGGATATGATCAACACCGAAAGCTTGAATTTAATCCACCGAAGAAGAAAAATAACGAAGAATGATGAACTTGAAGCTCCGTTAGTATCTTCCTGAGAATCACCGGATAAGAACATTGACGGGAAAAGAATGGAGAAACTTCACATCCATAAGATGGATACTTGATTAAGATATATGAGTCCTTGAAGAAGAAAAGGGTGGGAGGGTGGGAAAACAAAGACAACTTGATACGGATGAAACACACACCGTTGGGAAAACTTAGAATTGATCTTGTGAATGTTGAAATGATCGGATCCACTTGAAGAGAAGCACGCCGGTTGGAAAAGAATTAACATGACAATCTCGATGATCAAGAAGGATTAGTATTCACATAGCAATATGAGAACACCGTTTATGAAAGGTATGGATTCAACCTTTGACTTCGAAGCAACTCGAATATCACAAATAAAACAAAACAAAGGATTTGGCTTGCAGAATAAGCCGGAACAAACATATGATAGAGATTCCGTCCAAAGTTTTTGTGGTGGGGCCCACACGGACTCGAGTTTATAGCACCATCATGTACAAGGCAGTGCACATGACATACGAAGTGTCCCCGAACCAGCATAGCCAAGGGTTCTTTAAGACACAACGAGACCACTGTAAACACGACCGTGGAAAGGCGGACCACTAGACTTCGAACCCCAATCTCATATCATGCATCTGTCGAAAAGATATTCTAGGAGCTACTTGAATTCCCACCTATAAAACTCCCGAAACTTTCTGGTTATGCAATCTGGTGTTGGGGATACAGGGGAAGCAATATATATCTCACCCAAAACTAACAATCCCTACATCCAAGCTGTATCCATCCGTCAACACATAACCAAGAAACCTTCGGAAATCGTGTACCTCAACCTTCGAAAAGCATCCATTATACGAGTTATGGCAATACTCTCGAGCTTGCCCCAGTACTGGGTTATCGAGGTTATCTCACCAACAACTGCATAAAAGAGATTTTCGATGTCGGCAAAACTCAGGTATTCCAGAACTGCAACGATAAAATTATGACGACAACACCTCAGAGCTCAACTCCCGGGTTAAAGCCACATAAATAGACAGGAGGCACCAAGAACAATGTTCTCGTCACAAAACCATCGAAACGATTCCAAGATACCCACGTGATCCTAAATTTTTTTAGTGAAATTTGAGGAGAGGAAAGTCAAAACATCTACGTCAGGAGACCTCACCAGAGCGACGAAGGGACTGAGGAGTAAAAAGAATCCTACTCTCCGATATATATAATCCTAAGACTCAAAACATTTTTTTCTAGACTCAACAACGCCAGCAAACAATCAAGCAGGGGGCTCCTAAGTCGGGGATGGCTCTGATTACCAACTTTTAACACCCACGATGCGGCTATATCTCCCACGTGTCGAAGCACGACTTAGAGGCATAACTGCATTGTGGTTTTGTCGCAAGAAGGGTCATCTTCACACAATCCCATGTAATGAACAAGAATGGGATAAAGAGTTGGCTTACAATCGCCACTTCACACAATGAACATATAATAAATCATACATCATTCAGAGTACACACACAGTCCGACTACGGACGAAGCCAAAAGAAAAGAAGATAACCCAACTGCTAGATCCCCGATCGTCCCGACTGGGCTCCACTACTGATCAACATGAAACGAAACATAGCAACGACCAAGGTCTTCATTAAGCTCCCATCCGAGCTCGGTTGCATCACCTGCACTGGTATCATCGGCACCTGCAACTGTTGTGATAGTATCTGGTGAGTCACGAGGACTCAGCAATCTCAACACCCGCGAGATCAAGACTATTTAAGCTTATGGGAAAGGAAGGGGTAAAGTGGTGAGGTTGCAGCAGCGACTAAGCAAATATGGTGGCTAACATACGCAAATAAGAGCGAGAAGAGAGCAAATGGAACGGTCGTGAAGCTAGCAATGATCAAGAAGTGATCCTGAACTCCTACTAACGTCAAACATAACCCAAAACCGTGTTCACTTCCCGGACTCCGCCGAAAAGAGACCATCACGGCTACACACGCGGTTGATGCGTTTTAATTCGTATCTGGTGTCAAGTTATCTACAACCGGACATTAACAAATTCCCATCTGCCTATAACCGCAGGCACGGTTTTCGAAAGATTATATACCCTGCAGGGGTGTCCCAACTTAGCCCATGACAAGCTCTCGCGATCAACGAAGGGATAGACCTTCTCCTAGGAAGACCCGATCAGACTCGGAATCCCGGTTTACAAGACATTTCGACAATGGTAAAACAAGACTAGCAAAGCCGCCCGATGCGCCGACAAATCCCTATAGGAGTCGCATGTACCTCGTTCTCAGGGCACACCGGATAAGTCAAGCTACGAGTAAAACCAGCCCTCGAGTTGCCCCGAGGTGGCCCCGCAGGTTGCTCATTTCGGACCAACACTCGAAGGAGCACTGGCCCTGGGGGGGGGGGTTAAAATAAAGATGACCCTTGAGTCTGCAGAACCCAAGGGAAAAAGGCTTAGGTGGCAAATGGTAAAACCAAGGTTGGGCCTTGCTGGAGGAGTTTTATTCAAAGCGAACTGTCAAGGGGGTCCCATAAATCACCCAACCGCGTAAGGAACGCAAAATCCGGGAACATAACACCGGTATGACGGAAACTAGGGCGGCAAGAGTGGAACAAAACACCAGGCATAAGGCCGAGTCTTCCACCCTTTACCAAGTATATAGATGCATTAATTAAATAAGAGATATTGTGATATCCCAATCATAATCCTGTCCATCATGGAGCAATCTTCAACTTCACCTGCAACTAACAACGCTATAAGAGGGGCTGAGCAAAAGCGGTAACATAGCCAAACAACGGTTTGCTAGGAAGGGTGAAAAGGTTAGAGGCTGACATGGCAATATGGGAGGCATGGTAAACAAGTGATAGGTAGCGCAACATGGCAATAGAACGGAGCAACTAGCAAGCAAAGATAGAAGTGATATCGAGGGTAATGGTCATCTTGCCTGAAATCCCGCAAGGAAGAAGAACGAGTCCATGAAGAAGACAAATGGACGTAGACGAATGAATCCTCACAATCGCAATGAAACCGAAGCTAACGAGAGAAGCAAACCGGAAAGAAGCAAACAACATGGTAAACACACAAGCATAAACATGGCATGATGCACAAACAAGTATGATGCATGCCCGATTTAAAGAGGCATGGCATGGCAAAATACACCAATAATACTACAAGTTAAGTGGAGCTCAATATGCAACGAGTTGCATATTGACGGAACACCACATCAATTATTTTGTTCTCTCTCGGTTATGCTACCAAACAATATTAAATGTTGTTAAACATGGCAAGAGGTGAAGCATAATTAAACTAACTATTTAGGCAAGTTTAAGTGAGGCCGGAGACAACAAACAACAATTCCGGAAAATCCCCATATCATTCAGTAATTTAATGCAACAACAATTTTAAGCATTTAAATGTTGTTATCATGATGCGGATGACATAATCAAGTTTTATGCAATTTTATGAAAACGTTGACAAGAGCATGATACGAGGCATTTGTCACCGTGGTGGAACGAAAGGGGTGCCACGGCAATGATAACGAAAACGGTGCCACGTCAACATATCCGAAAATGATGCCACGGCAACATATCCGAAAATGGTGCCACGACAACGTATTGGTTCCGGTAGCTCACGGAGATACCGGTGCAAAAGGAAGTGAGCGTGAGCGAGTCATGCAAGAGATGGTGGGGTGCTCCCGACTACCGGGTTCCCACGGGACGGCAGCATGGAAACGAGTGACAATTCGGACACGGTGCAAACGGTGCATCTCATTCAACACATGCATTCGGTCCACGGCGGTCATTCTCGGCGGTTATACCTTCGAAGCGTGCGTTCGGGGCGGAACGCGTTTCGTAGAGGGAAGTAGTTGTTCACGGCGACGGTAGAGGTACTCGCGATCTTCGCAATGGTAGTCGTACATGTCCGGAGAGGAACTTGTCGCATCCACGGTATTCGGGCGTAGTGGAAGTAGTTGTTCAAGTCCCGTGGATGTTCGGGGCCCACGGGGTCTTCGAGGGTCGACGGTAGTGGTTCACGGACGTCGTGGAAGTAGTCGTACATGGGTCTTTGAGCGACGGTAGATTGTACACGTTTTCGTAGATGAACTTGGCGATCCGAAGGGGTACATGGCGGGTCGGCGAGGTACACGTTGTCGGGGTACTTGTCGCATCACCGGGTGTAGTCGTACACGTTCGGAGCGGAACTTGGTGTATCCCTGTAGTAGGCGTTCCGGTCCTGTAGTCGTACTAGGCATCCGGTGAACCTGGCGAAATCCATGAAGGCGTAGACATTCCAAGGTACTTGACGCATCAGCAGTTGTAGTCGGTCTTGACGATCCAAAACGAAGCAACTCCAGGGCCCTCGAGTGGCAGCAGCAAGGAGGCGAAGGAGCCCTGGCCAGAGATGGTTGCAGGGAACGGGCTGAGGGCATGGTCGCGGGGGCACTCGAGACGCCGGATCCTGGCTGGAAGGAGGTCGCACGAGGGACGGGGAGGGCGCTGCAGCAGCTTGTTGGGGCGGCGGAAGGAGGTGCTCGGGAGCCGAAGACGGCAGCCGGGCCTGGCGGCAGAGGCAGGAGGCGGCAAGCCAGCAAGGGGACCGGGCGCAGGGAGCTCCACTCACTGGCTCGATGCGGAGGAGGCGATGCTGATGGCCTCGCGGGCCATGGCGGGCGCGACGAGGTGGAGCGGGGGCGCTCGATGCATGAGGAGGAGGGGCGAGGCCGCGACATCGGCGAGAGGATGCAGTAGCTGCTGCTGCTGCCGGCGGCGAGGCCGAGGCGGTGTGGCTCCAAGGGCGGCGAGGAGGAGGGTTCGGGCGCGGTGGAGAGCTCGGCAGCGGGGCCTGGGAGGCCGAGGCCGGCGGAGGTGCGGGCGTCGAGGCAGGAAGGCGCGGCGGCGAGGGAGACGGAAGGGCGAGGAGAAGGACGAGGAAGATGGGGCTGCGAGGGAGATGAGGGAGGATCGAGAGGAGGGAGGCGAGGGGATCGAGCGCTGGGCTCGATGGGGAACGAGGGAAAGGGGGTCGAGAGGATGGAGTCTCTCCTGAGCAGCGGCGCGAGGGAACGAGAGGGAGCGATGGAACGAGGGGATCGGGCAGAGCTGCGGCTAGGGTTAGAGCGGGGCGCCGGCTAGGCTGCGGATGGGCCTAAGAGGCCGGCTTAGGTAGTGGGCTGCGGCTGGGCTGCTGGGTTTCTTCTCCCTCTCTAAAGAAAATAAAAACAAAACAGAGATAGGAAAGAAAAGACAGAGGGGTTAGGGGAAGAAGTAGGACAAGAGGATAATTTTTCCGGACTCGCAAAATGAGTAGGAACCCAGAAAAATAGAAGGGCCAAGATTGAAAGATTTAAATTCAAATTCATTTGATTAAAATTCAAATGATTTGAATGGAAGTGAGGGTTTGGAAAGGTCCAAAATGTTCGGATTTTTGGTGGAGCTCCGGAAAATGATGAAATAATTATTGGCAAGGTTGGAGACCAAACTTGAAGCAGAAAAGGAACGAAATTATTTTGCAAGAGTGTTTTGGTGATTTTTGAAATAAAGAAATATTTAATATAGCTCCCTAATATTGGAGGGTATGTTATAAAGAGAAGTCATCCTTCCCTCGATTTAAATGGACCGAAGATCCATACAATTTATTTAGTTGAGTTTTAAAAATAAATGGCATGATGGCATGATGACGTGATGCAATGCACGTGATGCAAAGATGAATGCACGAACCAAACAAAATCACACAATGAAATTTGGAAACCCTGGAAGGCATCTGAAGTTCCGGTCTCGGGGTGTTATAGGAGGATTCTAGATTGGATTGGAAGCAGAGACTGGAGCTCGAGAGGAGGAAGAGCAGGGGACGGTCGAGCGGCGAAAAGAGGAAAGACTGTGTGCAACCACGGGTCCGCCTAGCTGGGCGCAAAATGAGGAGGCGTGGGGGAGCGGGGCCACCCACGTCCAATCAACCGCCATGCAGCGCCCGAGGCCGCAGGCTGTTAGGGCTTGCGGCGCTTCGCACTTACCCCTTTGCTTCTCTGTTCAGCCAAGTCCGGGCGCGCCTTGGGCCCGGGGGCTACTGTCCGTGTTCTGGGAACGGGGGTCCCCAGACTTGCCTGCCTGCGGCCCGCGGCGTGGCTCAAGGGGCGGCCAAGCATGGCCCATCTTCATCAGCACATGCTCAAGACCCTCGCGAGGGGCCAAGCCTCGCGGGGTGTGCGATAGGAGGCTTCCTCAGGCACGGCCTCGTCAGGCTGGCTCGCGAGGAGGCGGAGAGATCAAGGCGGGGTACCTCACGAGGTGCCCATGACGCAAGCCATGACGACAAAAGCCAGGCGGGCGCCAACCTGCGCAGAGTCCTTGTTTCCTCTTTGGTGTATAGGGAGCAAGCGCAGACAAGAGTATCAAGCAAAGGCAGCCATTTCGGTGCAACAAGACCAAGACCAGCAGAACGACAGGATGGAGGTCATTGTGGAGCCCAAGCCGGCGTCACCACCAGAGCCTTTGGCAGACGAGGACCAACTTTAGTCAGGATAAGTGTACTAGATGTTCCCCTTCAAAATGGCCAATTGTTGGTGCCCTTCCCGCTCAATATTTGGGAAGAGGTCCAGTGCCTTTGCCTATAAATAGGACTAGCCACCCACATGGTAGAGGGAGGGGATTTTCATCTGGAAGCCAGTATAAAGGGCAACTGAACTCCCCCTTGCAGTTCATCGCACCAGCCAAGAACAGACCCTCGCGAGGCTGTTCTTCCTTGTATTGTTCATCATCAGCCCAAGAGGCAATCCACCACGCCACAAACTAGAGTAGGGTATTACACCACAATGGTGGCCCGAACTAGTATAAACCCTCTGTCTCTTGTATTGCTCTTTTCATATCTTAGATCCTAGCGAGACGGCGAGGTGCAGGTAGGTAGAGGGCAAGATCTCCGCGTGCACCCCAGTGTTCGAACCTAGAGGGTCTACCGGAACCCGAAATCCGACAGTATGGTACTTCATCGTCGTTGTCATGTTCCATCTTCGGGTCGCCGTACTTGTCGAAGTCTTGCTCATTGGTGACTCCATCAATTCCGATGATCTTCCTTTTGCCTCTCCTCACGACAACACGACTGGGCTTTGACGGGTCGGTAATGAAGAAGCATTGGTCCACTTGGGAAGCCAGTACCCATGGCTCATTTTTCACGGTGATGTTTGCGCCCGCGGTCTTGGATTTGGCTTCGGGTATAACCATGGTGGTGAAATACCGGTCTTCTTTTAGGACGCTCTTGGCCCATCTGACACGGAACATCGGGACCTTCTCTCCAGCGTACCTCAGCTCCCAGATCTCCTTGATCCTTCCGTAGTATCTGTCCTCGTCGTTACCAGTGTAGGATTCCATCGTTACCCCTGAGTTCTGATAATCATCGCTCTTCATGTCCTTTTCCTCGGTGTAGAATGTGTAGCCATTGATATCGTACGCCTCATAGGTCATCAGGTTGTGCTCGGCGCCCTATGACAAGGCGAATATGAGTTTTTCTTCCACGGAAGAATCCTCATGTAAAGGGTACGACAGAAGCTTCTCCTTGAATCAACGCGTGAAACATGAGTTATGCTCTTTGATTATATCTCCGTCCGTCCTCTGTTGTCCTCGGTCATTGTACGTCTTCTCAATAAAGGTTTTGTGCTCTACTACCCAAGGATCGACCACATCTATGTGTTTAGTGTGACTAGGTTTGCTCTTTCAAAATTGGCGAGTCGACCCTTGAAGTCGACATGCATTTCGCAGGGACCCTTGTGGTGACCCCATCCAACGAGCCTGCCGAGGTGCCTGTTGACGAGCAGGCCAACGGGGTTCTTGATGCCTAGATAATTCATGTAGTAGGAGATGCACTCTTCGGTTAGAAAGCCCTTGGCTATGCTTCCCTGTGGACGTGACATGTTGCGAACGTATCCTTTAATGACACCATTCATCCTTTCGAACGACATCATGCTGTGCAGGAACGTCGGCCCGAGTTGGATGATATCCTCCACGATATGGACCAACAGATGCACCATAACGTCAAAGAATGTGGGTGGGAAGTACATCTCAAGCTCACATAGTATCACCACAATCTCTTCCTGTAGCCTTCTGAGTTGCCTCACGCCAACCGACTTCCGAGAGATGAAGTCGAAAAAGTTGCATAGGCGAAATAGCGTTTCACAGACGTGCGCGTCCATGATCCCATGAATTGCAACTGGAAGTATCTGTGTCATCAGCACGTGACAGTCGTGAGACTTCATCCCGCTGAACTTCTGCTTCGCCGAGTCTAGGTATCTGCTTATCTTCCCCGCGTAACTGTTGGGGAACGTAGTAATTTCAAAAAATTTCCTACGCACATGCAAGATCATGGTGATGATATAGCAACGAGAGGGGACAGTGTTGTCTACGTACCCTCGTAGACCGAAGCGGAAGCGTTGACACAACGTAGAGGAAGTAGTCGTACGTCTTCCCGGTCCAACCGATCCAAGCACCGTTACTCCGGCACCTCCGAGTTCTTGACACACGTACAGCTCGATGACACACCCTGAGCTCCGATCCAGCAAAGCTTCGGGGAGGAGTTCCCTCAGCACGACGGCGTGGTGATGATCTTGATGTTCAACCGTCGCAGGGCTTCGCCTAAGCACCGCTACAATATGACCGAGGTGTAATATCGTGGAGGGGGGCACCGCACACGGCTAAGGAACGATCACGAAGATCAACTTGTGTGTCCATGGGGTGCCCCCTGCCCCCGTATATAAAGGAGTGGAGGAGGGGAGGGCCGGCCCTCTCTATGGCATGCCCTAGGGGAGTCCTACTCCCACCGGAGTAGGATTCCCCCTTTCCTAGTCCAACTAGGAACCCTTCCATGTAGTAGGAGTAGGAGAGAAGGAAAGGGAAGAGAAAAGGAGAAGGAAGGAAGGGGGCGCCCCCCCTCCCTAGTCCAATTCGGACTAGTCCAAGGGGAGGGGTGCGGCCACTCTTTTGGCCCTTTCTCTCCTTTCCCGTATGGCCCAAAGAGGCCCAATACGAATTCCCGTAACTCTCCGGTACTCCGAAAAATACTCGAACCACTCGGAACCTTTCCGAACTCCGAATATAGTCGTCCAATATATCGATCTTTACGTCTCGACCATTTCGAGACTCCTCGTCATGTCCCCGATCTCATCCGGGACTCCGAACTCCTTCGGTACATCAAAACTCATAAACTCATAATATAACTGTCATCGAAACCTTAAGCGTACGGACCCTACGGTTCGAGAACAATGTAGACATGACCTAGAACTATTCTCGGTCAATAATCAATAGCGGAACCTGGATGCCCATATTGGCTCCTACATATTCTACGAAGATCTTTATCGGTCAAACCGCATAACAACATACTTTGTTCCCTTTGTCATCGGTATGTTACTTGCCCGAGATTCGATCGTCGGTATCCAATACCTAGTTCAATCTCGTTACCGACAAGTCTCTTTACTCGTTGCGTAATACATCATCTCGCAACTAACTCATTAGTTGCATTGCTTGCAAGGCTTATGTGATGTGCATTACCGAGAGGGCCCAAAGACACCTCTCCGACAATCGGAGTGACAAAACCTAATCTCGAAATACGCCAACCCAACATGTACCTTTGGAGACACCTGTAGTACTCCTTTATAATCACCCAGTTACGTTGTGACGTTTGGTAGCACCCAAAGTGTTCCTCCGATAAACGGGAGTTGCATAATCTCATAGTTACAGGAACATGTATAAGTCATGAAGAAAGCAATAGCAACATACTAAACGATCAAGTGCTAGGCTAACATAATGGGTCATGTCAATCACATCATTCTCCTAATGATGTGATCCCGTTAATCAAATGACAACTCATGTCTATGGTTAGGAAACATAACCATCTTCGATTAACGAGCTAGTCAAGTAGAGGCATACTAGTGACACTCTGTTTGTCTATGTATTCACACATGTATTATGTTTCCGGTTAACACAATTCTAGCATGAATAATAAACATTTATCATGATATAAGGAAATAAATAATAACTTTATTATTGCCTCTAGGTCATATTTCCTTCAGTCTCCCACTTGCACTAGAGTCAATAATCTAGTTCACATCGCCATGTGATTTAACATCAATAGTTCACATCTATATGTGGTTAACACCCATAGTTCACATCAACATGTGACCAACATCCAAAGGGTTTACTAGAGTCAGTAATCTAGTTCACATCGCTATGTGATTAACACCCAAAGAGTACTAAGGTGTGATCATGTTTTGCTTGTGAGATAATTTTAGTCAACGGGTCTGTCACATTCAGAGCCGTAAGTATTTTGCAAATTTCTATGTCTACAATGCTCTGCACGGAGCTACTCTAGCTAATTGCTCCCACTTTCAATATGTATCCAGATTGAGACTCAGAGTCATCTAGATTAGTGTTAAAACTTGCATCGACGTAACCCTTTACGACGAACCTTTTTTCACTTCCATAATCGAGAAACATATCCTTATTCCACTAAGGATAATTTTGACCGCTGTCCATTGATCTACTCCTAGATCACTATTGCACTCCCTTGCCAAGCTTAGTGGTAGGGTATGCAATAGATCTGGTACACAGCATGACATACTTTATAGAACCTATGGCTGATGCATAGGGAATGACTTTCATTCTCTTTCTATCTTCTGCCGTGGTCGGGTTTTGAGTCTTACTCAATCTCACACCTTGTAACACACGCAAGAACTCTTTCTTTGACTGTTCCATTTGAACTACTTCAAAATCTTGTCAAGGTATGTATTCATTGAAAAACTTATCAAGCATCTTGATCTATCTCTATAGATTTTGATGCTCAATATGTAAGCAGCTTCACCGAGGTCTTTCTTTGAAAAACTCCTTTCAAACACTCCTTTATGCTTTGCAGAATAATTCTACATTATTTCCGATCAACAATATGTCATTCACATATACTTATCAGAAAGGCTGTAGTGCTCCCACTCACTTTCTTGTAAATACAGGCCTTTCCAAAAGTCTGTATAAAACCATATGCTTTGATCAACACATCAAAGCGTATATTCCAACTCCGAGATGCTTGCACCAGTCCATTGATGGATCGCTGGAGCTTGCACATTTTGTTAGCACCTTTAGGATTGACAAAATCTTCTGGTTGCATCATATACAACTCTTCTTTAAGAAAACCATTAAGGAATGCAGTTTTGACATCCATTTGCCAGATTTCATAAAATGCGGCAATTGCTAACATGATTCGGACAGACTTTTAAGCATCGATACGAGTGAGAAAATCTCATTGTATTCAACATCTTGAACTTTGTCAAAAACCTTTTTCGACAAGTCTAGCTTTGTAGATAGTAACACTACTATCAGCATCTGTCTTCCTCTTGAAGAGCCATTTATTTAACATGGCTTGCTGATCATCGAGCAACTCAATCAAAGTCCATACTTTGTTCTCATACATGGATCATATCTCAGATTTTATGGCCTCAGGCCATTTCGCGGAATCTGGGCCCACCATCGCTTCTTCATAGTTCGTAGGTTCATCATGATCTAGTAGCATGACTCTCAGAACAGGATTGTCGTACCACTCTGGTGTGGATCTTACTCTGGTTTACCTACGAGATTCGGTAGTAACTTGATCTGAAGTTACATGATCATCATCATTAGCTTCCTCACTAATTGGTGTAGTAGTCACAGGAACAGATTTCTGTGATGAACTACTTTCCAATAAGGGAGAAGGTACAATTACCTTATCAAGTTCTACTTTCCTCCCACTCACTTCTTTCGAGAGAAACTCCTTCTCTAGAAAGGATCCATTCTTAGCAACCAATGTCTTGCCTTCGGATCTGTGATAGAAGGTGTACCCAACTTTCTCCTTTGGGTATCCTATGAAGACACATTTCTCCGATTTGGGTTTGAGCTTATCAGGATGAAACTTTTTCACATAAGCATCGCAACCCCAAACTTTAAGAAACGATTACTTTGGTTTCTTGCCAAACCACAGTTCATATTGTGTCGTCTCAACGGACTTAGGTGGTGCCCTTTTTAACGTGAATGCAGCTGTCTTTAATGCATGACCCCAAAATGATAGTGGTAAATTGGTAAGAAACATCATAGATTGTACAATATCCAATAAAGTACGGTTATGACGTTCAGACACACCATTATGCTATGGTGTTCCGGGTGGCGTGAGTTGTGAAACTATTCCACATTGTTTTAATTGAAGACCAAACTCGTAACTCAAATATTCATCTCCACGATCAGATCACAGAAACTTTATTTTCTTGTTACGATGATTTTCCACTTCACTCTGAAATTCTTTGAACCTTTCAACTATTTCATACTTATGTTTCATCAAGTAGATATACCCATATCTGCTTAAATCATCTATGAAGGTCAGAAAATAACGATACTTGCCACGAGCCTTAATACTCATTGGTCTGCATACATTAGTATGTATTATTTCCAACAAGTTTGTTGCTCGTTCCATTGTTCCGAAGAACGGAGTTTTAGTCATCTTGCCCAAAAGGCACGGTTCGCAAGCATCAAATGATTCATAACCAAGTGATTCCGAAAATCCATCTTTATGGAGTTTCTACATGCGCTTTACACCGATATGACCCAAACGGCAGTGCCACAAATAAGTTGCACTATCATTATTAACTTTGCATCTTTTGGCATCGATATTATGAATATGTGTATCACTACGATCGAGAGCCAATAAACTATTTTCATTGGGTGTATGACCATTGAAGGTTTTATTCATGTAAACAGAACAACAATTATTCTCTGACTTTAAATGAATAACCGTATTACAATAACATGATCAAATCATATCCATGCTCAACGCAAACGCTAAATAACATTTATTTAGGTTTAACACTTATCCCGAAAGTTTAGGGAGTGTGCGATGATGATCATATCAATCTTGGAACTACTTCCAACACTCATCGTCACTTCCCCTTCAACTAGTCTTTGTTTATTCTGTAACTCCTGTTTCGAGTTACTAATCTTAGCAACCGAACAAGTATCAAATACTCAGGGGCTACTATAAACACTAGTAAAGCACACATCAATAACCTGTATATCAAATATACCCTTGTTCACTTTGCCATCCTTCTTATCCACCAAATATTTGGAGTAGTTCCACTTCCAGTGACCATTTCCTTTGAAGTAGAAGCACTCAGTTTCAGGCTTTAGGTTCAGCTTTGGGCTTCTTCGCGGGAGTGACAACTTGCTTGTCATTCTACTTGAAGTTCCCTTTCTTTCCCTTTGCCATTCTCTTGAAACTAGTGGTCTTGTCAATCATCAACACTTGATGCTCTTTCTTGATTTCTACCTTTGTCGATTTCAACATCACGAAGAGCTCGGGAATCGTTTTCGTCATCCTTTGCATACTATAGTTCATCACGAAGTTCTACTAACTTGGTGATGGTGACTAGAGAATTCTATCAATCACTATCTTATCCAGAAGATTAACTCCCACTTGATTCAAGCGATTGTAGTACCCAGACAATCTGAGCACTTGCTCACTAGTTGAGCGATTCTCCTCCATCCTTTAGCTATAGAACTTGTTGGAGACTTCATATCTCTCAACTCGGGTATTTGCTTGAAATATCAACTTCAACTCCTGGAACATCTCATATGGTCCATGACGTTCAAAAACGTCTTTGAAGTCCCGATTCTAAGCCGTTAAGCATGGTGCACTAAACTGTCAAGTAGTCATCATATTGAGCTAGCCAAACGTTCATAACGTCTGCATCTGCTCCTGCAATAGGTCTGTCACCTAGCGGTGCATTAAGGACATAATTCTTCTGTGCAGCAATGAGGATAAACCTCAAATCACGGATCCAATCCGCATCATTGCTACTAACATCTTTCAACACAATTTTCTCTAGGAACATATAAAAATAAACATATGAAAGCAACAACGCAAGCTATTGATCTACAACATAATTTGCAAAATACTATCAGGACTAAGTTCATCATAAATTTAAGTTCAATTAATCATATTACTTAAGAACTCCCACTTAGACAGACATCTCTCGAGTCATCTAAGTGATCACGTGATCCAAATCAACTAAACCATAACCGATCATCACGTGAAATGGAGTAGCTTTCAATGGTGAACATCATTATGTTGATCATATCTACTATATGATTCACGCTCGACCTTTCGTTCTCTGTGTTCCGAGGCCATATCTGCATATGCTAGGCTCGTCAAGTTTAACCTGAGTATTCCGCCTGTGCAAAAACTGGCTTGCACCCGTTGTAGATGGACGTAGAGCTTATCACACCCGATCATCACGTGGTGTCTGGGCACGACGAACTTTGGCAACGGTGCATACCCAGGGAGAACACTTCTTGATAATTAGTGAGAGATCATCTTAAAATGCTACCGTCAATCAAAGCAAGATAAGATGCATAAAAGATAAACATCACATGCAATTAAAATATGTGACATGATATGGCCATCATCATCGTGTGCCTTTGATCTCCATCTCCAAAGCATCGTCATGATTTCCATCGTCACCGGCATGACACCATGATCTCCATCATCTTGATCTATATCAATGTGTCGTCACATGGTCGTCTCACCAACAATTGCTCTTGCAACTATTGCTATCGCATAGTGATAAAGTAAAGCAATTATTTGGCGCTTGCATCTTATGCAATAGAGAGACAACCATAAGGCTTTTGCCAGTTTCCGATAACTTCAACAAAACATGTTCATCTCATACAACAACTTATATCTCATCACGTCTTGACCATATCACATCACAACATGCCCTGCAAAAACAAGTTAGACATCCTCTACTTTGTTGTTGCAAATTTTACGTGGCTGCTACGGGCTGAGCAAGAACCGTTCTTACCTACGCATCAAAACCACAATGATAGTTTGTCAAGTTGGTGCTGTTTTAACCTTCGCAAGGACCGGGCGTAGCCACACTCGGTTCAACTAAAGTTGGACAAACTAACAACCGCTAGTCACCTGTGTGCATAGCATGGCGGTAAAACCAGTCTCGCGTAAGCGTACGCGTAATGTCGGTCCGGGCCGCTTCATCCAACAATACCGCCGAACCAAAGTATGACATGCTGGTAAGCAGTATGACTTATATCGCCCACAACTCACTTGTGTTCTACTCGTGCATATAACATCAAACCATAAAACCTAGGCTCGGATGCCACTGTTGGGGAACGTAGTAATTTCAAAAAATTTCCTACGCACACGCAAGATCATGGTGATGATATAGCAACGAGAGGGGAGAGTGTTGTCTACGTACCCTTGTAGACCAAAGCGGAAGCGTTGACACAACGTAGAGGAAGTAGTCGTACATCTTCCCGGTCCAACCGATCCAAGCACCGTTACTCTGGCACCTCCGAGTTCTTGACACATGTACAGCTCGATGACGCACCCCGAGCTCCGATCCAGCAAAGCTTCGGGGAGGAGTTCCGTCAGCACGACGGTGTGGTGACGATCTTGATGTTCAACTGTCGCAGGGCTTCGCCTAAGCACCGCTACAATATGACCGAGGTGTAATATCGTGGAGGGGGGCACCGCACACGGCTAAGGAACGATCACGAAGATCAACCTGTGTGTCCATGGGGTGCCCCTGCCCCCGTATATAAAGGAGTGGAGGAGGGGAGGGCCGGCCCTCTCTATGGCGCGCCCTAGGGGAGTCCTACTCCCACCGGGAGTAGGATTCCCCCTTTCCTAGTCCAACTAGGAACCCTTCCATGTAGTAGGAGTAGGAGAGAAGGAAAGGGAAGAGAGAAGGAGAAGGAAGGAAGGGGGCACCCCCCCTCCCTAGTCCAATTCGGACTAGTCCAAGGGGAGGGGTGCGGCCACCCTTTTGGCCCTTTCTCTCGTTTCTCGTATGGCCCAAAGAGGCCCAATACGAATTCCCGTAACTCTCTGGTACTCCGAAAAATACCCGAACCACTCGGAACCTTTCCGAACTCCGAATATAGTCGTCCAATATATCAATCTTTATGTCTCGACCATTTCGAGACTCCTCGTCATGTCCCCGATCTCATCCGGGACTCCGAACTCCTTCGGTACATCAAAACTCATAAACTCATAATATAACTGTCATCGAAACCTTAAGCGTGCGGACCCTATGGTTCGAGAACAATGTAGACATGACCTAGAACTATTCTCGGTCAATAACCAATAGCGGAACCTGGATGCCCATATTGGCTCCTACATATTCTACGAAGATCTTTATCGGTCAAACCGCATAACAATATACTTTGTTCCCTTTGTCATCGGTATGTTACTTGCCCGAGATTCGATCGTCGGTATCCAATACCTAGTTCAATCTCGTTACCGGCAAGTCTCTTTACTCGTTCCGTAATACATCATCTTGCAACTAACTCATTAGTTGCATTGCTTGCAAGGCTTATGTGATGTGCATTATCGAGAGGGCCCAGAGATACCTCTCCGACAATCGGAGTGACAAAACCTAATCTCGAAATACGCCAACCCAACATGTACCTTTGGAGACACCTGTAGTACTCCTTTATAATCACCCAGTTACGTTGTGACGTTTGGTAGCACCCAAAGTGTTCCTCCGGTAAACGGGAGTTGCATAATCTCATAGTTACAGGAACATGTATAAGTCATGAAGAAAGCAATAGCAACATACTATACGATCAAGTGCTAGGCTAACGGAATGGGTCATGTCAATCACATCATTTTCCTAATGATGTGATCCCGTTAATCAAATGACAACTCATGTCTATGGTTAGGAAACATAACCATCTTCGATTAACGAGCTAGTCAAGTAGAGGCATACTAGTGACACTCTGTTTGTCTATGTATTCACACATGTATTATGTTTCCGGTTAATACAATTCTAGCATGAATAATAAACATTTATCATGATATAAGGAAATAAATAATAACTTTATTATTGCCTCTAGGGCACATTTCCTTCAGTAACCATAATGAAGTTTTACTCCTACGAGGCAGGTGAAAAACTGCTCGATCTCCTCTTGACTTAGAGTGAAGCACGCGGGAGGGCAGTCATTTCTGATCTTGTTGGTCTTTTTTCCTTTGCGACGACTTTCCGTGTTCTTCGCCTCATCATCATCATCATCATCATCATCATCATCATCATCATTAGCGTGAAGCTCCTCCCTGATGCCCATTGATTTCAAGTCTGCCCTTGCTTTCGACCCATCTTTGGTCCTCTCTGGCATGTTGAGCAGGGTACCAAGTAGACTCTCGCACACGTTCTTCGTGATATGCATGACATCAAGGCTGCGAGGCACACAGAGGATCTTCCAGTATGGCAAGTCCTAGAAAACAGACCTTGTTTTCCATAGCTTCAGCAGTGGCTCTGGTGCCTTTCGCTTCTTTCCCGGCTCTGGCGCCTTTCCCGGCAGTGGGCACTCTTTCCAATTTTTCAACAGCTCGTCTATTTCCTCACCGCTCCTCGTACGCGGGCGTCTTCGGGGTTCAGTTTCACCATCGAACAGATGCTTGCATTTTCTCCATGAGTCATCATTGCGAAGCCACCTTCGATGTCCCATGGACACGGTTTTTGAAGACCCAGGATCTCTATGTAGCTGGCGATACGTTGTGTCATCCATGCACCTGACGCATCCAGAAAATCCGTGGACCACCTGCCCCGCGACATATCCGTAACCGAGATACTCGTGCATCATCGTGAGCAGTGCGGCTCTCATAGGGAAATATTCTTTCTCTGCGGTGTCCCACGTATTGGCTGGCGTTTTCCACAGCGTGTCTAGCTCCTCTTTCAGCAGCCCCAGATACAAACTGATGTCGTTCCCTTATTGTTTCGGCCCTTCAATTAGCATACTCATGTAAATGTACTTCCTCTTCATGCACAACCAGGGGGAAGGTTGTACATCCACACAAACACATGCCAGGTGCTATGTGTGCTTCTCTGGCTGCCAAACAGATTGACTCCATCGGTGCTCGCGCCCAGCATGATGTTCCTTGGATCTTCCGCAAATTCTGGGTGTTCGAAGTTCAACGCTTGCCACTGGCTCACATCCTTAGGGTGACTCAACATCTTGTCTTTTTTATTTATCTCCGGATCATTTCCGTCATCTTCTCGCTTCTTCTCCTCCCTATCCGCATGCCAACGCAGGAGCTTTGCTACCTTCGGGTCCACAAAATTCCGCTGCAGATGAGGAGTGACCGAAAAGTACCACACCACTTCTCGAGGAGCTTTCTTCCTCTTCTTGTATCGAGTGACGCCGCACACCAGACATATGGTAGACTCCGCGTGCTCGTCCCAATAAATGATGCAATTGTTCATGCACACATGGTATTTCATGTGCAGTAAATCCAGAGGACACACGATTTTCTTCGCCTCCTCGAAACTGGTCGGGCACTTGTTCCCCTTGGGAAGACGTTCATGCCAGAATGACATGTTCTTGTCGAAGCATGTGTCTGTCATTTTGTGTTTTACCTTCATATCCAGAGCCATGAGCATTACTTTCAGGCGGGTATCCTCGGGCCTGCATCGTTCATACAATGGAGTAACTGTGTCTATCTCCAGTTGATCCAGCTTGGCTTTCTCTCGGGTGGTAGCTCTTGCGTTATCCATCTGCTTGAGAAGCAGCTCTTGAATATGAGGGTCCTGCACCCAGCCCATCGATGCTCCATCGTCGTCTGCTCCAGCATCTTCATCTTCATGATCATGCCCTTCATCTTGATCTTCCTCATCATCATGTCCGACATCTTCTACATGATGATTGTGTACTGCATCTCCTTTGTGATAATGTTCTGGAGATTCTTCGTCTTCTCGCCCGCCCTCGCCGCAGTTGTCTTGATGCCCTTCCTCATTTCTTGCCCGGCCCCCATGGACGACTTCATAATCATCTTCATCACCTTGCCACCTATAGCCATCCATGAAACCACGCAAGAGAAGGTGGTCCCATACCTTTACGGAATCCGGCTCCATAAGGCTCTTCAGCTTGCATCTTCGACACGGACATCTTATCTCCGTCTTGTTCTTTTGAAGCATCTTGGCCTTCGTGGAGGTCAAAAATCTATTCACGACGCCTTCGGTCATCGTGCGGACCATGGTTGCCTGCGGGGTAGAGCAAAACGATATTTTACAATTAAAAAAATTTGGCATGAACTTGCCTAAAAATAGGACCAAAAAGAATGCATAGTGCTAAATTCTCGCCGAAACGGAAATGAATCAACATTCCGGCAAAATATTGGCAACTATCGCATTTCAAATACCGGTACCTCCAAACACAAACATATGCAACACCACAAACATATGCAACACCATAAACATACGTAGATCTAGGCCATAAAAAGTGCATGTGCACGTTATTGGAGCGAGAAAAAAGTAGATCTAGAACATAAAGAAAGCTTTCCCCTTACTTACCTATCAAAAAAAAGGAAATTTAACCACTTAATTTGGGTGAATCTATGGTGCAAATGAGGTGAGAAGGAGGAGGCAGCCGAGACCGAGCTTGGAGGAGGAGGTGAAGAGAATGAAGTGGGGAAAGTGAGTGTGGTAGGTGGCTGTCCAAAATATCTAGCTAGTCCCAGGTTACCAATGACGCACCTCCTAAGAATGCACCATTAGTAACCCTGGTTACTAATGGCGCACCTAGTGTGTGGTGCGCCATTACTAGTTTTGAAAAAAATATAAAAAAATAATTGTTAGTAGCGGCGCACCGAGGTTCTGGTGCGCCATTAGTAGTTAAAACTAGTAATGGCGCACTGTCCCCAGGTGCGCCATTACTAGTTTTGAAAAAAAGTAAAAAAAATTGTTAGTAGTGGCGCACAGAAGGTGTGGTGTGCCATTACTAGTTAAAACTAGTAATGGCGCACTGTACCCTAGTGCACCATTACTAGTTTTGAAAAACAAAATGTTAGTAGTGGCGCACCGTGTGTGGTGCACCATTAGTGATATGGACACTAATGGTGTACCTGCATATGGTGCGCCACTGCTATATAGCAGTGGCGCACCACATACATGGTGCACTATTAATGTCCATATTAGCTATAGCCTTTTTCCTAGTAGTGCTCTGGGCTATAAGAAAAAGCTCAAGTCTCGTGCAACATTCAAGATTGAGTAGTTTTCTTTGCTCAACTTGAAATCGACTTCAAAACTAATGATCTGAGTATGAGTGCTTTAAGTATTTTGAGACAACACAACCTTGATCGATTTTAGCTCTGTAGCTCAACATAATACAATTATGTCTAATGATCTTGTTATTTATATTAGATGGGAATGCGATAAGTTATTACCATGTATATATTGTGTATATGTGTTTTTTTCATTTTATCTACAAGCAAATATTAAAGGTTAATTTAACACGGAGAAAATTTAGGCCTTAATTAAGTACAAGCATCAAATCGAGGCCAGTAGAGAGAGGCGGCAACTCCTCGCCGTGGCCACATACACTACCATCGAACACCCGTCCCCATTTGTGTAGCCTAGACATTGGAGATGAGAAAACATTGTAAAAGAGAGATGTCGAGATTGTGAAGGAGTTCGTCTACCTACATACCGGCTGGTGGAGGCAATTGCTGGCGTCAACACCTTGCAGTGGGAAAGCTCATCAGCCCCCACATGTTGCTGGTTTTGGGGATGTACCTCTCTGCCTTGCTCCAGTAGCCATAACCGAGGGGGGGGGTGAGAAGGTAGAGGGCAGACGCGTCAATCTCACAAAGGAGTGGATAATAGGTGGAGCCTATGGTGCAAGCATGTGGGATAGGCACACATAGAAGGTGGACCGGCGGCCCGGGAGTTGGGAAGGGTGGCGGTGGGAAGGAGGAGACCTGGAGATGGAAGATGATGGGTGCTACTTGTGAGCTTGGGATTTCCTCGAAGAGGAGGGGACACTAGTAGAAAATAGGGCTTTGGTTCAGGCCGAGCCAGCCCATTAGTCTTGGTTCAGTCAAGAACCGGGACCCATGAGGGCATAGGTCCCGGTTCGTGAGGCAAGTGGGCCAGCCGGGCCATCATGGGGCCTTGGTCCCGGTTCCAGGCACGAACCGGGACCAACGTGCCTCGCTCCTGGCCCACCACCATTGGTCCCGGTTGGTGGCATAAACTGGGACCAAAGGGTGTCTTTTAGTCCTGGTTCCAGCCACGAATTGGGACCAATGAGTTGCCAATATATACCCCGTCTGTTTTTCTGGCCGGCCATTGGAGAGATTTGTGGTGCTCTAGCTCACCTCCTATGCACATGAGGTGTTCGACGAAATGCCCGAGCCACACTTAAGCTTTCTCCTCTCGAAGCTCCTTGTCCAAGCTCCATTTTCCTCGAGATTTGTCTAGGTTTTGCGGTCCATCTTGTCCCGTCCCCGTCCTCATCATCGTTGATCGCCCGTGCCGATATCGTCGCCTACACCACCATGATGAGCCTCTTGATCTTATCTTCTTTCTAAAAGAAAAAAGTTCTTACTTGTATGATTTAGATAGATACTTGTGTAGTTTTCTTACTTATTATTGTTTGTTATTATATAGTGCAATGGTTTTGGTATCCGCCTCCATCAGCCCTCGTCCTGTCTATGATTCAGATGTGGTATATATATATTTTGTTTTATAACTGTTAGTTTGATTTAGTGTTTATGACAATTATGCCGAGCAGCGTGACATAGATTTTTTTATGTAGGAGGTATGTGAACCGGAAATTCCAACCGACCCTATTGTCGAGAGGTTAAATTTAGTTGAAGAAGAAAGCAAGTACTTGAAGGAAAAATTAAAAAAAATTGAGGAGGAGAAGATGATATTGGAGTTGCATGTTGTGGATGTCGTCAATGATCACAAGATCAAGATGGATGCAATGTGCTTGAAGATTAGAAAGATTAGAAAATATGTCATTCATACTGAGGCTTGGTATCATTATGCCGTTGGATCAATTGTTACCTTGGTTGCGGTTATGATCACATTTGTTGTTGCATTGAAATGTTATATGTAGTTTCAATGCATGGTTTAATTAGATGCTCTGGAGAGCTATATGTTGTTCAATGAGAACTACATATGCACTTTGGGTTTAGTGTGATGATGAACTTCTATTAATTTGGTCACTTATCTATTCATGGTGTACGCAGAGATGAACTGACAATGGATGTACGGTAACAGACACACCTCCGAGTACATTAAGGGCGTGAATAATTTTCTCGCAGTGGCTGAGGCAAACAAGCAGAATGGTTTTATGTGTTGTCCATGCCCTTTATGTGGGAATAAGAGGTCTTACTCTGACTCAAAAAGCCTTCACACCCACATTCTTTATAAGGGTTTCATGCGACACTATAATGTTTGCATCAAGCACGCAGAAAGAGGGGTTATGATGGAAGACAATGAAGACGAAGAAGATGATGAAAACTATGTGCCCCCTGCATATGGTGATGCTGCAAAGGGGGAAGCTGAAGATCAAGAGGAACCAAATGATGTGCCCGATGATGATCTTCGCCGGGTCATTGTTGATGCAAAGAGATAGTGCGAAAGTGAAAAGGAGAAGCTGAAGTTCGACCGCATGTTAGAGGATCACAAAAAAGGGTTGTACCCCAATTGTGAAGATGGAAACACAAAGCTCGGTACCGTACTGGAATTGTTGCAGTGGAAGGCAGAGAATGGTGTGCCTGACAAAGGATTTGAGAAGCTACTAAAAATATTGAAGAAGAAGCTTCCAAAGGATAACGAATTGCCCGACAGTATGTACGCAACAAAGAAGGTCGTATGCCCTCTAGGATTGGAGGTGCAAAAGATACATGCATGCCCTAATGACCGCATCCTCTACCGTGGTGCGTACAAGGATTTGAACGCATGCCCGGTATGCTGTGCATTGCGGTATAAGATCATACGAGATGACCCTGGTGATGTTGACGGTGAGGGCCCCAGGAAGAGGGTTCTTGCCAATGTGATGTGGTATGCTCCTATAATTCCATGGTTGAAACGCCTGTTCAGAAACAAAGAGCATGCCAAGTTGATGTGATGGCACCGAGAGATCGTAAGAGAGACAGGAAGTTGAGAGCACCCGCTGATGGGTTGCAATGGAGAAAAATCGAGAGAAAGTACTGGGAGGAGTTTGCAGGTGATGCAAGGAACGTATGGTTTGGTTTAAGCGCGGGTGAAATTAATCCTTTTGGGAGCAGAGCAGCAATCACAACACCTCACCCATGACTCTATGTATCTATAACCTTCCTCCTTGGCTGTGCATGAAGCGGAAGTTCATTACGATGCCAGTTCTCATCCAAGTCCCTATGCAACCCGGCAACGACATTGATGTGTACCTAAGGCCATTAGTTGAAGAACTTTTACAGCTGTGGACTGGGAATGGTGTAGATGTGTGGGATGAGCACAAACAGGAGGAATTTGACCTACATGCATTGCTATTTGTAACCATCAATGATTGGCATGCTCTCAGTAACCTTTCAGGATAGACAAACAAGGGATACCACGCATGCACGCACTGTTTAGATGACACCGAAAGTATATACCTAGACAAATACAGGAAGAATGTGTACCTGGGGCATCATCGATTTCTTCCGACCAACCATCAATGTCGAAAGAAAGGTAAGCATTTCAAAGGCGAGGCAGATCACCAAAAGAAGCCCGCCATGCATACCGGTGATCACGTACTTGCTATGGTCAATGATTTAAACGTAATCTTCGGAAAGGATCCTGGCGGACTATCTGTTCTGAAAGACGATGAGGAACGCGCACCCATGTGGAAGCAGAAATCTATATTTTGGGACCTACCCTACTGTAAAGACCTAGAGGTCCGCATGCACGTGACGAAGAACCTTTGCGTGAACCTGCTAGGCTTCTTGGGCATGTATGGGAAGACAAAAGATACATCGGAGGCACGGGAGGACCTCCAATGTTAGCACGAAAAAGATGGCATGCCTCCAAAGTAGTATGATGGTCCTGCCAGCCATGCTCTTACCAAATAAGAGAAGGAAATCTTCTTTGAATGCCTGCTTTGTATGAAGGTCCCATCTGGCTACTCGTCAAATATAAAGGGAATAAAAAATATGGCAGAGAAAAAGTTCTAGAACCTAAAGTCTCATGACTGCCACGTGATTATGACGCAACTGATTCCGGTTGCATTGAGGGGACTTCTATCGAAAAATGTTCGATTAGCCATTGTGAAGCTATGTTCATTCCTCAATGCAATCTCTCAGAAGGTGATCGATCCAGCAATACTACCAAGGTTAAGGAGTGATGTGGCGCAATGTCTTGTCAGTTTCGAGCTGGTGTTCCCACCATCCTTCTTCAATATCATGACACACATCCTAGCTCATCTAGTCGACGAGATTGTCATTCTGGGCCTTGTATTTCTACACAATATGTTCCCCTTTGAGAGGTTCATCGGAGTCCTAAAGAAATATGTCCGTAACCGTGCTAGGCCAAAAGGAAGCATCTCCATGGGCCATCAAACAGAGGATGTCATTGGGTTTTGTGTTGACTTCATTCCTGACCTTAAGAAGATAGGTCTCCCTCAAACGCGGTATGAGGGAGACTGAGTGGAAAAGATACGCTAGGAGGGGACTCAATAATATGTAGGGACGTGCCATCTTGGTATCAAGCACACTACACAGTTCTACAAAATTCTACCTTGGTGACCCCATATGTCGATGAACACAAGCATATTCTGCGCTCCAAACACCCGGACCAGTGTGACGACTGGATTACATGTGAACACATCAGGACTTTCGATAGTTGGTTATAAACACATCTCAGGGGTGACAACGCTGTTTCTGATGAGTTGCACTCGTTGGCGAGGGAACCATCTTCGACTGTAATGACTTATCAAGGGTACGAGATAAATGGGAATACATTTTACACGATCGCCCACCAAAAGTGCGCCAACCAAAACAGTGATGTCTGCTTTGATGCAACAACCAAGAGGGGAAATGACACATATTATGGTTACATAGTGGACATATGGGAACTTGACTTTGGGCATGATTTTAAGGTCCCTTTGTTTAAGTGCAAATGGGTCAATCTGTCAGGAGGCGGGGTACAGGTAGACCCACAGTACAGAATGACAATAGTGGATCTGAACAATCTTGGGTACACAGACGAACCATTCGTCCTAGCCAATGATGTGGCGCAGGTTTTCTATGTGAAGGACATGTCTACCAAACCGAGAAAAAGAAAAGATAAGGAAGCGGATACATCATACGATGAGCCAAAGAGCCACATAGTTCTTTCAGGAAAAATAGATATCATGCGGTTGGAGGGCAAGACAGACATGTCTGAAGATTATGAAAAGTTTCATAAAAATCCTCCCTTCAAAGTCAAAGCTGACCAAAGCACCCTGTTAAATGATGAAGATTATCCATGGTTACGGTGCAATAAGCAAAGGACACAAGCGAAGAAAAAGTGAAGACTTTCTATCCACAACTATTATGATGATGCCTTTGATCTAGAATATCACAGCAGTTACATGTGAAGAAATGAAATGTCTGTAAAAGATGAGTTTCCGTCCGAAACCCTGCTACTTCGAAAGAGATTGTCTGTTTTGTACATGAAGTGCATCCAATTTTTGTCGTAATCCTCTCAACTTTTTAGCACATTCTATGTGGGTGAAATGATGATGCCATGTGAACTTTCAACCTCTTCAGAGTTCATTTGTAGTGCTTTTCAATTTCAAGGGCATTTAGCTCAAAGAATGAACTAAAAGCAAAAAGGAATGAACTAATAGCAAAAAGAATGAACTAAAAATAATCAACTAAAATATTCTATTATGATCAACTAAAACAAAACTATAATATTCTTCAATAGCAAAAAGAATCAACAAAAAAGATTTTATAAAACTCCAATAGCAAAAGGAAATAACTAAAAAGCTTTTATAAACCTCTAGTATTACTGAAACTAGAATTATATAAAATTTATGAAACTAAAATTATCAAATTATTTTCTGTTCAAAACATTAATAGCAAAAAGAAATTTCATAAAGATTTTTTTCTTAGAAACTGTAATAATATAAAGAATTATCAATAGCAAAAGGAATCAACTAAAAAGCTTTTTTTGAATATAATGATAAAACACAGTAATATTAAATAGCAGGAAAAAGAATCACTAAAAAATCTATTTTATAGTAAAGTTATTCAAAAACTAGTGATTCACGCAAATTTCCAAAAGTTCAAATTTAAACTATTCAAATTGGAAAACAAATGACACTAACAGAAAGTTTATCATTTTTATTACCTAAAAGCAAAAAAGAATCACTGAAAAACTAGTAAGTATTTTGCTGTAAATAGAAACAAAATAAAATAAATAAAGCAAAAAAGAAAACAAAAAAATTAAAAAAAGTGCCACCTACTTGGCCACAGGGCCTAAATACGACTAGAAATCCAACCATGGGCCAGGATTCAGGCCCGCAGCAGGCCTAGTAGGCCCACATGCATAGGGTGACAGATTAGGCCTGAAGCCCCGCAGTTGAGAGGAGCTCAAGAGGGTGGGCGCAATAGCGCTTATAAACCACTCTCGAGCTCTCTCAACTACCGAGGTGGGACTAAACTTTTGGTCACGGCGCGGGCAACACAAGGCCTTTTGTCCCGATTAGTGGCACCAACCGGGACTAAAGGGGTGAATTGCTACCGGTTTGTGGTTGGTGCCCCCCTTTAGTCCCGGGTGGTGCCACCAACTGGGACCAAAGGTCCCTGTTTCCCGCCCTTTGGGTTGCTGAAAAGAGACCTTTGGTCTTGGTTGGTGGCACCAACCGGGACTAAAGGGGGGCTTTGGTCCCGGTTGGTGCCACGAACCTGGACCAATGCCCTGTGTATATAAGAAAGCACTTAGCAGTTTCGACGAAATCCATCACTTCATCTCTGCCCGACGCCCCTGCTCCTCTTGTCCACCTAGAAGCCGCCGCCGCCGCCAATGTCGTCAGGCTGCTCAATGTCGCCACCGCTGACGCCCTCTGCCCCGACGACGGCACCGCTTCTCGCGCCCCTGCCCGCCCCGACGCTGCCCACCATGCCCCGCCTCCCCCTGTGAGCACCAGCCTGCTCCCGCGCCCCTCCCCTGCCCCGCGCCCCTGCCCTACCCCGTCGACACCGGCGCCGGCGCCGCCTCCATGCCCCTCTGCCGTGCCCCTCCGCCCCTGCTTACGTTTTTGTTATATATACATATATATATATATGCTATTTTTAGATGTTTTTTGGATGTACTTTTTAGATGTAT
Organism: Triticum aestivum; assembly: GCF_018294505.1. Lineage (NCBI taxonomy): Eukaryota > Viridiplantae > Streptophyta > Magnoliopsida > Poales > Poaceae > Triticum > Triticum aestivum. The sequence continues at coordinate 617,853,715 of NC_057801.1, forward strand.
ATATATGAAAAATTGGTCTATTTTTTCTGTAGTATATATATGAAAACTTGGTCAATTTTTTTCTGTAGTAGATGATGATGATAATGATGATCATATGATGATATATGAAAACTTGGTCAATTTTTTTACTAGATGGTGATGATGAAGATGATATATGACGATATATGAAAACTTTTTTAGATGTATATATATCATGATGATGATGATGTAATTTTGTTCGATGATATATGATGATGTAATTTTGTCGAGATACCCCCTCCCCGATAACTTCGACATGAGGGGGGGGGGTCGATATACCCCCTCCCCGATAACATTTTTTTCTATGTATGTATGTCATCATTGTCGATATACCCCCTCCTCGATAACTTTGACATGAGGAGAAGAAGAAGGAGAAGAAGAGGAGAGGAATAAGAGGAGAAAAAAATAATAAGAGGAAGAAGAAGAAAAAAAAGTGGAGAAGAAGAAAAATAGAAAAAAATTTCTATTTTTTCTTCTTCTCCTCTATTCCTTCTTCTTCTCCTTTTTTTATTTTATTTTTTTCTTCTTCTTCTCCTCTTTTTTCTTCTTCTTCTTCCTCTTCTTATTTTTTATCGGGAACGAGGGTGTCGAGGATCACCGAGCGGTCGAGGGTCGGGAACTAGGGTAGAGGGTCGAGGGTCATCGAGGGGTCAACGGTCAAGGGTCGTCGAGGGGTCGACGGTCGAGGGTCGTCGAGAGGTCGAGGGTTGTCTAGGGGTCGAGGGTCTCCGTTTAACAAGAATGCCCCCATTATGGATGTGCACAAGTTGATCCATTTTTTCTGATCTCATCTATTATATTCTTCTATATGTCACGTTGTCTGTCAAAGTATTAAAGAAATCCATGGCTACATCATTTGCTGGAAGTAACAGGCGTATGATGCTATGAAGCTCTTCAAAGTTGTTTTGGAATGGAGTTCCTGATAGAATAATTCGCTTTTTCGTACGAATTTCAGCAAAGGCCTTCCAAATAGCGATATTCGGAAGGCACTTGCTGAACTTCGTACCAAAAAGCTAATTATCCTATCGGGACTCTGTTCCACAATTTTGGAGAGCTTCATACCATTATGCGTCTGTTACTTATGGCAAATGATGAAGCAATGGTTTTCTTGAATCCTTTGACACTAGACAACATGAGATATAGAAGGGTACATGAGATCAGGTAAAATATGGAACATTTTTTGCACACATCCAGAATGGCGCCATCTTGTTAAATCCCTTAAAGGTTAAGAGAATCCAAGCGGCCGAGGATTGAAACTAGGGTAGAGGCTCAAGGGTCGCCGAGGGGATGAGGGTCGAGGGTCGTCGAGGGGTCGAGGGTCGAGGATCGTCGAGGAGTCAAGAGGGGGACGTCGATCAACCCCCTCTCACTCGACCAACTCTCGAGGACACCCAAACCACAGAAAAAAACATTGTCGATCTTGTACCCCCTCCCGCCCCTACCCGACAAACTCTCTCGAGATTTATAAGAGATTTATCAAGAATTCCCCCATTATGGATGTGCATAATTAAGTTGATCCCTATTTTTTCCTGATCTCATCTACCATTCTATATGTGCACGTTCTCTTGTGTCAAAGTACTGAATCCTTTGACATTAGACAACGTGACATATAGACGGGTAGATGAGATCAGGAAAAATAGGGATCATTTTCTGCACATCCAAAATGGCGCCATCTTGTTAAATCCCTTGTTTGACATTCATGAGAGAGGCGGTCCGAACGTCGGACATTCATGAGGGAGGCAGTCCGGGCCAAACCCTAGAAGCATTGCTGTGGCCATTGTGGGAGTACTAGATTAGGGGGTCCTCAGGCGTCTGGTCTATTGATGTGGGCCGGACTGATGGGCCGTCAAGATACAAGACCGAAGATCCTCTCTCGTATCCAGTGGGGACTCTCACATGCGTGGCTGGCAAGTATATGTGTCCGAATATATTATTCCTTTCTGTAAAAACCGACTTTGTACAAACCCTAAGCCCCTCCGGTGTCTATATAAACTGGAGGGTTAGAATGGAGGCAGGATCATAACATTACTAGGCTAGCTATCTAGGGTTAGCCGAATCGATCTCGTGGTAGATCAACTCTTATAAACCTCTATACCCTCGAATATAATCTAGCAGGAGTAGGGTTTTACCTCCATTAAGAGGGCCCGAACCTGGATAAACATCGTGTCCCTTCTCCATTGTTACCATTGATCTTCTGACGCACAGCTTGGGCCCCCCTACCCGAGATCTGTCGGTTTTGACACCGACATTGGTGCTTTCATTGAGAGCTCTGCTGTATCATCAATAGAAGGATCAATGGCTCACATCTTCATCAATGGTGACGCTGCTCCCAAGGAGATTTTTCTTCCTAGACATGTTTTTGTGTTCGGTGGCTTTGTGCTTCGAGCCAACTCGATCGCCCGTCTCGAGCAGGTCGATAGTTACGCCCCCGGCCACGAGACCAGGTTTGAAAACTTGAATTATGTCGCTAACACCCAATGAGACTTGGTATTTGATGGGTTCGCAGCCTCGGCCGCCAGTCTGCGTCCCATCAAAGAGGACTCTTCGGATCACTAGTCAGATCTCGTCCAGGGGTCAACACCAGCACTCGCTTCGGGCTTAGATCCGGAGCAGGTCTCATCAATTGAAGATGGGAACGTGAACCCCGCCGGACTTCTTCCCCTTATCGAACTTCCTTCCAAAGACCCAGACACAGGCTTAAACCCGACCCTGGACAACCGTGCCGAACTGCCAAGGTCTGCACTTAGCGGATCCGATCAGGCAATCCAAGCTGAACACATCGCGACAGACCCACGGTTTCCGATCTTGCTCCCTCTCTTAGATAAAGTGTCGGGTCTGATGCAGTCTCTCACCATCATGGAGGCTTTACCTCTGAACCACACCCATCCTAGACTGGGGTCTGAGAGAGGGGAATTTTACGCCCCACTCACCACCCACTTGATAGCCACTTTCGAGGACTTAACCGACATGCTAGATTATGTGTCCGAAGACATCGTCGGCATGGACGACGATGCCGAGGCTGAACAAAGCCAAGTCCCACCCGTTACGGGGCATTGGACGGCCACCTCAACTTACAATGTATACATGGTGGACACTCCGAAGAACGATGAGGAAAACCCAAGCCCAGAAGGGATGGACCTGTCAATAAACCACCAAAGCGCCAATGTCAGCGGTGCCGCTTACGATCGCATCGGGCAAAGGATAGCAATACTGGCACCGGAGATAACGAGACTCCGGATGATGCCGAAGATACCGAACACCTTATCGAGCCCACATCCGAACAGGACGAGCGGGAAGAAGGTGAACAAAGCCCTGGACATGCTGACAACAAAGACGCGGGGGACAACAATTACATGCCAGAGTCCAAAGAGGAGGCCAGCCTTGGTGACGAAGACTTCATCGTCCCAGAAGAACCTCTCGACCAAGAATGCTTCAAGCAATAGCTCATTGCCACAGCTCAAAGCCTAAAAAGGAAGCAGCAGCAGCTCAAAGAAGAGCAAGACACGCTGAATGAGAGGTGGACTAAGGTCCTGGCCGCCGAGGAATACGACCAAGAACGACCTGTCAAAAGTTACCCTCGGTGCAAGCTATTACCTCAATTCGATGACGAAGTCCTTGAACCAATATCGTCGAAATACAACCAGGCAGATCAACCAGACCGACCACTACATGGACGGGACAAAACGACATATCAAGCCGAACACCAACCGGCGCCCCCTCGCTGAAGAGGCAGGAGTAGTGCAGCCGCGACATATACATATGGCCTGCAACATGACCTAGATTATAAAGCTGGTCAGACTTTGAAGCCCGGCGTGACGACCGCTACTATGTTCGGGATCAGTACCAAACCCAGATGCCAGCCGATCTCCGCCACGACGTCGCCAGATACAGAGGAGCCGCACACCCCTTATGCTTTACTGGTGAGGTTATGGAACATCAGTTTCCGGAAGGGTTTAAGCCCGTAAACATCGAGCCATACGATGGAATGACGGATCCGGCCGTCTGGATTGAAGACTTCCTTCTCCACATTCATATGGCTCGAGGAGATGATCTCCATGCCATTAAATATCTCCCTCCGAAGCTGAAGGGTCCAGCACAGCACTGGCTAAACAGCCTCCCAGAAAACTCCATTGGAACCTGGGAAGACTTGGAAGATGCCTTTAGGGCTAACTTCCAGGGCACTTATGTCCGGCAACCGGATGCGGATGACTTGAGTCACATAATCTAGCAGCCAGGTGAATCAGCATGCAAGCTTTGGAATCGGTTCTTAACTAAAAAGAACTAGATCGTAGACTGTCCGGACGCTGAATCCTTAGTGGCCTTTAAGCATATCGTCCGTGACGAATGACTCGCCTGATAGATTGGGCAGGAAAAGCCGAAGACCATGGCAACATTAATGACACTCATGAACCGCTTCTGTGCGGGCGAAGATAGCTGGCTGGCTCGTAGAAGCAACAACTCTGGTGACCCGGGCACATCTGAGGTATGGGACGGTAATGGCAAACCTCGCCGCAATAAAAATAAACGCCGGAACAATAGCACCGACAACACAAATGATACTGGAGTCAATGCCGGATTCTGCGGTCCTAAGTCTGGTCAGCTGAAGAAACCTTTTAAAGGCAGCAAGGATGGGCCATCCAGCTTAGACAAAATCCTTGAGAGGCCTTGCCAGATTCATGGCATACCCGATAAACCTGCAAACCATACCAACAGGGACTGTTGGGTCTTCAAGCAGGCCGGTAAGCTAAATACCGAAAACAAGGCAAAAGGGCCTCCAGGCGAAGACAAGGATGAGCCCCATCAGCCAAACACCGGGGGTCAGAAACAATTCCCCCCCGAAGTAGTGATAGTGTCGTGGAATAGTCACATCAGATGTCCTAATGTCAGGACTTCGTCGTGAGGCCAATGCAACTATGTGGTAGCTTGAGAGGGGTTGGTACGGACGAGAGACGTGGGACGGATCAACACACCAGACAAGGATTTAGACAGCTTCGGGCCCTGGGAAACATCATCCGGTAATAACCCTACATGTTGTTTGTGGCTAGGTCTCATTATGCTCATGAGGGAGACGCCGTAACTCTAGCTCTCTCGAGTTGTGTGTAGCCTTAACAATTATTTTCCTACCCTCTCTTGGGGTGCCCTGCCACTCCTTATATAAGTTGAAGGGGCGGGTTACATGTAGAGTCAAACTCAGATTAGGACTTAACTTATTTTGACGCCTGACCATGGGCTTCTTAACGTCTTGGGCTTCTTACCATCTTGGGCTTCTTAACGTAAGCCGGTTTAAAATTCGGACTTTACAATCTGGCTTACCATCTGGCTTAACTGTCTGGCTTACAATCTGGCTTGCCATCTGGCTTAACTGTCCGGCTTATATGACTGTATCTGTTGCCGGATTACATGACTATATCCTTGCCGGGTTACATGACTGTATCTGCCGGGTTACATGACTGTATCTGCCGGGTCACATGACTGTGTCTGCCGGCTTAACCTGCTTAACTGTTCCCGCCAGCTTATCGTCTACTAGGTTACCAATGAAACATCAAGATCCAGCCGGGTCATATCTCCGGCCGGGTCATACCGCGGGGCATATCCCCGACATTAGCCCCTGGTTTAATTGGGATTCATCCATGTTAAACTGATCCTGTGAAACAAACACGAGAACAATTTTGACAAGTTATGCTCCGGGTTAAGAACTCTTGTAAGCCGGCACCTTATCATCCTTAACTCCTTGGTATTTCCTTCTTCTAGAAAATCCGGGTCAACAGACCAGCTTCAAAAACATTGGTCATGAAACAATCATCTGATTTTCAGCCAGCTTGAAGATGTAGAACTTCATTATATTCATATCACTTGTAGCCCACAAGTGCCGGGTCATTATGAAATAATAAGCAGGGACTTTGTAAATATGATCATGTAGACTTGAGCAGCAACATGTAGCCCCCAAGGGCTGGCTTAGTAAGATAATACTGAGCTGGGACTTTGTATATAATTCATTGATAATAACATCATATGATGTAATCTTCACCATGGGGCTTGAACCCACGTCCATAAGTTTAAGAGCTTTGTACTCTACCAACTGAGTAGTGGATCTTTCAATATAATGGACTGAGGCTTGTGTACCTTGAATTTTTGATAGGAGCAATTGGTAGCCCCCAAGGGTCGGCTCATTACAATGTGATGAGTCGGGTCTTCAATAAATTGAGAAAAAATGACTTTGCATTAGCCCCCAAGTGCCATGGTGCATGCTGGCAGTGACATGCTACAATGGAGGGAATAGTCCCGAGTCGCTGCAGGCTTACGACCCGTCACTTGGGGGCTACATTATTCAAATTGAGATTACATCATGGCCAGCATGTCCATTGATAAAATAACCATTGCGCTGAAGCAACTTTGAAGAACTCCATCATAATATTGGCCATTGATAACCATAATTAAAAATCCAGCCATGTTGGCTATTAAAGATTTGAATAATATAATCCGGTTTGGAAAACCCATTCCTGTGATATTGAATCGTACTGTCGGTTTAGGATACCTGTGCAGTAAGGGTGATGACCCACTTGTTTTAGAAGTCATGACTTCAATTGGAGTTTGTCACATGCCTGGCGACTTATTGTTCAATGTAAAGCCGGCTTAAACAGAAACCTCATATGCCTTAGAACATGAACACAGAAAAGGTCTCAAGACAAATCCAAAGAGTGTTTTCATAAAAGACTTAAGTAAAAAAGAATAGAAATACAAATTAAGGCTTCTGATTCAAACACGATCAGTAAACCGTCCCAAAGGGGTTAAGCTAGGGTTCGAATATGACCATGTAGCCCCCAGTGGCTTTGGCATTGCACTGATCAAGAGGGTACCGACAGCTATGTTCTCTTTGGTTCGAATACGACCTATGTTTGAACAGGAAGCCCCCAAATGACCTTGAGAATATTTAACGACTCTGATTTGAATACGATCTGGGTTGGACCCAAGAGGGGAAAAACTATGATTCGAATACGGTCAAGAAGCCCCCAAGTGGGTTTTGGCATTGCGCCGACCATGTGGGTACCGACAGCTATGTTCTCTTTAGTTCGAATACGACCTATGTTTGAACAGGAAGCCCCCAAATGACCTTGAGAATATTTAATGACTCTGATCCGAATACGATCTGGGTTGGACCCAAGAGGGGTTAAGCTATGATTCGAATACGATCAAGAAGCCCCCAAGTGGGTTTTGGCATTGCACCGATCAAGTGGGTACCGACAGCTATGTTCTCTTTGGTTCGAATACGACCTATGTTTGAACAGGAAGCCCCCAAGTGACCATCAGAATATTTAATGACTCTGATTCGAATACGATCAGGGTCGGACCAAAAGGGGTTAAGCCATGATTCGAATACGATCCAACCCCCAAGTGATCAAAAGGTTTAAACAGCTGTGATTCGAATATGATTAGGAAGCTATGCCAAAGGAGTTAAGCTAGATTCGAATACGATCAGCTCCCAATGGTCTTTGAAGCGGGGTACCTATGTTTGAGTTGTGCTTTGCAATAGACTCTCTTTGGCCCCTTTAATTTTTCCTGAGAACTAGAACTTTGCGAGAGATAAATTCTTCTTGAGCCGGAATTTTTCCGGATGGCCTTTAAACTGGCAACATTTATTGAGCTATGTCTATGGAGCCCCCGAGTCTTAAGACGACTCAATGAGGTGGCTTAAGATTCTCCACAGTTGACCGTGATATAGGCCAGTTTGAGTCCTCCATGGGACAACTTGCAAGCCAAAGTAATTGATCTTTTAAAGAAAACAATATGTAATATAAAATATACTGGATGGATTTCACCTAATATGTCAGGCCAGTAATTATCCACCGCAGAGTTGATGATCACGGTGAAGCTGAAGTCAATCACGGGTGAGCCGGCCGGGGCATCGTGAGCCAGCACGGACGGGCGAGTCAATCGCAGTCGCGGTAAGCCACGTGAACGGCGAGTCAATCGCGGGTGCGGTCCCAGCGAATTGATGTAAATTGAGCTGCCCGGGCGGCGGCTTGCGCACACCCGTTCAACAGCAAGCGGGCGCGGGCGCTAGTGCATGACGATGCTAACGCACACTCCATAGGCACAACATGGCACCACCTTTATAATGAATACTTGCCCTGCACATAAAAAATATACATACCAAAGTAGTTGTTTTCTAATGAAAACAATATGTGTTAATAAAACAAACTTAGGTGGATATCACCTAATTTGTTCAAACCCCGGATGATCCGTCTGTAGCATCCGGACAATCAACCACTGTTTGTTTTTCTCTTGTGGGCTCTATAAGGCCCCCTCTTTTTTCAAGTGTGCTTAAATTCCACCGGGTCAAATTCCCCTCATAATCCTCCGAGGTCCATTCTGTTGTCGAGCCAGCTTTTGCCAAGACCTTCTCCAATGGACCTTTGACATATTCTAGAAGCGGGACACTAATCTGTTCAAATTCATCTCTTTTGATAAAGCCTCGCAATAAAACACCCAACATTCACCAGCTCCTTCAAGTTGGTGCTCATCGAAGGCGAGACCCTGGTGACTTGGCACTGCTGCAGTGAAGAGGCTTCGATGACTCAACAAGGATAGGCCGTAGAAGCGGTTCAGGTAGGCAACAACAACCGCTGATCAATATCCGTAGCTGCATGCGAACAGGAAGCAAGCACATGACATAAACTGACATATCTGATGCATCAACCGGTTCAGCCATCATAAGTAAAAAAGCCACAAAATCCCTTTGGTTAAGAGATAAACATGCATTGGGAGAAACGAATTGTACACCACTCATGAACCCCACGACAAAACAAAGATGAGCCGTCCCCGCAATAGGCGGCGACAACGACAGAAGCAAGGCTGGCTAAGGTGGCTCAACAACTCCCGCAGAGGCGAAGTAAAGTCGGCGGGGGTGCGTGGTACGTCTCCAACGTATCTATAATTTATGAAGCATTCATGCTATTTTATTATCTGTTTTGAATGATTACGGGCTTTATTATACACTTTTATATTACTTTTGGGACTAACCTATTAACCGGAGGCCCAACCCATATTGTTGTTTTATTGCCTGTTTCAGTATTTCGAAGAAAAGGAATATCAAACGGAGTCCAAACGGAATGAAACCTTTGGCAGCATGATTTTTTGGAAGAATATAATCCAGGAGACTTGGAGTGCAAGCCGGGGGATCATCAAGGAAGCCACGAGACAGGGGGGCACCCACCCCCCTGGGCATGCCCTACCCTCTCGTGGGCCCCTCGAGGCTCCCCCGACCGACTTCTTTCGCCTATATAAGCCTACGTACCCTAAAAACATCGAATATCAAGATAGATCGGGAGTTCCGCCGCCACAAGCCTCTGTAGCCACCAGAAACCTCTTGGGAGCCCTTCTCGGCACCCTGCCGAGGGGCGGTCCTTCACCGGTGGCCATCTTCATCATCTCGGCGCTATCCATGACGAGGAGGGAGTAGTTCACCCTCAATGCTGAGGGTATGTACCAGTAGCTATGTGTTTGATCTCTCACTCGTGTTCTCTCTCGTGTTCCCTCTATGGCATGATCTTGATGTATCCCGAGCTTTGCTATTGTAGTTCGATCTTATGATGTTTCTCCCCCTCTACTCTCTTGTAATGGATTGAGTTTTCCCTTTGAAGTTGTCTTATCGGATTGAGTCTTTAATGATTTGAGAACACTTGATGTATGTCTTGTCGTGCTTATCTGTTGTGACAATGGGATATCATGTGCCACTTGATGTATGTTTTGGTGACCAACTTGTGGGTTCCGCCCATGAACCTATGCATAGGGGTTGGCACACGTTTTCGTCTTGACTCTCCGGTAGAAACTTTGGGGCAATCTTTGAAGTACTTTGTGTTGGTTGAATAGATGAATCTGAGATTGTGTGATGCTTATCGGATAATCATGCCCACAGATAATTTAGGTGACAATGGAGTATCTAGGTGACATTAGGGTTTTGGTTGATTTGTGTCTTAAGGTGTTATTCTAGTGCGAACTCTTGAATAGATTGATCCGAAAGAATAACTTTGAGGTGGTTTCGTACCCTACCACAATCTCTTCGTTTGTTCTCCACTATTAGTGGCTTTGGAGTGACTCTTTGTTGCATGTTGAGGGATTGTTATATGATCTATCTATGTTATTATTGTTGAGAGAACTTGCACTAGTGAAAGTATGAACCTTAGGCCTTGTTTCCTAGCATTACAATACCGTTTACGCTCACTTTTATCACTTGCTACCTTGCTGTTTTTATAATTTCAGATTACAAATACCTTTATCTACCATCCATATTGCACTTGTATCACCATCTCTTCGCCGAACTAGTGCACCTATACAATTTACCGTTGTATTGGGTGTGTTGGGGACACAAGAGACTCCTTGTTGTTTGTTGCAGGGTTGTTTGAGAGAGACCATCTTCATCCTATGCCTCCTAAGGATTGATAAACCTTAGGTCATCCACTTGAGGGAAATTTGCTACTGTCCTACAAACATGTGCACTTGCAGGCCCAACAACGTCTACAAGAAGAAGGTTGTGTAGTAGACATCAAGATCTTTTCTAGCGCCGTTGCCGGGGAGGTGAGTGCTTGAAGGTATATCTTTAGATCTTGCAATTGAATCTTTTTGTTTCTTTTTTTATCACTAGTTTGGTTATAAAAGAAAACTAAAAAAATGGAATTGATTTCGTCTCATACGCTTCATCTTTTTAATATCTTTCGTGAAAATGATGGAAAGGAAAATTGTGGTCAAGTGTTAGAAGAATAAATCTATAAAATGTTTGGCATTAAATATGTGAATGATGAGCATGATTGCAATGTTGTTAGTATGAATTCTATGAATACCCATGATGCTAATGATATGCAAAGCCACAAGCTTGGGGATGCTATGTTTGATGAATGTGATATTTTTTGTCCCCCAAGTTTTGATGAGAATATTTGTTATGATGAAAGCATGCCTCCTATTTATGATGATTATATTGATAAAAGTGGGTTTGGAAGAGTGTCAACTTTAGGTAATATTGATCCCACTATTTTGGAGGGTGTTGAATCTTATTGTGATGAATATGAACGTGGATTTGGAAGAGTGTCAACTTTATTTAGTGATGATTCCACTATTTAGGAAGATGTTCCAATTGATTATGAGAACAAAGTTGCTATCTATGATGATTATTGTGATGACTTGTATGCAATTAAGAATAATGACAACCATGAAACTTGTCATCATGATTTTAGTTTTCAATTGGATTATGCCTCACATGATAATTATTTTGTTGAGTTTGCTCCCACTACCATTCTGAATGAGAAGAATTTTGCTTATGTGGAGAGTAATGAATTTTCTATGCTTGTAGATCATGAAAAGAATGCTTTAGGTGCTGGTTATATTGTCGAATTCATTCATGATGCTACTGAAAATTATTATGAGATAGGAGCATATGCTTGTAGGAATTGCAATAATATCAAGTTTCCTCTATATGTGCTTAAAGTTTTGAAGCTATGCTTGTCTTGCCTTCCTATGCTAGTTGATTATTGTTCCCATAAGTTGTTTGCTCACAAAATCGCTATGCATAGGAAGTGAGTTAGGCTTATATATGCTAGTCATATGCTTCATGATGCTCTCTTTATGTTTCAATTCTTATCTTTTATGTGAGCATCATTGAAATCATCATGCCTAGCTAGAGGCGTTAAACAATAGCGCTCGTTGGGAGGCAACCCAACTTTATTTTTGTTCTTTAGTTTTTGCTCCTGTTTAGTAATAAATAATTCATCTAGCCTCTGGTTATATGTGGTTTTATGTTTTAATTAGTGTGTGTGCCAAGTAGAACCTTTGGGAAGACTTGGGTGAAGTCTTTATGATCGTGCTGTAAAAAACAGAAACTTTAGCGCTCACGAGATTAGCTGCCATTTTTTACTGGAGAGTGATTTTAGGTTGATTCTTTTTTAAGATGATTAATAGACAAATTACTCAGGTCCACAAATTTATTTCATAATTTTTGGAGTTCCATAAGTATACGTTTGCTACAGATTACTACAGACTGTTCTGTTTTTGACAGATTCTGTTTTCATTGTGTTGTTTTCTTATTTTGATGAATCTATGAGTAGTATCGGAGGGTATGAACCATAGATAAGTTGGAATAAAGTAGGTTTAACACCAATATAAATAAATAATGAGTTCATTACAGTACCTTATGTGGTGGTTTTTCTTTCTTTCACTAACGGAGCTTACGAGTTTTGTTTTGAGTTTCGTGTTGTGAAGTTTTCAAGTTTTGGGTAAAGATTCGATGGACTATGGAATAAGGAGTGGAAAGATCCTAAGCTTGGGGATTCCCAGTGGCACCCCAAGGTAATATTCAAGGACAACCAAGAGCCTAAGCTTGGGGATGCCCCGGATGGCATCCCCTCTTTCGTCTTCATTCATCGGTAACTTTACTTGGAGCTATATTTTTATTCATCACATGATATGTGTTTTGCTTGGAGCGTCAATTTCTTTTGTTAGTATTTGCTTTCTGTTATGTAGAATAATGTTTTGCATCTATATTTTCAATAAGAATGTCAAGGATAGCCTTTACCATGCTTATTTTGCAAGTATGCATGTTGCTGTTTCGAAACAGAAAGTTTATCGCTGTTGCAAAAATTCTCTAGAAAAGTCAGAGAGTGATATAATGTTTAATATTTTTGAATAATGATCTCTGATAAATCTTTTACAACATAGTATTTTTCTTATAATTTTTGGAGTTAGGTAAGTATGATGAATCTTGCATTCTTTACAGACTATACTGTTTTGGCAGATTGCTGTTATGTTTGCATTGTTTGCCTATGCTTGCTTGTTTAATGATTCTGTTTGAGGATAGGAGTATTAAATATGCAGAGACATTTAGTATTCAATGTTGAATAATAATGTTAGTAATATGTTACAGTAGAAAATGATAAGGTTTTTGCATTGTTTTATACTAACTTATCTCACGAGTTCCTGTTGAGTTTGGTGTGAATGAAGCTTTCAAGATTTAGGAAACCAAGATATAAAAGGAATTAAGGAGACACAAAAGTTCAAGCTTGGGGATGCCCAAGGCACCCCAAGATAATATTCCAAGAAGTTTCAGGCATCTAAGCCTAGGGATGCCCCGGTAGGCATCCCACCTTTCTTCTTCAACGATTATCGGTTAGTATCGGTTGAGCCTAAGTTTTAGCTTCTTCACATGAGTCGTGCTATCCTTGCAATGCCATTTTGTTTTGTTTTGCTTGCTGTTGGAATAAAATACCAAGATCTGAAATTCTTAAATGGGAGAGAGTCTTCACATAGTTGCATAATTATTTAGCTACTCATTGGTCTTCACTTATATCTTTTTGGAGTAGTTTTTCATTTACTCGTATTCTTCACTTATATCCTATGAGTAATTGGTTGAATGAGTTGAATGTCATAAATCTGAAATTATATATGTTTCATTTGCTTATCCCATGGGGAGTAATGACTTCACATCTAAGAAGTAGAGGTAGTAAATTTATCGAAGGTTAGCAAGCATTGTATTAGTCATTTGAACAATTCATGAAAGAATATTGAAGGAAGAGAGATTTCACATATAAATATACTATCATAGACATGTTTTACAGTTGTGAGCACTCATTAAGTATGACATGCTAAAGAGTTGATCTTGGACAAGGAATACAACATAATGGGTTAAGTTTTCTCGCATCTCAGTTAAAGTATATTGTCATGGATCATTCAAACATGTTGAGCTTGCCTTTACCCCTCATGCTAGCCAAAATTCCTAGCACCAAGTAGAGATACTACTTGTGCTTCCAAATATCCTTAAATCTAGTTTTGCCATGAGAGTCCACCATACCTACCTTTTAATTGAGTAAGATCCTTCAAGTAAGTTGTCATCGGTGCAAGCAATAAAAATTGCTCTCTAGATATGCATGACTTATTAGTGCGGAGAAAATAAGCTTTGTACGATCTTGTTATGGAAGCAATAAAAGCGATGGACTGCATTATAAAGGTCCATATACAAGGGGCAATATAAAGTGACATTCTTTCGCATTAAGATTTTGTGTATCCAGCCCTAAAAGCGCATGACAACCTCTGCTTCCCTCTGCGAAGGGCCTATCTTTTACTTTATGCCTTTTACTTTATGCAAGAGTCAAGGTGATCTTCACCTTTCCCTTTTTCATTTTATCCTTCAGCAAGCACTTTGTGTTGGGGTGATCCTGATATATATATCCAATTGGATGTACGTTAGCATGAACTATTATTGTTGACATCACCCAAAGGTGAATATGTTTGGAGGCAACATTTTAAGCCCCTATCTTTCTCTATGTCTGATTAAAACTTCATAACCACAAGTATTGCGTGAGTGTTAGCAATTGTAGAAGACTATATGATAGTTGAGTATGTGAAGTTTGCTAAATCAAAGCTCTGACATAGACCCTTCCTGAAAATAGGATGAATTGCAATTGTTTGATGACTAAGAATGAAGTTTGCTAGTTTTCAAGAAAGTTTATGGTCTATGCTTTAACATGTGAATAGCTTGTTACTTGATTATGAATAGTTTTATGAGATGAACTACTGTTATGACATATATTGATGCTAGTAAAGGTGATTGAAATTATCATTGATCAAACTTGTGCACCTCTAGCATTCACACTTCATAAATTCTTTCTTTTATCATTTACCTACTCGAGGACGAGCAAGAATTAAGCTTGGGGATGCTGATACGTCTCCAACGTATCTATAATTTATGAAGCATTCATGCTACTTTATTATCTGTTTTGAATGATTACGAGCTTTATTATACACTTTTATATTACTTTTGGGACTAACCTATTAACCGGAGGCCCAACCCATATTGTTGTTTTATTGCCTGTTTTAGTATTTCGAAGAAAAGGAATATCAAATGGAGTCCAAACAGAATGAAACCTTCGACATCGTTATTTTTGGGAAGAATATCACCCAAGAGACTTGGAGTTCACGTTAGAAGACCCTCGAGGAGGCCACGAAATAGGAGGGCGTACCCCCCTACTGGGTGCGCCCCCCTGTCTCGTGGACCCCTCGAGGCTCCCCTGACCGACTTATTTCGCCTATATAAGCCTACGTACCCTAAAAATATCGAATATCAAGATAGATCGGTAGTTCCACCACCACAAGCCTCTGCAGCCACCAGAAACCTCTCGGGAGCCCTTCTCGGCACCCTGCCGGAGGGGCGGTCCTTCACTGGTGGCCATCTTCATCATCCCGGCGCTATCCATGACGAGGAGGGAGTAGTTCACCCTTGAGGCTGAGGGTATGTACCAGTAGCTATGTGTTTGATCTCTCTCTCTCTCTCGTGTTCTCTCTCGTGTTCCCTCTATGGCACGATCTTGATGTATCCCGAGCTTTGCTATTGTAGTTGGATCTTATGATGTTTCTCCCCCTCTACTCTCTTGTAATGGATTGAGTTTTCCCTTTGAAGTTGTCTTATCGGATTGAGTCTATAATGTTTTGAGAACACTTGATGTATGTCTTGCCGTGCTTATTTGTGGTGACAATGGGATATCATGTGCCACTTGATGTATGTTTTGGTGACCAACTTGCGGGTTCCGCCCATGAACCTATGCATAGGGGTTGGCACACGTTTTCGTCTTGACTCTCCGGTAGAAACTTTGGGGCACTCTTTGAAGTACTTTGTGTTGGTTGAATAGATGAATCTGAGATTGTGTGATGCTTATCGTATAATCATGCCCACGGATAATTGAGGTGACAATGGAGTATCTAGGTGACATTAGGGTTTTGGTTGATTTGTGTCTTAAGGTGTTATTCTAGTACGAACTCTTGAATAGATTGATCCAAAAGAATAACTTTGAGGTGGTTTCGTGCCCTACCATAATCTCTTCGATTGTTCTCCTCTATTAGTGTCTTTGGAGTGACTCTTTGTTGCATGTTGAGGGCTTGTTATATGGTCTATCTATGTTATTATTGTTGAGAGAACTTGCACTAGTGAAAGTATGAACCTTAGGCCTTGTTTCCTAGCATTACAATACCGTTTACGCTCAGTTTTATCACTTGCTACCTTGCTGTTTTTATAATTTCAGATTACAAATACCTTTATCTACCATCCATATTGCACTTGTATCACCATCTCTTCGCCGAACTAGTGCACCTATACAATTTACCATTGTATTGGGTGTGTTGGGGACACAAGAGACTCCTTGTTATTTGGTTGTAGGGTTGTTTGAGAGAGACCATCTTCATCCTACGCCCCCTACGGATTGATAAACCTTAGGTCATCCACTTGAGGGAAATTTGCTACTGTCCTACAAACCTGTGCACTTGCAGACCTAACAACGTCTACAAGAAGAAGGTTATGTAGTAGACATCAGTGTGCCGTGGCGGCGAGGCAAGCCGACGGAGGCGAGGCCAGTGTGCAGCCACGCGACAGAGACGAGGCCGGTGGAGGCGGAAGCCGCGGCCGTAGTGGCTCAATGCCACGCCAACGGGGTGGCTCGCAGGCATCTCAGAGATGGCGGCCCAAAGGCGGCCAGCGGATGGCGGCTTGCAAGCGGGTCGAGGGACGCGGGCAATTGAGGCGAACCCCGACATTGGCTCGAAGCGGTGGAGGTGAGCGATTTGGAGCAGAGCCACGGGGACGAGGCCGCCCAACAACTCGGTGTTGGACGGGGAAGGAGGAGCAAGGCGCCAGGCGACTTGCAGAGGCAGCTCAGAGACGGGGCGATTCACAGCTAGGGCGTCTGGGGAGATGGCGATGGTGGCCCGCGAGCGAGTGCGCAGGTGTGGCGGCCCAACAGCCAGACGCAGGCGAAGCCGACCGCTGAGGGAGTAGACAATGGTCGCGGATACTCGGCGGCCCAGGTTGGTGGAGCCGGTCACGGGCGAAGGTGACCCCGGCAAGGAGCGGCTCAACGTGGCAATTGGCAGAGGCGGCTCATAGACCCGGCAAGGAGCAACAGCAATTTGCAGGCAGTGGGCGAGTCAGTAGAGGCGATTCATCGAAACCGCAGCGGTAACTCGGATTCTGCGAGGCGGTGTAGTGCCACGAGGGGCCAGAGCAAAGGCGGCCTTGGCGCAACGCGCGACTCACAGCGAGGCCGATGTGACCCGTTGCGGAGGCGACTTGCGCTCGGGGCAGAAGCGGCTCATGGCGTGACGTGCGGCTTGGCCGTGGAGAGTGGCAATCCACTAGCAGCGGTGTCTGACGCACGCGGAGTCTTGAGGCCTCAGGGACGGGTCGGAGTGGCCGCGGCCAAAGGCACGTGAGTCGTGTCAGGCGTGGCGAGCGAAAGACGTCAGGTGGCACGGGGGCATCTGGGCGTGCAGGAGCCGGAGCCGGCGAGGAGTTTGGCGACCAGCCGCGGCTTGGAATAAGGGCTGGCCTTCGGGGCAACGAGGTTCGGCGGTTGGGGCAGCAGTTCGGCGTGGACCTGGCGGTGGTGGCAGCGCAAGCATGGTGGATTTGAGGCGAGGCTAACTGGAGTAGCTCCAAAGTCGGGTGGAGGTGACACCACAACGGTAACTCGGCGATGCCTTGGAGGCGATTTGGCAGATGTGAGTATGACAGCGGCTTTAAAGCACGATGGCGACTTGGCGGGTCGAAGCAGTGGCGGCAACGGCTCCCTGCTGTGGGCGGGTCGCGCGGCCGAGGCACGATTGAGGCTGTCGGGGGCGGCTTAGCGTATGGCCGTTGCGGCAGTAGTGGAGGCGGGTCGGCATGGCAGCCTGGAGATGGAGGCGGCGGCTCAAAAGCAATGGTGAAGCAGTCGGCAGCCCAGTCCAGAGGAACTCGCGGAGGTAGAAGAAGGATGGTCCTGGCACAGGCGTCCCTCAGGTGGGAAGCGACCAGCGACACGAGACAGAGGCTCGGTGGCAGTTTAGTACATCGGGTGGTTCATATTTCTGTTGGAAACAGTGATAACCCGGTGCGCGGAAGGTGGCTTATAGGCGCAGCGACCCGAGATGAGCACTATGGAGTTGTGGCGGCTCGGAGTATTGGCGAGTTTGGCCGGGCGCGTAAGACGGCGGCTCAAGGCCAGTCAACGGAGGCACGCCGGTGATCCCATAGTGAATGTGAACGACTTCTTGATTTGAAGGTGATTTGAGGTAGTTCATCAATGCGGACGCGGTCGGGCGTGTGGCAGAGTCACAATGGAGTTGAAACGCGGTTGTGGCCAAGCGGCTCACAGATGATCCGGCAAAGAGTGATGGCGCTGCAGTGCTGGTGGCTTGGGGTCGTGGAGGCAAGACCGTCGAGATGGAGGTGTGAGGTCGGCCTTGCGTGGCTGGCGGGTCTCCCGCTACCGTCAAGACGGGCGGCGAGTTAGAGGGTGCTTGGATACGTTTTAGTCCCATGACTAAAAGTAGTGGGACTAAAACTTGCTAGCCTCACCCATGCTTGGATCCAAATACTAAAGTGACTAAAATCAAGTTAATGAGCATTTATTATCCTCCAAACCTTCCAATCCAGAACTCGCATGTGTTAAAGGAGAGGAGTTAAATGAGGAGAGAAAGGACTAATCCACATTTCGGTAGGGGTACCCCTGACTAAAATTTTTTAGTCTCAAGACTAGTTTTAGCCCATCTTTAGTCAGGGGTGCTTGGAACTTTAGCCTCTTAAAGAGACTATTTTTAGTCAGACTAAAATAAGTCCCTTGGATTCAATCACCCTCTTAACTTGGCGATTTGACCAATCCGATTCATTGATCATATCAGTTTCTGGGTTGCTTCTATTTTCAGGGTCGCGGCAACATGTTTGCTGGGCTGAGGCGACATGCAGTGCAACAATAGCGGAGGTGGCAACTTGTGGCTCGGGAAGAAAGGCGGATCAAGACGAGGGCGACTCGATAGCAGGAACCGAGGGTGTATTCCAATCCGGTTCCGGGTCGCGGCACCCCCTTTTTTCTCCTTTTCTTCCTTAGCACTACTAGTCCATGGTTGATATTCTATAGTAGTCTG
The DNA here is from genome assembly GCF_018294505.1 of Triticum aestivum. NCBI lineage: Eukaryota > Viridiplantae > Streptophyta > Magnoliopsida > Poales > Poaceae > Triticum > Triticum aestivum. Next base: position 617,872,666 of record NC_057801.1, read on the forward strand.
GTTTGCTTTAATCGACGCATAGCACAGACGTGGATCTCCTTTTAGTACTTGAACCGATGTGAACAGCTTGTAATAGAAATCGATCTTCGATTGAAAAAAAATATGGATGGCCGCGGTGCACGGACCAAAACGAAATGACGGCTGCCTTTGGCGAATTACTGATGAGAACATGACACACCAAGTGCAAAAACTTTCGTTGAAAAAGATGGTGTGGGCAACTTGTAACCTCTTTCCTGTTAACGTCGGTAGTTTAAAGTATAGCACATGCACACCCCTAATTCCTTTGAACCTTAAATCTCACAGATCTTGAAGTCTGGACTGATGGACTTGAAACTGATGCAAATCCTTCTTAACCAGTTTCTCTTCGTCCGGAAAATTATGAACTTCTCAATCCTTGAGAAATGATCCCTCCAAGAACTCAGCACCACCGTACGACAGCCCCATGGTGGGCGCCAACTGTCGTGGAATAGTCACGTCAGATGTCCTAATGTCAGGACTTCATTGTGAGGCCAACACATCTATGTGGTAGCTTGAGTGGTGTTGGTCGGGATGAGAGACGTGGGACGGATCAACACACAAGACAAGGATTTAGACAGCTTCGGGCCCCGGGGAACATCGGCTGGTAATAACCCTACATGCTGTTTGTGGCTAGGTCTCATTATGCTCATGAGGCAGACGCTGTAAATCTGTCTCTCTCAAGTTGTGTCTAGCCTTAACGATTATTTTCCTGCCCTCTCTTGGGGTGCCCCGTCCCTCCTTATATAAGTTGAAGGGGTGGGTTACATGTAGAGTCAAACTCGGATTAGGACTTAACTTATTTTGATGTCTTACCATGGGCTTCTCTCCATGGGCTTCTTAACATCTTGGGCTTCTTAACGTAAGCCAGTTTAAAATTCGGACTTTACAATCTGGCTTACCATCTGGCTTAACTGTCTGGCTTACAATCTGGCTTACCATCTGGCTTAAGTGTCCGACTTATATAACTGTATCTGTTGCCGGGTTACATGACTGTATCCTTGCCGGGTTACATGACTGTATCTGCTAGGTTACATGACTGTATCTGCCGGGTCACATGACTGTGTCTGCCGGCTTAACCTGCTTAACTGTTCCCGCTAGCTTATCGTCTGCCAGGTTACCGATGAAACATCAAGTCCCAGCCGGGTCATATCTCCGGCCGGGTCATATCGCGGGGTATATCCCCGACAGATAGTGAACATGATATATGTCACTCACATTCCCAAAAGGGAGCGCAAGAGTGCACTTCGGGACGTCTACGCCTAGAGCCTGTCGTCCCCAAATTCAACCCATGGTCAGCCTACGCGATCACCTTTGATCGCGGGGACCACCCAACCAGTATCCGTCACGGGGGTTCGGTCGCCCTGGTCATTGACCCAATCATCGACGGATATCACCTCACTCGAGTCCTTATGGACGGAGGAAGCTGTCTCAACTTGATATATCAAGACACCGTCCGTAATATGGGGATTGACCCATCACGAATCAAGCCTAGTAACACTACCTTTAAAGGTGTGATACCAGGAGTAGAGGCCCGATGTAAGGGCTGAATCACACTGGAGGTTGTATTTGGCTCCCCAAATAAGTTTCGCAGCGAAGAGTTAATCTTCGACATTGTCCCTTTTTGAAGTGGCTACCACACACTGCTCGGACGAACTACATTCGCCTGCTTTAACGTAGTCCCGCACTATGCTTAGTTGAAGCTCAAAATGCCTGGACCTCGTGGCGTTATCACAGTCAATGGCAATATGGAGCTCTCACTCCATACCAAAGAGCACACTGCAACCCTCACAGCTGAAGTGTACAATGGCCTTACCAAGCCAAACAACTCGCTGGCCAGTAAAGCCAACGACGCACCCCAAACGAGTCCGGTCCATGCATAACAGCGATAAATCAACGGATCTGGACATTGATTAGCAGCTCGGCCTCCACCGACCACCCCATCAGGCCGTAGTTTACGTACCGCGCCTACATAACTATGCACTAAAAATACCTTGGGCGGTGCTGGAGGCACACTGAGGAATAGGTCCATTACACGGCTTGACCATAATTGGACCGCATATATCTTTTTCCTTTTAACACAGGTTCATCAAGAGCCCTACTTACAAGATGGTTGTCACAGGAGATCCCTTTAAGGCCATCATATCCCAACCATCCAACGATCCTCTCAAAGGACCAACTACTAAGGAGGAAAGGCGCAGACGTGCGGCAGGGCATCATTGGAGTTTTTTTTCGAACTGTGGTTATTTAGGCCGTGTGATAGACTTTCCCTTATGTAAAATATTTTCCTGTTTTCCGGGCATGTAACATGACTCTCGCATTGAACGACATTGCGTGTAGTCGACATATCAATAAAGATATGAAGGGCACAAATGCTTATCACCTTCTTGGTTGGTTTCTTTGGATTTTCTACCTGTTATATGCGCTCCCCCTTACGATCGACGTGCATCCGTGGCTTGACATGGTCTTCATACAAGGGGTTGTCGTCAGCCCTAATTCTTATGTCCGAACTCCCACAAGGAACTCTTCGGCGTCCCGGATATTGCATTATATGCATCTGCTCCGAATCATGTCTTTGGTCTATAGTTCGGTTGCCCGGCTCCTATGTTTTCCACCTTACATTCCGCAAGTTCAGCTATGGTACTAAAGGGAGAACTGCTGCAATTGTATTTCCATTTCGTCCGGTCAAGTACCTCAGTAGAGAAAGCAAAAAACTGATTGTCATGATAAGCGAGAGCGGATCAGCTATCCGATGACTTAGTGTTATACTATGAATTGCTCGCGATTTATGCCGTGTTATACGAGGGGCTGGGTTTTTGAACAACCATGTTGCAAAGGCACCACACTCCAGATTGTCGATCATGCAACAAGGGGCTAAGTACTTAGCACCACCAATGGACTCTTATGGCTAAAATGAAAGTACTAAAACCACATAGTCTGATTACCTGCTTCACCTCACAAAAATGCCTCCTACATTTTACCAAGACGTTGGATAAAGTGCGGTTATGCGGTCCTGGACACGCCTGTAGCATCTACGTGGGGGCTAAAGCCGACGACTAGTAAACTTTCGGACATATAAATAGCTAATAGGAGGATAAGGTGATAATAAACCATAATCATACATTACGAGTTCATCACATAGCTCTTACAAACCGGACACAACTACTCAAAAATTATGTCCTTAGAGCTCTTGCCCTCTACAATACGGGCTCCCTCGAGGACCTCGTTGAAGTACCTCTCCGACCGACGATGCTCCTTGCCCTCAGGTGGCCCTGCGGTGGCAACCTCGGTGGCTTTCATCTTCGCCCACTGAACCTTCACGCGGGCAAAGGCCATCCGAGCACCCTCAATACAGGATGACCGCTAGGGCATCAATACGAGGGAGCGCCTCCACGAGCTTCTTCACGAGCCCGAAGTGGCTGCTGGGTACAGCTTCGGCCGGCCACAGACGGACTATCACGTCCTTCATGGCCAGGATAGCCACCCTATGCAGCTCGGGCAACTGCTTCATCTGGTCGCTCAAGGACACCGAAGCTCCGGCGCTAGATACTGCAACTAGAACAGTTTTTCCGTGGAGCTACCCTCTTCGACTCGGAAGAATGCGGCAGCATCTGCAATGCATCTTGGCAGGTCAGCAAAGGCGCCTGGAGAAATCCGAACTTGGGTTAGTAAAATATATTTTCTACTGGTATACCTACTTTGCATAATGAAGGGCTTACCTGCCACAATACACCTTGCCTCCTGGATCTCCTGGCGAGCATCCTGGGCAGTGGCCCGGGCTTCCTTTAGGCTCTCACGGGATTTGGCGAGCTCGGATGCCTATTCCTCATGTTGTTGGCGGGTGGTCTTCTCCTCCTCTAAGCTTTCGGCCTCCTTGTCTGCAGCCGCCTTGCCCGCCTCTGCTTCCTTCTTGGCCTCGGCCAGGTCTTGTTTGAGGGACTCGACCTCATCGGTGCCAACTGCAAGCACAGTTAACACATTTCTTAGTGCGTTAACAAAACGATCAAAATATCCACGCTTGGGGACTTATATTCAATGTACGCATACCTTGCATCTCCTCAAACCTCTTGTTAATGCGGACAACCTCTTCATCGGCCAGCCACAACTTCCAAGTGAGTTCAGAAACTTCGGCGGACCGGGCGCTCGCCGGCAGCTGGGAAGCCTATTGTACAATAGAATGTCACCTCTCCCGAACACTATGTGATCCTCTGCCCGGCTTCTTCGAAACCGAACAGAGTCTCAGGGGCTACTATCTACACACAGGTATATCTCTTCATTGAAATCGGTTAGAAAATTACATCGCATACCTCAAAACCCGTTAACAGGCTGGTAATAGCTTTGTTCAGCCTGCTTTTGGAGGACTGAATCTTCTCAGCCACCACACCCATAAGGGTGCGGTGCTCCTCCATGATGGAAGCACGATGAAGTGCGTTTGGATTCCCGAGCAACTTGAAATACCCATCAAGAAACTTTAGAAGTATATCACCGCAGCGCAGCAAGGGACGTTCGTTCACGACAGAGAGAACGACAAGCTCACATAGGCCCTCGGGAATCCTGAGCACATTGGACGAAGACGAGGCACGCCAGGCTCCATTGCGTGGAAGGTTGGGTTTCCCGACGCAGGCGGTTAAAAAACCCAAGAGAGGAGAAGGAAAGTGGAGCTGAGCGAACTGCAGAAGCTGAATGCAAGGGTACGAAAGCTAGAGGAACAAGCTATTAAGAAGGAGCGACCTGCCCAAGCTACCCTAGAAGCTACCCCGCCATCTCAGCGGAGAAGCAGCGTGGCTTCCACCGAGCTTATTCAGTAGCCTGAATTCACGCCTCCTAGATACCCCGTGGATGCTATCACGGAGGCTCAACAGTGCCAGCTTATGACGCAATGGCAGAACCTCGAAGTCAAGGCAGCTGTCGGCTCTGTTGCACCTCCTGAACCCGATGCAACTTTTCACTGCCTTCCGATTCCACAAGGCTATGCTGTTGTGATGGTGGATGAAATAATAGAGGGATTTGAGGAGCTCCATCTTGACCACCCTACAGGTGAAGGGGAGATTCAGTTGGGTCTTGCTTTGAAGACTCCATGTCTATGGCGGAAGGAGCACATCAAGCTTCTGAACTTTACGCCTCTGCCTCCTCCTCCAACTCCGGCGAGTCAGGGCACTCCGCCTCCTCCTCCTCCGATGAGTGATCAGGGCACTCCGCCTCCTTCTCCCGCGCGTGAGGGCGGCACTCCACCTCCTTCTCCACCTGCTTTGGTGCATCCGAGCAGCCCGCCTCCTCCTTCGCCTCCTCGGCAACAACGGAACACAGACGTCGCTGCTCCGGTGCATCGGACCACTCTGCCTCCTTCTACTACTCGTCAGCAGCAACAGAAGAGACCCACCACCGCTCGAGTGTCTAGCAGTATAGCCAGAGGTGGGAGGCAATACGGATTCGGTCCATCTCTCAAGCCTATAGAGAAGTTACCATACGATATGACCGTGGAGGAAAACGAGCAGTTCGTTCAAGCCCAAGTGAAGGACTTCTTTGAAACGCGAAGAACTATGAAACATCCAGCTCCAGAGGAGAAGATAGATCTGGTGAAAGCGAAGCCCACTATCAATGCCCTGAAATGTCCACCACCATGTTCATCGAATAACAACCATCTCCACTGTCTTAAAAAGACATTGCAAGAAGCATGCCAGTCTAGAAGTACTCCAACTGACAAAAGGATAAAATAACAAAGAAGTGGGAAAAAATCCCCCAGCTCAGAGAACAGGAGAACCAATCATCCCCCCCGCTCAAGTTGTCTAGTGATATCATCGCAAATCAGCCGCTGCTGCCCGGTTTCACTATTGGTGATTACCTGCCCGACGATGTAGATTTTGAAATAATGGAGGTTGACGAATTCAAATACCATTACGGGAAGCCTCTCGTCAAACATACTCTTGCACTAACAATGATGATGCGAAGATTCCATGTCTGGTACATGAAAACCTGCATCGAGTCTGGGAAGGATGCTTTGTCGATGATGATTAAAGAGGACCACGACTTTATTGGCCACGAACAGTTAACTATTGATTTTGACGAGTTTTTCCAGTTCTACAATCAAAAGGCTCTCGACAAATCACTTGTGGCTTGCTACTGTGTGTAAGTACTGCTTTCTGTAATTAAGTCTCTCTCTATATAGCTCAGCTCTTTCATTGCATGTATATATAATTAAACTCACTATATTATACAGATAGAAGATCATTGAATGAAGAAAAGAACAAATATATGACATTGGGTTCATTAACCCAAATGTCATACATCAATGGACGGTTCAAAATAATGTCACAGAAACCGAGGACAACTTGCTAAAATCATTGCTCAAAAATTAAAGCAAAGATAAAATACTCTTTCCTTACAGCTTCAAGTGAGTGTTACTATCTTGTGCATATTCGGTTTGCCTTATTACTCGAGGTTATAGTCATGTAACTGATGAGTTGTGCATGCGTGCACAACTTCCACTTTATTCTCCTAGTGATTAAGCTTGAGAAGGGAGAAGTAACCGTCTTAGACTCGAGACGAAAAGATCCCGAGTACTATGCGGACATGACTGGAATGATCCCGAAGTAAGTTCAATCGATCATTATCGCACCATATTGGCAACTTTGTTCATTTCCTGATATCAAGTAATTATTTTCTTTGTCTGGCAGAGTTTGGAAAGAGTTCACCGCAAATTCTCTGGGACTGCCAACCGAGCTGACATTTAAACAACCGAAAGTAAGTACTACTACCTAGTTCTGCGCATCTCCATTGATTGTAGCTAGTTTCATCAATACCATTTATCATGCTTGCTTATTAGTTTGATTGACCTCTATTTCTTGTAAAGTGCTTGTGGCAGGAATAATGAAATAATTTCTGTGGATACTATGTTTGCGAGTTCATCTACAACGAGACGGCCAAGAATAAGCGGGGCTACTCTGAAAAACAATATCAAGTGCGTAAGCAAAAGTATTCACAATTGTATTTTATTACCATCATTTGTGTTGAGTTTCATTTATACACATGTATTGACCATCTTTTTTGATTTAGATCTGGCAGCTGCGGGATGAGCTCCTACCACATGATCACATAGAAGCAATTCAAGAGGAATTGGCGGGATTCTTTCTTGACCACGTCATCAATGAAGCCGGAGAATACCATGTGGAACTTGACTTTAGACTTTAAGGATTTTAATAGATCTTATATTGTATATATGTAGCTAGTAGCGTCGGAGAGATATACGAAAACTTGTTGTTCGACCAATCTCTCATAGAAGGAGAGGTTGATCACTTCTCTCTGTATATGTTCATGATGATCTTCTGTACTTAATGGTTTCCTTCATTTTCTTACTAGCTAGCATGTCGGGTCCTCTATACGTATAGTACGTAGCGTCGACCAAGCACGGAGATAAGAGAGGTCACTTCTCTCTATTAGCTAGCTAACACAATATATGAAACCCCTAATTAAATTAACCCTCCAAAACCCCCAACCCCCCCCCCTTTTCAAAAAAAAAACAAAAAACCTAGCTCCTGAGCTGCTGACGCGTGGATGCGTTTTCGTCCCGGTTGGTGTTACCAACGGGACCAAAGGCCCTCCTGTCGGGGCTCGCCGCAGCGGCCACGTGGAGCCCCACCTGTCCCGTTTAATGAGTGAACTGGACTAAAGGTCATGGGCTTTAGTCCAGACCCTTTAGTCCCGGGTCCAGAACTGGGACAAATGGGCATCTGGAACCGGGACAAATGGGCCTTTTTCCACTAGTGGGATGATGCAGTACAGTAGAGCCAAGTATTTCCCTCAGTTATGAAACCAAGATTAGTAGACTGAAATGATTCTGCATCAACTACTATTACTCCACGCATCGACCGCTATGCAACATGCATCTAATGTATTAAGTTCACAAGAAAGAGAGTAATGCTTTAAGCAAGATGACATGATGTAGATAAGATAAACTCACGCATGAATAAAACCCATATTTTCACCCTCAATAGGAACAATACATACGTGTCATGTCCCTTTCTGTCATTGGGATAGAGCACCGCAAGATCGAACCCATTACAAAGCACCTCTTCCCATGGCAAGATAAATCAATCTAGTTGGCCAAACCAAATAAATAGATCAGAGAAGAAATAGGAAGCTATAATAATCATGCATAAAAGAGTTGAGAGAAAACTCAAATAATATTCATGGATAGATCTGATCATAAACTCACAATTCATCGAAATCCAAGAAACACAGTGCAAAAAAGAATTACATCGGATAGAACTCCAAGAACATCAAGGAGAACATTGTATCTAAGAACATCGATAGAGAAGAAACCATCTAGATACTAACTATGGCCCCGTAGGTCTGTGGTAAACTACTCACGCATCAACGGAGGGGAGACAAGGTTGATGTAGAGCCCCTCCGTCATTGGTTCACCCTCCGGCAGAGTGCCAGAAAGGGTCCCCAGATGGGATCTCTCGAGAATAGAGGCTTGCGGCGGCAGAAAAAGTATTTCGTGGACTCCATGGTAGGTTTTCTGATTTTTGAGAATTTATAGAGGCGGGGTTAGGTCAAATAGGGCTCGTGGGCCCCACTATGTACCAAGGCGTGCCCTGGTCGCTAGTGGGCCACTGCTTTGTCTTCTCGTCCCCTCGTGAAGCTTCCAGAGTCTCTTATCGCTAGAAAAAAGCTCCAAAAAGTTTCGTGGCATTTGGACTTCGTTTGGTATTGACATTCTGCAAAGTAAAGAAACAAGCAAAAACATCAACTGGCACTGGGCACTAAGTTAGTAGGTTAGCCCCAATGAATGATATAAAGTTGCTTGTAAATGTATATATAAAACATCCAAATTGATACTATAATAACATGGAACTATAAAAAATTATAGATACGTTGGAGACGCATCTAGCATCCTCAAGCTTAATTCCTGCTCGTCCTCGAGTAGGTAAATGATAAAATCAAAATTTTTGATGTGGAATGCTAGCTACCTCTCATATTCATCATACAATCCTTTTCTTTTATAGCATGAACATTTGTACTTGAATGATTCAAAGCAATAGTCTATAATTTGACATGAAGACCTCAATACTCAAGCACACTAACAAGCAACCATGTCTTTCAAAATATCAACAGTAAAAAAAGTTATCCCCAGCCCATTATGCTCAATCATTGATCCATTCATGAAACACACTCAAATATTTTTTTTACCAATCAACACACTCAAATAATAGCTACATCCAATGCACAAGTATGACAATAATGTTCCCTAGTTGGTGCTTTGTAAGAGAAGATAGAGACTCAAATAAAAATAAAAATTTCATAAAAGTAAATAATAGGCCAGAGGTGACAGGTATTTGTAGAGGTGCCAGAGCTCCTTGCTTAAATTGAGAAACCAAATTATTTTGAGAGGCATGCTTTTCCTGTCAAGGAAAACGACCGAGAATTCCCAATATCTTCCATGCTAGATAAATCATAGGTGGTTCCTAAAGAGAAATAAAGTTTATTTCATTTCCACCATTCTTAAACAATTATGCATAGCCGTATCCATGGGTGCCTTCCATACCAACACTTTCCAAGGAATTTATTATTAACATCATATTAATTTTTTATTTCGGGATTGGCCATCCCTATTACGTGCCACACTCTCGTGCAATGACAAGTGAATAAACACTCATCGTGAGAATAACCCACCTAGCATGGAAAATATTCGCCTCCCCCCGCTGCTTCATGAGCGGTACAGGCACACAAAATGGAAATTTATTTTGTATATTAGAGTTGGCAAATACAAATTTACTTGGAACGACAAGGAAACACCGCATATAGGTAGGTAAGGTTGACTCATTTGGCGCAACTTTGGTTTAAGAAGTTGGATGCACAAGCAGCATTCCCGCTTAATACAAAAGAAGGCTATCAAATAGATTGAGAAGCGACCAACCAAAAAAGAAAAACCATCATACACATGCATTGAACATAACTAACTCTGAATAATGCACCAGAAGTAGGATGTAACTTCGTTGCATAAGTATTGACTTTCTTGCTTGCAAAGTGTTGGGGATATAACTATTAGGTGTGACCTGCCCAGGAGGGGTCGGGTCATACCTAAGGTGATTCATCAATATGAAGCCCATGAAGATATTTTAAGATGGCAGTTCAGCTAAGGGCCCAATGCCCAAAGGCGACTTAAGGCCCGTAGAGATAAACCGCCATATAAGTATGACTTGTATTGTAAGGCAAGAATAGATAGTCACCGAGCCGGACACTATTTATGTGCTGGCCGGGACTCTGTGAGCCGTTGGGTGTCGACCTCTGTATATAAAGGGACGACCCGACGGCGGTTCAGGACAAGAGACAACAGATCAAAAGCTAGGTCAAGAGGATTCGCTCCCTGGTAATCGAGACATAAGCAATACCACCCAAAACTGGATCGTAGGCTTTTACCTTCACCGCAAGGGGCCGAACCAGTGTAAACCCCGTGTCCTTTGTACCGCTTAACCCCTTTAAGCTTCCTAGTTGTGATGGCTCCACAACTAAGTCCTTTTCCTAGCACATCTGTCGTGACCTTTCCATGATAGTTGGCGCCCACTGTGGGGCCAGCGCACAGCAGATTTGAGTTCTTGAAGGGCAGCTTGAAAGGCTCAAGGGATACACTGTGGGCCGGATGACTAAGAGTCATCGCGGTAAGCTCTACATCGACAACGCAGGCTGGGGCCCCAACGCCGGCTCAATTGAGTACGGATACCTGATGTCTACTACACAACCTTCTTCTTGTAGACGTTGTTGGGCCTCCAAGTGCAGAGGTTTGTAGGACATTAGCAAATTTCCCTCAAGTGGATGACCTAAGGTTTATCAATCCGTGGGAGGCATAGGATGAAGGTGGTCTCTCTCGAACAACCCTGCAACCAAATAACAAAGAGTCTCTTGTGTCCCCAACACACGCGATACAATGGTAAATTGTATAGGTGCACTAGTTCGGCGAAGAGGCGGTAATACAAGTGCAATATGGATGGTAGATATGAGTATTTGTAATCTGAAAATATAAAAACAGCAAGGTAACTAATGATAAAAGCGAGCGTAAACAGTATTGCAATGCTAGGAAACAAGGACTAGGGTTCATACTTTCACTAGTGCAAGTTCTCTCAACAATAATAACATAACTGGATCATAAAACTATCCCTTAACATGCAACAAAGAGTCACTCCAAAGTCACTAATAGAGGAGAACAAATGAAGAGATTATTGTAAGGTACGAAACCACCTCAAAGTTATCCTTTCTAATTGATCTATTCAAGATCCATTGTAAAATAACACGAAGCTATTCTTTCCATTCGATCTATCATAGAGTTCATACTAGAATAACACCTTAAGACACAAATCAACCAAAACCCTAATGTCACCTAGATACTCCAATGTCACCTCAAGTATCCGTGGGCATGATTATACGATATGCATCACACAATCCCAGATTCATCTATTCAACCAACACAAAGAACTTCAAAGAGTACCCCAAAGTTTCTACCGGAGAGTTAAGATGAAAACGTGTGCCAACCCCTATGCATAAGTTCACAAGGTCACTGAACCCGCAAGTTGGTCACTAAAACATACATCAAGTAGATCACGTGAATATCCCATTGTCACCACAGATAAGCACATGCAAGACATACATAAAGTGTTCAAATCCTTATAGACTCAATCCGATAAGATAACTTCAAAGGGAAAACTCAATCCATGACAAGAGTGTAGAGGGGGAGAAATATCATAAGATCCAACTACAATAGCAAAGCTTGCGATACATCAAGATCGTGCCGAATCAAGAACACGAGAGAGAGAGAGAGAGATCAAACACATAGCTGCTCGTACATACCCTCAGCCCTGAGGTGAACTACTCCCTCCTCGTCATGGAGAGCGCTGGGATGATGAAGATGGCCACCGGTGAGGGATCCCCCCTCTGGCAGGGTGCCGGAATAGGGTTCCGATTGGCTTTTGGTGGCTACAGAGGCTTGCGACGGCGGAACTCCCGATCTAGGTTATTTTCCGAAGGTTTCAATATTTATAGGAATTTTTGGTGTAGGTCTCACGTCAGGGGATCTCCAGGCTGTCCATGAGGCAGGGGGCGCGCCCTGGGGGGGGGGGGGCGCCCCCACCCTCGTGGGCAGCCCAAGACTCTTCTGGCCCAACTCTTGCACTCCAGGGGCTTCTTTTGGTCCATAAAAATTCGTCAAAAATTGGCACGTCAATTAGACTCTGTTTGGTATTCTTTTTCTGTAAAACTCAAAAACAAGGAAAAGACAGGAACTGGCACTGGGCTCTAGGTTAATAGGTTATTCCCAAAATCATATAAAATAGCATATAAATGCATATAAAACATCCTAGATGGATAATATAATAGCATGGAACAATAAAAATTTATAGATATGTTGGAGAAGTATCAATACTGGGCCCCCTTCGGCGGAATCCACATCTTCATCAGCAAGATCGGCGAGCCGGGGCCTGAGCCGGACACCTGCACCGACATCATTGAGACGGCTCAGCGCGTGAGACCCGCCCGAGCTCATCCTACCGTGGAGCTTGCCTTCGTGGGATGCATCCATGGAGGAGAATTTTCTGAAGGGTCTATGTCTGGCAGTGAGACGGCCATCTACTCTGATGGTGAGTCGTCCACGGGTGAGACAGATTCATTGTATCAAATGCAAGATGGCGGGCTTGGGGGCTTTTTCAATGGCAGTTGTATTCCGGACCCGTTTGAGCCACTGAGTAGAGTCGAGATCTTCATGGCTGGTACCCAGCCTGGGCTAAATTGTTCAACTGCGGCATCAATGACTTCCGGGTCAGCAGCGGTGATAGTAGCCAGGGGAGGAGGCCCTGTGCGCCCGCCGGCTCAGGTTTTGATGTCTCTGATGGATAAATTGACGACTCTGCTAACAGCTGTGCTTAACCTGGCGAATCAAGTTGAGCATGCTGCAGAGGTAGCGCAGCTACGTGAGGAGATAACACAAGCTAAAGAAGACCTGGCGGCAAAGGACGTCAGGATGACCGTGGAACAGGCGGCTCTGGATGCTCAGGCTCAGCAGATTCAGGCACAGGCCTTTCAACTTACAATGTATCAGAACGTGTCAAATGAGGTCATGAGGAGAAGACACCAGTCCCGTCTGCCTACGACATATGAGCCTAGAAACCTTTTCCGCATGCCTGGTGCAGGGCCCAGTAACCCGACGAAGGTAAACCGGACGATGACACCTAGGGCAGGAATGCCGGTTCAGCCACGTGTGATGGAACCCCCACATCCGAATACTTCTCCACCTCAGCATGTACCAATGCCGCTGGGTCATTATTCTAATCAACTAGAGAACATGATTGCTGCGGCAGCGTGATTGGTGGCTGTCCCAGTCGATGGCAACTCTCCGACGGCGGTTGAAACACGAAGGGTCAGAGAACTTCTTCAGACGGCCTTAGCACAATAGGAGGCATATTCTTACAGTAGAGATAGGATTCATTCAACTCCATGTCCAAGCCGAAGCCAGAGTTATAGCTGGCACATGGACTCACCAGCCGTTTCAAGCAATGCCCAGCACCGTGATAAGCCGCACAGGCACGACCCGACACGTGATGGAGCTCTTACCTTGCGTGATCAGGACAGAGTGGGTCAACAAATTGAGCAGGCGGCTCAGATGGCCGCTCAACAGACGGCTTATCAGCCCCTTCCGGGTTTTCCGACGACTTCAATTGAGGACCATTAGGACTGGGGGCGTACCTTGTTTGGTACTGGTTCTGTGTAACGAGCGTTTGCCCAAGGATTTCAAGGGACCTCGAAAGGTGCCTAATTACACGGCTGACTTACAACCTGGGGCATGGATCGAAAGCGACAAGATGGCCATGGAACTACCGTAAGTCAGTGACGCTGCAATGGCCAAGTAATTCACCATGATGCTAGATGGAATGACCCGTACTTGGTTGAAGGGGCTTCCACCTAATTCCATTGGTTCAAGGGCAGAGTTAAAGGACCGGTTTGTTCAGAACTTTAAAGATACATGCAAGCAGCCCATGTCGATTGTGGAGTTGACTAATTGCAAGCAAGAGGAGGGTGAATCCACGACCCATTGGGTGCGCCGTGTCAAGGCCATAATACATTCATCTGATAAGATGGATGCCGGCTCTGCAGTCTTAATGTTGGAGAAAAATTGCCGTTTGAGCCTCTGAAATAGAAGCTGGGGCGGCTCAAGCGTGATTGTAATGACACGGGCTAGCTGATGGCGGCTCTAGTCAAGTATGCCAACTCTGATAGTACCAAGGACCCCGAGTCCAACGATGAGAAGACATGGAAGGGAAAGAAGAACGGCAACGTGAAGGGCCCGCAGCATAACCCGGTGAGTTAAGGGGGCAATAACAAATGTAAGGCTGATGGTAGCTCGGAGTTTGTGGCTAACACCAATGTGCAGGGCAACAATCAATGATGAAAGGGAGGACGCCTCCTCGGTCTGGCGGGTCAGGTCCCACTCTTGAGCAGTTGCTAAATGAGCCCTGTCCAAGGCATGGCACTCAAAAGAAGCCGACCACTCACCTGTGGAAGGATTGTACAATTATGAAGGCTTTCAAGAATTCTAACATGTTTGACAGCAATCATGGGCCGGGTGGCAGCTCAGGCGGCGGCGGTTTTCATTGTCCGAGTTATGGAGGTGGCGTCTCTAATTCCGGCTTTCAGGGCCCCCAAAATTATCAGGGGGTTATAACCAGCAATCCGGCCAAGGGGGTCAGCAACAACAGCAGTACGGATATCAGAGTAATCCAAAGCAGCTGAATAGTGGATAGTATCACGTTTTCACCACAAGTTTGTGCAAGCGGGACTAGAAGCTTCACAAGAGGGCAGTGAACGCCGTTGAGCCGACAGTTTCCTAGTACTTGCGATGGTCTGAGCAACCCATTATGTGGAGTCGGGCGGATCACCCACCTTGGGTTGATAACCCGGGTCACTTGGCTTTGGTGGTGGCACCTCAAGTTGGGGGATACAAGTTTACTAAAGTTCTCATGGATGGAGGTAGCAGCATTAATATCCTTTGTTATGAAACCTTCCATCGCATGGGGTTAACTGATAAGAATCTTAAGCAGTCAAATACTGTTTTCCATGGTGTGGTTCCTAGTAAGTCGGCATACCCAGTTGGCAAGATTGAATTGGTGGTAGCTTTTGGAGATGAGCACGACTCCAGGACTGAGAAGTTAACTTTTGAAGTGGTCAAAATCAAGAGCCCGTATCATGGTCTATTTGGATAGCCAGCTTATGCCAAGTTCATGGCATGGTCGTGTTATGTTTATGTGCACCTCAAGTTGCCGAGTTAGAAGGGGACCATCACAGTTCATGGCAATCGGAAGGTAGCCTTGCAGTGTGAAGAAGGAGACGCGGCTTATGCTGAGTCGGTCTGTGCAGCGGAAGAGTTGAAGTTTTACAAGGATAATATTGATCCGGCTGATATGCCATCTTTGAAAAGCCAACTACGGAGCATGACCCGATAATGAAGTTTAAATCGGCTGATGACACCAAGCTTGTTGATTTCGTTCCTAGCGACTCATCCAAGCAGTTCAGTATCAGTGCTAATCTGGATCCGAAATAGGAAAGCACGCTCATCGAGTTCATCCATGAGAACCGGGACATGTTTGCATGGAAACCTTCTGACATGCCGGGTGTATCGAGGGAACTCGCTGAGCACACTCTTAATATTGATCTAAAATTTAAGCCGGTCAAGCAATTTCTTCGTCGCTTCAATGAGGAGAGGCGTAAAGTCATTGTTGAGGATGTGTCCCGGCTCTTGGCAGCTGGGTTCATTATTGAAGTGTTTCATCCTAAGTGGTTGGCTAATCCGGTGCTAGTGCTCAAGAAGAATGGCACCTGGCATATGCGTGTGGATTACACAGACTTGAATAAGGCTTGTCCGGCTAATCCCTTTGCTCTCCCACGTATTGATCAAATCATTGATGCTACGGCGGGTTGTGAGCATTTGAGATTTTTGGATGCTTACTCTGGTTATCATCAGATCAAAATGACAGTTAAGGACTAGGAGGAGACAACTTTTATTACTCCCTTTGGAGCCTTCTGCTATGTTTCTATGCCTTTTGGGCTCAAGAGTGCCCAGGCGACTTATCAGCGTTGTGTGCATAATTGTCTTCATACTCAGATTGGGCGTAATGTTCATGCTTATGTGGATGATATTGTGGTGAAATTCAGAGAGAAGGAAACCTTGATAGATGATTTAGGGGAGACCTTTGATAATCTTCGGGTCTACAATATGATGCTTAACTCGGCCAAGTGTGTCTTTGGTGTGCCGGCAGGCAGGCTTTTGGGGTTTTTGGTTTCTAACAGAGGCATTGAGGCTAACCCAGAGAAAATCAAGGCTATTACCTCTCTGGCGAAACCCAAGTGTATCAATGATGTCCAGCGTCTGGCGGGTCGTAGTGCAGCTTTAAGCCGGTTAGGTGAGAAGGCCATACCGCTGTACCAGATGATGAAGAAAACAGATGACTTTGTCTGGAGTGATGCTGCTAACAATGCATTTGAAGATTTGAAGAGGCAGCTAGCTGAGCCACCGGTCCTTGCTACTCCCATTGATAAGGAGCCATTATTGTTATATGTGGCTGCTAACACACATGTTGTCAGCGTGGCCATTGTAGTGGAGCGCAAGGAGGCTGGCAAAGAGTATCCGGTTCAACGGCCGGTTTACTACATCAGTGAGGTGGTTATTGAGTCCAAGCAGAGATATCCACATTGGCAGAAGCTTGTTTATGGGGTGTTCACGGCCAGCCGGAAGCTTAAACAATACTTTCTGGGTCATCCCATCACTGTGGTCAGTTCTGCTCCTTTAGGAGATATCATTCAAAACAGGGAAACCACAAGACGAGTCGCCAAGTGGGACATTGAGCTTGGGCCTCATGGTTTAAAGTATGTGCCACGCACTGCTATCAAGTCTCAAGCACTGGTGGATTTCATCAATGATTGGACAGAGCTGCAGATGCCTGAAGAGAAGCCGAACAACACATATTGGACTATTCACTTTGATGCATCCAGGCAATTGGAGGGCTCGGGGGCTAGAGTTGTTTTAGCTTCCCCTCGAGGTGACAAATTTTGTTATGTGCTAAGGTTGATGTTTCCTTGTACTAACAATGCAGCTGAGTATGAGGCCTTGCTCCATGTTCTTCGGATAGCTAAAGAGATTAGCTTAATCCGGGTAAGGTGCTTTGGCGCCTCAGATTTAGTAGCTCAACAAGTCTCAGGAAAATGGGATTCCAAGGATCCCCTCATGGCGGCTTATCGCCGTGAAGTTGATGCTGTTGTTGGACACTTTAAGGGTTATCAAGTGGAGCACATTGATCGCAGAAAGAATGAGGCAGCTGATGCTTTAAGCCGGGTAGGATCTTAGCATAAGCCGGTACCATCGAACACTTTCTTGGATATTCTGCATAATCCTTCTGTTAAATTACCTACAGAGGAAGACTTGGCTGTTCCTGACCCAGAAGCACAGTTGGTGGCGGCTCTTCAAGTCATCCCAGATTGGACAGTGCCATACTTGGCTTATATGACTCCAGGCGAGTTGCCTAAGGATGGAACCTTGGCTAGGTAGATAACCCGGTGGTCTAAGTCAATGATAATTGCCATTGGCGAGTTGCATCATCGCAGTGTCACTGTGGTGTTTCAGCGTTGTGTCTCTCCTGAGGAAGGTCAAGAGATTCTTCGTGAGATTCATGAAGGAGATTGTGGCCATCATGCCGTTTCAAAGTCCCTTGTGGCCAAAGCTTTTCGTCATGGTTTTATTGGCTAACGGCTCACGCTGATGCAGAGGATTTGGTGAGTAAATGTGATGGTTGTCAGAAATTCTCACGGCGAGCTCATGTACCGGCTAAGGAATTGAGGATGATTCCAATTACTTGGCCATTTGCAGTGTGGGGGCTTGACATGGTTGGGCCTTTTAAAATGTCCAAGGATAAAAATACGCACCTCTTGGTGGCGGTTGACAAATTCACAAAGTGGGTTGAAGCAGAGCTGGTTAGTAAGTGTGACGCGGCAATGGCGGTTCAATTCCTGAAAAAGGTGATTTTCCGTTTTGGCTTTCCCCACAGTATCATAACTGATAATGGCACTAACTTGTCCAAGGGTGCCATGGAGGAGTTTTGTCAATGTGAGCATATCCGGCTTGGCGTTTCATCAGTAGCTCACCCCCAATCCAATGGTCAAGCCGAAAGAGCCAATCAGGAGATTTTGAAAGGCATCAAGCCCCGACTTCTGGTTCCTTTGCAATGGATGCCGGGTTGTTGAGTGGAGGAGCTACCATCAGTGTTATGGAGTATCAATACTACCCCCAACAGATCTACGGGTTACGCCCCTTTCTTCATGGTTTATGGAGCAGAGGTGGTTCTTCCTAGTGACATCCATCATGACTCGCCCCACGTGGCGGCTTATGTTGAAGCTGAAAATGAACAAGCGTGTCAGGATGCACTTGACCTGTTAGATGAGAAGTGTGACTTGGCAGCAGCCCACTCGGCATTTACCAACAGGACCTGCATCATTATCACAGCCACCGGGTTAAGTCCAGAACCTTTCAAGAAGGTGATTTGGTGCTCCGGCTCATCCAGGATCAAACTGATGCACACAAGTTATCCCCACCTTGGAAATGGCCCTTTGTGGTCAGCAAGAACTTGAACAAAGGGTCATACTACCTTATCAATGTTGGAGAGCATAAAGACTCACGTAAGTCGGAGGAGGAGACCCACCGGCCGTGGAATATCGCTCATCTTCGGCCTTACTACAATTGAGCCACCAGATCTTATGATGTACATATTTTTGATGATGTATATATTATGATAAGTAATAAAGCAGGACCTCTGTCCTTTTCATCCTCAAATGATTATATGTCTTCATCATCATAATTCCATAGACCAATTGGGGGCTATTGATCGTATTCGAATCATAGCTTAAAACCTTTTTTGGTCTGACTTTGATCGTATTCGAATCAGAGTTGTTAAAAAAAATCTCATGGTCATTTGGGGGCTTCCTTTTCAAACATAGGTCGTATTAGAACCAAAGAGAACATAGCTGTCGGATTTCGGGTTCCGGCAGACCCCAGAGTTGCGCGCGAAGATCTCTCTCCTACCAACCCACGCTCCAGCGCCTTGCTAAGGATCTAAGCTAGAAAGATGAAGACACGAGGGACACGGGGTTTATACTGGTTCAGGCCACCATTGTGGTGTAATACCCTACTCCAGTGTGTGGTGTGGTGGATTGCCTCAGGGGCTGATGATGAACAATACAAAGGAAGAACAACCTTGTGAGGGTTGTTCTTGTGGTGGTGTTGTCCCTTTTGAAGGGTCGATTCGATCTCCCCTCCTACTGTGGTGGCTAGCCCTATATATAGAGAGGCCCTGGTCCTCTTCCCAAATATTGAGCGGGAAAGGCGCCAACAATTGGCCATTTTGAAGGGGAACATCTGGTACACTTATCCTGACTAAAGTTGGTCTTTGACTGCCAAAGACTCTAACGATGACGCCGTCTTGGGCTCCACGGTGACCTCTATCCTGCCGCTCTACTGGTCTTGGTCTTGTTGCACCGAAATGGTAGCCTTTGCCCGATGCCTTGGCCTGTGCTTGCCCCCTTTGCACCAAAGAGGAAACAAGGACACTGCGTAGGTCGGCGCCCGCCTGGCGCCCGCCTGGCCACGGTCGTCATGGCTTGCGTCACGGGCACCTCATGAGGTACCCTTGCCTTGATCTCTCCACCTCCTCGCGGGCTTCCCTGGCGAGGCCACTCCTGAGGAAGCTTCCTGTCGTCTGCGCCACGAGGCTTGGCCCCTCGCGAGGGTCTTGAGCTTGAGTTGACGAAGATGGGCCGTACTGGTCCACTGCTTGAGCCACGCCGCAGGCCACACGCAGGCAAGTCTGGGGACCCCCATTCCTAGAACGCCGACAGTAGCCCCCGGGCCCAAGGCGCACCCAGACTTCGCTTAGCAGAGAAGCAAAGGGGCAAGTGCGAAGCGCCGCGGGCCCCACCAGCCCGCGGCCTTGGGCGCTGCGTGGCGGTTGATTGGACGTAGGCGTCTACGCTTCCCCACGACGCCTCGGCAACTGTCCGACTGACAAAAGGGCTGGCCCGAGTCAGGATTACCTTCTTTGCTCTCGTCCGTCTTGCTCCAGATCCCCTTTCTCGCTCTTCTTCTCCTTGCTTCTGAAATCCTCCAGATCTACCTCAATCTCTCACCTCTGGCGAGCCATGGAACCTCGCAAGACCCCGGCCGGGGCCTGGTACTCGCCGGCTCTAGATCCCCCGAATATATCGGAGAGGAATCTTGCCCTCATGCGCCTGATGATGGTGGCGCAGGGCAACGGGGGGGGGGGGGGGGGGCGACTATGCTCAAGCCCGGCTCCGCCCAACCGGAAGGTAAGGGGAGCACCTTCTACCCGCTCTTTGTGAGCGCCATCATCGCCGGTCTGGTGCCTCCTTTTTTTGAGTTCTTCCTTGCTGTTCTTCACCAATACAACTTGCAAGCCCTGCATCTCCACCCCAATTAAGTTCTTCTCCTGGCGATTTTCGCCTACTATTGTGAGGCTCACATTGGTGTGATGCCTTCAGTGGCCCTACTGCGCCATTTCTTCTCCCTCCGAGTTTATGGTGCCCACATCACCGCATGTGCGAGCGTTATTGCATACTCCAAATCCAACGCCATATCGAAGACGGGGAAGAGGATCGACGGCTTTCGGAGCAAGTGGGTCATGGTGGACGTCGGGCGCATCCACCCTCGACTGGTGCTGCCTACGGGGTAGCCCAAGGCCGTCGATGCGTGATCTCACGCTGAGCTTGATGACCCCCGGGCGAAGGTGGTGCTGAATAAGATGACACGGACCTGAGGCCAGGCAACTTGGGGGCGACGAAGCTGACCGAGTCCATGCTCCTGAGGGAGTTCTTGGAACACTGGGTGGCTCCACTTCAGGCGCACTTGCTCCCGTTGTGGAGGCTCGGGGAAGCAGCCGCCACCCTCGGCCTGAGCTCTGAGGCCCTGGCCGACGAGAATCTGGCCGCGGCCCTTCGTTCCTTGGTTGGGGAAGATGTGGCGAGCCCAGAGGGCGCTCCTGTCCCCCTGATCCTTCGTGATGACTGGGAACAGGTAGTGAACGCCATGCCCACCTTCAACAGGGAGGGACTGGTGCCGGCGGAAGCTCCCGTGGATCTGGTAGTGATGGCGACGGTGAACTTGTCCTCCGACGACTCCAGCGGGGGGGGGGGGAGGAAGAAGAGGCGGAGGAAGAAGAGACCGACTCCGAAGCAACCGTCAAGGGGTCGGGGGAGTCCTTCCCTTGGCGTAGGTCCCGCACCCTCCGCTCCATGCCGGACGACGACGAGGCCGGTACCAGGCAAGGCGGAGAGGACCCGCCCTTGGTCCCGAGGAAGGACGGGACGGGGCTGATCTCCCGAGGGTCTACTCTGGTCCTGGGGCTGCTTGAAGCCAGCTCCAGCCCTTCTGACGCGCCCTCTACTTCCAGACCTCCCAAGGCTGATCCCTGCAGGAGGCTTTCAGGCTTCAAGTTTGGTCGGAGGATGCTTGAGTCCGCGAATGACGACTAGTAAGTGCTCGACTTCTGCTTTGTTTCCCGTTTCTGTTGCCAAGGCTTGACATCTGCATCCTTTTGGCTAGGCCGGGGCCTGTAGCAAAAAGGTTGAAAGGGGCCTCGGTGGCCCTGCTCGGGGCGAGTTCGCCTGCGGGGTCTGCGCCTTCATCTGTTGGAAAAGGAGGCGGTGAGGGTCGCGCCTCCCCTGCCCGATCGTCTTCACGAGGTCAGGAGGGGTGCACTGGCGTGGATCCAACCCCCGTGGCCCTGGCGACTCCCAAGGCGTCCGCGCTTAACGCCGCCGCCGAGGCTCAGAAGGCCCTGACGCTTGATGCTGTGATCACGTTGCCGTCTTCTCCTACTACTCCGCAGACTGCCGTCTCCCCCGCGCCTTCCAACGTCTTGGACCGCGCCGCTCCCGAGCTGAGCCGGCTGTGAGAAGATCTCCAGGGCACTGACCCCTGCCTGGTGGCCGGGCGCCTGGAGCTAGCCTCTGGCTGGGTCCGCTCTAACGCCTCCGTCCGAGCGGCGTTGAGCCAGGCTGTGTTGGCCTTTGATGAGGAGAAGCAAGCCGCCTCTCTGGCCAAGGCTTCTCATGACGCGGCCTTGGGTGATGCTGCGAATGCTTGGAGCCGCTGGAAGGCGCTGGAGGACGAGCTTGCCAAGGGGGTCTGCGACCGCCAGGAGAATGAAAAGGAGATGAAGGCTCAAGAAGCTGCCGTCAGGGATCGAGACGCCGAGATCGATGACCGTCATGGCCGGTTGGAGATGCTGGATCAGGCGCTGAAGGCGGAGAGGGTTGAGCTGGATGCCAAGGCGAAGGCCTTGGTTGAGGATCGGGTGGCCTTCGCGAAGCTGGAGGAGAGAGCTCGCGCCGCGCTGAAGACGCTCTATGATGGCGGCTTAGAGAAGCCGCTGGCTGGCGCAGAGGACGGCCCCGCCGAGCTGCCTCCCTTCTTGGTCCGTGCACTTGAAGATGTTGCGGACGACATCGGTCCCACGGCCGAGGCCGAAGCGCGTGTCCATTCTTCTGCGGCGCTGACGCGTGTCCTCAGCCACGTCTACCTTCGTGACCCCAACGTCGACCTCGACAGCCTGTTGGAACCTATGAGCGGCGAGCTTGCCGCCGCTGCTGCTGAGGCTGTGAAGGGCTGAGCAGAGGCCTTGCTGGCAAAGTTCTGCGCCTTCAGCACCAGGCCCAAGCGAGATGCTACTAGCTTCGCATCTTCGGGAGGTGGAGCTGCCCAGCGCGACCCCACCACAAGCGACAGCGCAACCAAAAAGTGATCTCTTCGCGGTTTCTATCCTATTTTAATTCCTGCAACATGCATCATGCCTCGTGGAGGCGTTTAAACTTGTATTTGGCGTTGTGAAAACAATCTATGGTCTGTAATATTTGCTTTTGAATTCCCTAGAATTTGCATTTTTCCTTCCTATTTGCGTGTGTTCTACGTCAGCAGGGCCCGACCCCGTGCATACCTCAGCCGCCGTTAGCCCCGACCGGAAACCAGGACGAAACCAAGGAGTGAGGGGCTACGTGACCAGTTAGGCTCCTGAGTCGCGATGCTCAGGAGTCCCCCTTGACACGCGAACAACAAATAGGGAAGGGAGGCGTAGGAGTGGATTTGTCGTTCTACGTCGGCAGGGCCCGGCCCCACGCATACCTCAGCCGCCGTTAGCCCCGACCGGAAACCAGGACGGAACCAAGGGGTGATGGGCTATGTGACCAGTTAGGCTCCTGAGTCGCGATGCTCAGGAGTCCCCCTTGACGCTCAAATGGTCTTCATATCTTGGCTCCGCTTGGGGAGGGGCGCGCGACGACCAGGTCCGAGGGACCTGGCTAGGTGGCGTGCGCCCGGGCGTGGCCCGAATGCAGCCCCCATGTCCAGCCCCCTCACGTGGCGCTCCTGAGGGGAGGCGTTACGATAGGGCCGGACACTGAGCTTTGGGCTCCCTGAGGTTGGTGCGGCCGTGGGCCGCCCTTAGTTGTTTATCACCAGCGTGGAGCATAGCGCTTCCGTATGTGTACGGGCATAGCCGCTCCTCGGCAGTGTCGTTAGCCAGCGCGAAGCATGGTGCTTCCACAGGTACGTGGGAGGGGGCCCCTCCAGGAGGAGCCCACGGGGCATGTACAACACCACCCTGACATGTGGCTGGCACGGTAGGGCTTGACGAGGTGTATGTGGGCACCCGTGAGCTAGCGCGGGACTCACGGGGCCCTACCTCAAGGCGGGTTGCGCCTGGCTCTAGGCCTTTGTTGGTGGTATGTTCCTGCAAGATTGGTTAGATGCCAATGCTCTATGTCCTCAAGTCCCGGCCCTCCAGCGAGCTTAGTCGTCAATGGTATGCCAGGTCGTGATGCCGTGTACAAGGCCAGGAGGTGAGGGCTGGAGGGTCAGTAAGATCCCATGAGTCGCGATGCTCAAGTGCCCCCCTTTTAACGTGCAAGTGATTAGCATGAAGGAGAAAAGGGGGCTGTGGTAGGCATCAGATAATAATCATAGCGGGTCAAATATGCGAGGCACATGACCTAGATAGATGCGGGAAAGATACATGCCACCGGGCCAGGCCCGAGTGGCTTGGGGATAATGCAGCCCGAGGGGCGCCCCTAGCAAGGTAAACTACAAACATGAGCAAAAGAGATACATGCCGCAGGGAGGGACCCATGCGGCCTGGGAATGATGCAGCCCGGGGGGCGCTCCCAGCTGAAAATGGAACTTGAAAGATGTCACCTAATACCATTGGAGATGAAGGAATGTTGAAGTAGCGGACGACGCACGGTGAGGAAGCCGATCCTCACGAGCTTCCAGGACTCGGAGCCTTGGGAGGTTCTGGGGGCCCAGGCGGCTCCTCGAGGACCATCTCCATCTCTGCCAGGGCTGCACGGTGCCTAACCTCCTGAGCCTCCAGAATGCTCCACATCAGGCGCTGATGAGCAGCGGCTACGTTCGGCAGGCCGAGAGGCATGCGAACGTAGCTGTGAGGCGGACCCTTGCAATGTCCCACGCGCGAGGGCCAGAGGCGCTCCTGAGATGCGGCTCGGTTGGGCCCTAGCATGTCGATGCAGACGCACAGCCCACCATCCTCGCCTGGATGAGGAGCTATGGTGGGTAAGCGGCGGCTGCCCTGCATGACTCTTGACTCCTGTAGCTCCTGAGTGATTTTAGCGATGAACTCCTGAGGGTTGGACCTTCCTTGACTCGTACCTTCCTGAGGGAAACGTGCCGCGAAGCACGCCTCCAAGTGGTGCCCGAGCGCCTCCCTCGTGACCTTGGCAAAGTCAGTGGCCCTTCAGGAGAGAGCCCCCCGAGCCTTGCCCAAGGAGGGCGACAGGCGCGCCTTCCTATGCGATAGAGGGAGGCGCCCCTTGAACGGGTGCGGATCCTGATGCGGTGCCACTAGAGGTGCCTACCTCCTGAGGGCTCAGGCCAGGGGATGTCTTCTTCTTCTTAGGGACTGCCTCGGGAAGGCTCCCGCTCCTGTGATCTGGGTCTTCGATTGACGCGGCCTGGAAGGCACGCTCGAGAGAACACACTGCATCCTTCTCCTGACAGGGGACTGTGACGACTCCACCGCTTCCTGGCATCTTGAGGACATTTTAGCCATGGTGACTCACCGCCATGAACTTGGCCATGGCCGGATACCCGAGGATGCCGTTGTATGGCTGGCGAATGTGGGCGACGTCGAAGTCGATGCGCTCAGTGTGGTAGTTTTTGTGCTGTCTGAAGGTGATGGGGAGGCGGACCTGCCCTATCGGGGTGGTAGAACCATCAGTGACTCCTGAGAAAGGCTTGGTCGGCTGAAGCTGATCGTAAGGCACTTGGAGATTGTTGAATGTCTCGACAGACAAAACATTGAGCCCTGCGCCACCATCGATGATGGTCTTGGTGACCTGCACATTGCCGATGACCGGGGAACAGAGCATCGGGAGGACCGTAGCTATTGCTGCACACATGAGCTGATCCGCGGAGCTGAACGTGATGGCACATGTGGACCACCTGAGAGGGCGCGAGGCCTCAAGCCTTGGGAGGACAGCATTCACCTTGCGAGCAAAATGCATGAAGATACGCTGAGAGGCTAGGGCCTGAGCTCCGCCCAAAATGCAAGCGATAGCACGCGACTCTTGGAAGCCCCCAGCCCCTCGTCCTGATGCTGGTCTTCATTCCTCCTTGGTGGTGGCGGCAGAGGAGGGAGGCCTGCGTTGCCTTGTGGGCAATCCTCACGAGGCTGATCCCTCCAAGCCCCCTCGTGAGGCTGGTCCTGCTAGCGGTCCTCGAGAGGTCGGTCACGCCACCCTTGGCGAGGGCCACGGTCTTCCCATCGTCCTCCACCTCTTCCTCCTCCTCGGCCATAGCCCCGATCGCTGCGCTCGGGGCGTCGACCGCCACGTCCTTCTCGCACGGCCCTGAGCTCTTGACATTCATTGGTGTTGTGAGTGTGGAGGTCATGGTACACGCAGTACCGGCTGCCCTTGGATGACTCCGGTTGATCTCTGCCACGCTTAGTGTTTGGCTCAACTGCGAGCACAACTGCTCCTTTGTGCTTCACGTCCTTGGCCTTGGCTTTCTTCTCTTTGGGATCAGCGGCAGGGAGCTCGAGGAGGGAGAGGCGTCCCTCCTAAGCCCTGGCGCACTTGGTCACCATGTTGAACAGCTCCAGAGATGTGCACAGGTCTTCATGGATTGCCAGCTCCTCTTTCATCTTGATGTCACGAACGCCATCGGAAAAGGCTAAGATGATGGCCTCCCCAGTCACCCTGCGGATCTTGAGTCGCGTGTTGTTGAAGCGCTGGATGTACTTCTGTAGGGTCTCTCCTGGTTGCTGCTTGATGCGGCGCAAGTCACTCATGGCTGGGGGCCGGTCGCGAGTGCCTTGGAAGTTGGTGATGAAGCGGGTGCGCATCTCGTCCCACGAGGAGATCGTGCTGGGAGGCAAGTTCAGGAGCTAGGTGCGGGCGCCATCCTTGAGCGCCATGGGAAACCAGTTCGCCATGACTTTTTCATCTCTGTTGGCCGCCTCGATGCCCAGCTCGTAGAGCTGGGGGAACTCCGCGGGGTCGGCGATGCCGTCGTAACGATTAGGCAGATCCGGCTTGAACCTGCCCGGCCAGGCCATGCTGCGCAGCTCGGCGGGGAAGGCGTGGCAGCCTACGGTAGCCACCAGGGGCCTTTGCTGACGCAGGGCCTGATCCTGGGGGACTCCGTGCGCTGCCGCCAGGAGCAGCGCGGGGTCTTGGCGCGCTGGAGCAGGAACGCGGTTGTGGCGTGCTCGTGCAGGGAGCACGCGAGCGCCTTCTTGAGGGCGAGGGACTTCTTGGCTGCTCCTTTCTTGCTGCGCGGGCGCTGGACGCAGTGGGTCTCATCGAGGAGCCGCGCGCCTTGGAGCCATGGTGCCTTCTTGGAGAGGAGGCGGCGGAGGCGCCTCCGGATCCGCGTTGCTTGTGCAGAAGAGAGGGCGATGTAGTAAGAGGGACGGTGCAGGGGAGCCCCCTGCGGCGCTGACGAGCTCGGTGATGCGAGCGAGCCACTCTTTGTAGAGGTCGTCGACGGGACGGTAGTGCAGGAGCTCACACGTGAGGAGAAAATGATGTCTATCCAAATCTATATTAGAACAAAGTTTGAAGGCTTGAGAAGGATGAACTTACATTACATGTTAACACGGGCTGGACAAAGCCCTTCTCCATGTTGATGGAAGGATAATTCAATAAATTCCCCAAAGAAAATTCTTTATAAGCGTTGCCATTATTCTATATGTTGCAAAGAGTAAATATAGATCAAATAATATTGGAAGAAACAGAGGATAATGAAGCTCAGGTGCAGATTGATGATACATAATCAAATAGCAATTAATTAAGTACAGCGTTACAAGGCAAAAGGGAGAGAGGTACTGACAAGAGCAATGCAGAGCCCATTATTGTTTTGAGATCGTATGATCCTTTGAGCAAGGAGATTCATCTGAAATTAGTTTTCATACAAGAGAGAAGGTAAGGCACAAGCAGAAATTTAGGAGTTCAAATTTTGAATTGATATCATAGACAGTACCTGACGCTGGGCTCCCAGCAGTTCTAATAGGGGTTTGGCCACTGGAGTAGGGGTAAAGTGTGGTACAGTTGGGCCTGTGTTTTCTGTGGCTGCTGATCTATCTGATTTAACAGGTATCACTACCTTTTCCAAATACCTAGTTTGTACTCCTTGAGGATCTGCACTCACCCTCTTCCTTTTGGACATCTATTACGAAAGAACAACATTTGACTGGAAAAACATAGTGTGACGACACATGGAATAGGTACAGAAAATGGATAGGTATGGCATATACTCATATATGATGCTTAAACTAAGCAGATGGTGTAACAAAGTAGAAGTAATGCAAGAGGTCAGATGCAAAATATGTGCGACCAATACAACTTTGCAAAGTTAGAGCAAGCACCTTGATGGGTGAATAAGATAGGCCATCCTCCACCATGCCAAGTTTGTTAGCCAGTGGATCGTTCCGCAATATTCCTCTCGTGCGCCCATTCTCATATTCATTTTGATAATGTTCAATATCTGACATGCATGAAAACATAAAAACAAGTGAGATTTTCTTTGTAATGCAGAAGTGATTCTAATCCAATACTGCCTCCCTGTAAACCCCTTTGTGCTATCTCTGCAATTCTTTTAAAAGATGCCATGCATGCTGTAATTTGTTGTGTGCATTAATATAATGTGGCCTACTACTCAAAATATGAGAGCTCCAGAAGTGATGACACTTCGCAGATGATAGCTTCAACATATAGTAAAGAAGAACAAGTCGACCTGACCTGACAGATTCAAAATATACTAAGGGAGAACAACTCGACCTGACCAGTCGACCGCAAGAGAAGAGTATCATCTTAAAGAAGAGCAGAAGAGCAAGCAGATTGAAGATATTACAAGTCTTTCAATACAATGTCGGTTGGCCACCCATGATGAACCAGAGCGCACAGAGAAATACTATTCTTTCCGGTCTCTCCATATGTGGCTCACATGCATTTCGAAACTAAAGTAGGAACATTTAGCTAACCAATTAAACATCTCTCAGTTTTACTAATATCAGCAATAATATCATATATGAATTTGTACAACTAAGCTTGTTTAGCTCGATGGGTGGAGCAGTGCTATTACGACACGAACCACGTAGGCTGATTGTGGTCATCATAAAATGGGGAAAACATAAGCATGATGAGTACAGTGTTGACCGTGGCAGTGGGATGGCAGATCTGAAGCTGCAAACCGCGCAAAGGGTAGTTAGCAACCGATGTTTGCTTTGAAATAACAACTAAGATTTGGTATGGACAAGAAAGTACGGTCAACAAGTGACAAAGAAATGCAATTATGCTGTCTCTCTATATGTCGCGACATGCATTTGGAAACTCAAGTGGGACCTTTAGCTAACCAATTAAATGTGTCGGTTAACTAATATCAGTATCATATCACAATCATATTTGAACAACTAAGCTTTCGAATTCTGAGTGTTGTGTTGTTTAGCTTGAAGGGTGGAGTAATGCTAGTACGACAGAAAGCACCTACGCAGATCATAGTAGAGTAGATAAAAGGGGAAAACCCTAAGCATCAAGAGAAAAATCAGGAAAGTGGAACTAGCTGGACCAGTGGGTGGCGCACATGCTTTTCGAAACGAATATAGGAACATTAGGTGACCAATTAAACGTTCTCTGTTTTAGTGATATGAGCATCATATCAGATTCGTATTTCAACACGTAAGCTTTGGGTTGAGGTCTTGAGGAGCAGTGCTAGCACGACACGAAGCACCTACGATGATGGTAGTGAATATAAAGGGGGGAAACCATAAGCTTTACGAGTATAGTGCCCGTGCCATGGCGGATCTGAAGGTGCAAACCGGACAAAGCTACTTCGCAACCAATGTTTGCTTTCAACTAGCCACTACGATTTGGTACGGACAAGAAAAGTACAGTAAACAAATTACGATCTATTTTCCGGGTGAGATCAATAACTTAAGCACATATGGAAGAGTACCACCTCTCTTGCGACGCCGTGTAGGCCTATGCTGATACGTTGAGGGTGCTGCGGGTGCGATGGCTGTCGGCGGCGGGGAAGAAGACTTTAGACGGCAGACGGCCGGGTCGGGGGATATATCCTGTTGCCGTGGACGAGGCGGTCGTAGGAGCGGCAACGGCAAGGTGGACGACGGCGCCGATGAAGCGAGAGGAGGCGATGAAAGGATCCTGGTCCAGCGCCGTGGATGAGAGACGTCCATCTCTTGCAGTGGACGACGGGGTAGGGGTAGCGGCTCCGGCAAGGTGGAGGATGGGGTGGCGGACGGAGGAGGCTGGCCGCAGTGCGGAGGTTGTCGTGCCGCCGACGGTGTATGAATGGGGAAATGGAGGGGAGGGGGATCTCAAACTTTGGGACGCGCTTCTCTGAAATGGGGGAAAGTTACGAACTTATCCCCCGTTTAAAATTTCGGACATCGCGTCGGTTGGGGATAGGACGGTAATCTCGCATCTCCCAAATATTTGCCGGTAACTATTTCGGGCGAGGAGAGGGTGTTTTGCCGCCCACGGTTGGCGCCCACGGTGTATGAACGGGCTGACAGGTAGGGCGGTTGTGTCACGTCTGATGGAAGTTACACATCTGCCCCTATTTAAAATATTAGCCTACATCGATTTCGGACGAGGAGAGTTTGTTTTGCCGCCCACCGTGTATGAATGGGGAAATGGAGGAAGAGACACATGTCTTTCGGACGAGCTTGAATCAAATGTGTTTTGCCGCCCACGTTTGGCGCCCACCGTGTCTGAATGGGCTCAGAGGCCGTCGTGTCACGTCTGATTGAAGTTACTAGTCTACCCCTATCGACAGCAGTGTAAATCCGGTCGATAAGGATGTCAAGTGTCAGGGGTAGACAGTAATTTCCATCTCGCAAACACTTGCTTCGGGCAGCCCACAAATTATAGTGGGTGTTTAGCCGCTTCGTTCAAAACTTGGGAGAATTAGCATTCACGTTTGCCCTGGGACCTGGCAAACTAAATTCAAATCCAATTTGTATTCGATTACGAATATCCACAGATAATTATACGTTTTGTTATTTATTTCTTCAAAACCACAACAAAGATTTATTCCACCTTTATATATGATTATGATTTAGAAATGCCGTGATCTTCGAATTCAGTAGGTTGGATACACTCTGAGTCAAACAGTTATTTCATCCAATACAATATGCTCACACGAAAAACAGTTCACCTTATGTCAATCATACAAGTACTGAGGATTACCTCGCCTAAAAAATTCGGATCATTACAACACATGGACAACATAGGGGGTCTTGCAACATAATCCATTCAGAGACATGACACAACATGCAAGTACAATAATCTAATGACAATTTCAACTGGTATCTAAAGAAGAACCGGGATTACCTTGGGCTTCAGATAGCAGAAACAGCAGGACCTCCTCCGTCTTCAAATGCAACATTCTTACTTCCTCCAATTCTTGGGTTGCTTGCATAATGCGTGCCGCTAATTCCGTAATTTCCAGCCTCAAGATAAAGATTACCTCATTCATGGCAGCCACACCATCTCTTTCTGCCTCTAGTAGAGCCTCAAGCACTATAATATCTGTGCTCAGACTGCTCTCCGGCGGTGTTGCCTCTGAACTGCTACCATCTGGTAACATGGATGGCGCACTGCTTCCACAAATAGATTCTGGGGTTGTACATTGTGTCCTAGTGTGAACGGCATCCTGAAAGGTTTCCGCTGGACATCAGTAAGAGATAGTTATCGTATGATCCAGGCAGTAAGCTTACATGGTAAACGACGGACGAATTATTGCCGAGCATGGCAAACTATATTTAAATGGTTCGAAGCAGCATCAGCCGAAAAGAAATTAAAATGGTAAGATGAAACTAGGGATGTAAGTGGCAAATAAACGACATCCGCCAGTCCCATCTAGTTAGTTTTTGCTACCTCCCTAGTTCATTTTCCTCAAAAAACAAAAACTCTTTTGAACTATCATACCACTAGTGGACTTTAATCGGGATTAAACGGGACCCAGTTGACATCCCTAGTTGAAAGGGAGTGTACAACCGCTATATTTAAGTTGCCAAGGCATCTAAGCAGTTGAAATAATCTGAGAAAGCACTTAACAGTGTGGCCTCATATAAACTACGAAGACAGTCTTGTGATGAAGTTGAGAGGAAAAGTTAAGGACTCAAATGAAATAGGCATGCATTTCTTTACGATAGTACAGCAGGCACTGCTGACATATTGGCCAACTCAGGTATAGCGTAACAACAAATAAGCATTCGAATCAAGCAATACAGCAAAGCAGACAACTGAACTATTTGTAATTCGGTAGGATTACACGTTGAGGGCACAAGCCAAGAAAGCAGCCCACTCGCATTACATTTCACATGTACTAAAACACACTGGCTTACCATATGTTGCTGTGAAGCCTAGCTGCTGTTGCAATGTTCTTTGAAGATATCGTCAGCATCCCGTGGTTGCAAATCTAGTTGTTGTAGTTTATTCTGCACCATCTATTTAGGTAAAATTAATTTTAATCGCATGCACTGGTCCGAATTGATCATCAATGGTTCATCTAAACTAATGAAAGAAGGGTGTGTGCATACACGACAATATATCTGCTTCCCTCTATTTTTATGCTTGTTCGAGGTGCCAGCCCCAAAAGAACAAATATTTTGCTTGATGGGGTTGGCAGCTCCATAATTAATAGAAGCATCAAATTAGTCATGCAACTTGGGAAGATCAAGAACACACAAACAAGTAATGAACAGAGGCTCGGAGCAGTGATGTAATAGCTAGCATCAGAAAATGTAGGGTAAAACGAACAAAAAGCAGCGGAACCACATGCTAGTTTGCTGATGTGTAATTAAGCATAGAGAACATTAAGCAGTCTGATGGAACCAACAGGTGGCATCAGAACAAAACTAAAGCATATTAACTATATGTGCACTGGTATGTAATTTAGCACATGTAACATGTTCACTGCCAGAAGTATGGCCCTACAGGTGCAAGCAGAATAACGCGTCTCATGAAAAACTGAATGATGCCCTGAAGAAATTCAAAGGTGCGGTGCTTATGCTAGGAAAGTGAACGTAGGCGCCGGCCGTTGGATAATAGTACCTGATTCTCGGCGGCGTATGGGTATCGTTGTCATACTTGATAGCTAAGGATCGTCGATGGTGCTCGTGTTGCGGTTGAGTTTGGGCCGGCTGTCGCCGTCGCTGAAGCGGCTCCGGTGCTACGGTTGCGGCGCCTGTCGACATACAAGAAAGCTCATCTGTGGTAAGTGAACAGTTGCACGATAAAGAGAAAAACCGAAGGAGTACAAATCGAAATAACCTGATGAGGCTGCGGCGTCGGTAAAGCAGGGCCGGTGGAGTTGAATATGGCGTCCGTGGAGCGGGTCCGGTGCAGTGGACGAAGGCTTCGGCGGGCGCGTTGTACAGTGCTTTCGGTGAGGCGGATCTGTTGCGGCGGACGAGGGCTTGTATGAAGGGCCAGCGAAGGGGCGGACGAGGGAGTCAGTGAAGGGCCTACGCTGTGGTGGACGAGGGCGCCGGTTAAGCAGATCCGGTGCGGTGGACCATGATGGCGGTCAAGGAGATCTGGAGCGGTGGACAAGCCAGTCGCTGAAGCGGCTCCGGTGAAGTGGTGAGTTGGCAGTTGGGGGTTCCAAGGTGCGGAAGGTAGATCCGGCGGGGTGTGAGGTCCACCGCTGCGGCGGAGGACTAGATTCGGCGGCTTGCCGTGGTTGGGGGGGTCGGGGAGGGGAAGGGGAGGGGCTCTGGGGAAGAATGTTGGGGGCAAAGAGGGGAAAACAATGGAGTTACCAAAGCAGCCCTTTTCCGTTCATGTGGCAGGGGTAAAACAGGAATATCGCAGGGCTAAACTTTCGGGCGCGTGATATTTCGATGTGAGCGGGAAGTTTGAAAGCTTTTGGCGCCTAAAATTATAAGTATTCTGCTCTCGTACGGCCGACTATGATATCATGGCCGACAATTTGTTTGTTTTGCACGCAAAAAAATGTGCAAGTTTTGAAAATCAATGTCTCCAACTCGAAACTTAGATTGTCCATTCAATTCAAATATGGATCATTGAGCTACTACAAGCAAATACCATCATACGGTCCAATTCAAATGAAATTCCAAATGTGTTTATCCTAAATATGATGACAAAAGCAAAAATGTGTATGTGTATGAATAAAGTGGATGATTATAAAGTTTGAACATGCCCGTATGTGTATATCTCTAGGTTTGATATATGAATTTGAAATCACGAAATCCCGGCTTAAAAATGTACCTCCGTTTAAATGAATTACAAAAGCTAATGATGGAGTCGAATTCCAAAATTCCAATCTTAGTTTGTAATTCTGGTACATCAAGGTATATCACGCATGTTCAAAAGTATCGTTATCTCATAGTACAAACTGTGAAACAAATTGATCAACCATGAGTGCACAATATCTCAATTACGCTAAAGTCCCTCAAATATAGACACCTCACTCTTTATCTGAAGTCAACCCCCCCCCACCACACACACACACACATAGAGAAGTCGTTCTCTCCCCCAAACACCAACACACGAGCACATTAACACCCCTCTCTCTTGTAAAGTCCGGACCCCAACATAGGTCTCTATCACTTTGTCTCTCGGGCATGCACACATCTCTTCCCTCACTCTCTAGGTCTCCCGCTATCTCTCTTACCCAAGCACACGCACTATGTAGAGTGTATATTTCCCATACACACAAAACGTCGCCCCCAAACGTCTATCTCCCTAGTTATGTGGTTCTCGCGCACTCACCTCACACACCACCCCCACTGCAAACAAGCACACTTTGTCTCCTTGTGCACCACTCTCCTCTTTCTATCTCTCCCACATGCGGACCCGCCCCAGCTCCTTCCCTGTATACATATATGTCGTGACTCTTTGCATAGCTCCCTAATGTATAATCGTTCTCGATTTCGCACATTGTTCTCTACACCATCTATTCTAGATCTCTCATGAAGTCCCTATCACACACACGATGACTCGCTTCCCTTGCGTCTCCGTTCATAGGCCAATTTCGGACAACATCAACATTGTCTCCCTATCTATACGCCATTTATGGACACAAACGACCCCTCTCGCCCCCTCTCTTCCTCTCTCTCTCTCTCCGTCGCTAGCTCTCTCTTTCTCTCGCTCTCACACCCCTCTCCCACACACACACTCGATGTCTCTTCCAAATAGTCTGCTCCCCCGCCCGCACCCGTGCTATCTCGCTACTACACATGTCACACCATTCCCCCTTCCCTTATACTAGGTTTACATCATCAGTGGTCTCTCTACTCCATACACTCTCTCCATCTCACACACAAACGCGTGCACAAACACACACAGACACGCACAAACACCCATTTATCTGGATCCTCATCTCTCCTCATGTCCGCATGTGTATCTCACACACTCACTCTCTAATAATGTATATGTGTCTCCACGTTACACAACACAAAGCCCCATGTACACGTCTCTCTCTATCCTCCGCACACATAGATACAAACAATATGTTATCATTGCATCAGTCTCTAACATATCACACACACACACTGTCTCTCTCTCTCTCGCAAACACGCTTAACAAGGGTTTCCCCGTGAATAACTTACAGTCTATTCATCAACAGTCGTGGCAGTACGGCGAACACGAGACGTGAAAAAGAATAAATCTACACATGCTTAGACCACCTAGTATGACTACTAGGACTAGACCAAGCCAAAAAGCGCGCCGCCGTCACCCCCTCCTTGTCGGCGATGGGAAAATCTTTGTTTTACACAGTCGAGAAGTCATTGTGCTAAGGCCCCACATGCCGAGGCGTTGAATAGAATGTAGACGCTAGGTTTACGGAAGCAAGTATCGATAATACGTTTGTATCTCCATACTTATATTTCTTCTCTGATAAAAAACCGAGTTGGTGATGATGGTACATGTGCCATCTTGCAATATAGACCGTCCGATCTATATCTGACGGATGGAAATTAAACTAAAACATACCCGCACCCCTATCCACATTTGCAGACAAGGCCTTCCCTCGTTCATCCTTATCTCCAACAAACCTCATTATTGAGCAATTAGAAAGGAAGCCTCTGGAACAAACTGGCCTAGTGGCCGCTGCCGGCGTCGTCAATCCCCATGCCTCCGCTCAGTCCCCACCAACCACCACCACACCCCACTCCTCTTCACCTTATCTCATATTTCTCGAGATATCATTAGTTTTTACACATGGGATTACTCCCGCAAGGGTCAAGCACAACAAGTGTTTTATAAAAAAATGCATCTTGATGTTCCCTGCAATGGACGGATCTTGCTAGTACTCCTAAACAAGACTAAGTTGGTGATGCTGGTGTGTCTGCCATCCGTCGTTTCTGACCATTAGATCTACATCTAACGATTGTGAGGTAAGTTGTTGACTTTTCTCACCAACATCCCACTTGTCTACCAATTTGCAGGAAAACCCATAATTAGTATCTTAAAACCAACCACATCCCTCCCTGACCTCACCAAAACAGCCCAAGGAATATATTCTAATTGAAACATAATATATCTCTATTTGAATAAGTAGTATTCTAATTATGATTCGTTGCAACGAACATGAACATTGCTAGTATTTCCAACAATGCATTTTTTCCTAGTATTCCATAGTTTCGAGTTTTCCATCAAGATATTAGTCACTCATGGTTGATATTTACTTTCAATGATGTACACATATGCGCTATGTAACTAGCCTTGCTTATGGGCTTCCAAAGCTTAACTTTCACTCCTACTTACAATATGTAGAGTATTTAACAAAAAACTACCACTTTCAACCAGGCCTAGGAAGAATCTATTGTACAAAAAATAGCAAAAGCATACCCAAAATTTCTTAATCCACTCCAAAAACTACTACCTAGTACTCCTACCTATTAGGTTTGTTTAAACCCATTTATGACAGGGTTGGCCCACATGTCCGTGCTGACGAGGCAGCTTAAACAAACACATTTTGTTTGACTGTTGACACGAGGGACCCACATCTGACCTTCTATCCTGTTATTCCCCCTCAAATCATTATTTTTCCTGAACATTACTTCAAACTGTACTGATGCGTGTTCGTTGGTGGCGCCGGCGATGAGCGAGTTGGCCGCCGCTCCGCCGGACGGGCCGGACGTAGCGCTGGCCTCCGCACGGGTTGGCAGGCTGGCCCGAGCATGACTCACAAGCGAGCAAGCCGCCGCGCTGGCCTTTGCTCGAGCCACATGGCTGGCCTTAGCGCAACACGCACAAGCAAGCCGCCGCACTGCCATGCCAATCTAGCTAGCAAACCTTGTAGACAAGCAGTTGGACAGAGCTATCTTGGCTAGCTAGCCGCCGCGAGCGTCGAACGGAGCTGGCATCCAGGATGCCGCAACATGGGCTCCGCACCGCCGGCGGTTTTGACCTCGCCTTCTACCGGCGGCGGTAGCTATGTCCCATGGCCGAGGATGACTAGGTGGACGGGGCGGAGGTAGGAGGTCACTCGAGGATTTTTGTTGGTAAGAGCATGTACATTGGTTGATAAGGTAGTCTTATCTTAAGTCTGCCACGTATGCAAGTGGTAGTAGTTTCTCGGCATTTTAGTGGTGTCTTGCATTATAGGGGTTTCTTGTAAGGAACAATGTATGTACTACTAGCGACAAAAGGCAATTCTAGGTTGCGTTGTACTCCAACGAGTACTACTAGTGGTCACGGGAGTGTATACCTCGTTTTGTGGGTTCGATCCCGGCCGAACGCATGGCGGCCTTTTTTTTAAATATACTGCACTTCACTGCGAGCCAATATTTTACACGGGTAGTTTGAGTTTTGAAGTCAAACGGACATGCGGCCCCACAATCTGGGAGCACTGGATAGCCTAGCCACGTGAACGGATTTTCCTTCCTAGCATCCCGTGGCTCGCGTGCTCGCCCTAGCCGCACCTTGCTTGCAGCTTCCTCATCAGCTAGTAGCATATTTAAACTAGCGCCTCCCAATTAAGCCCGAGGAGCCGGAAAAGCCCGGCGGGGCATTGGGAACTGTGCAATATGGCTCTGCACGTAAAGTGCTCTACTACTACTCTGTAGCTTGTGGCGTTGCACGCATGGACTTCACTCCATTATCGGCTCTACTATAAAAGAAATTCCTATTGACGTGTTTTTTTTTGAAACAGAGGCAAAAGCTTTGCTTCATCTCTTCATAAAGAAGGAACTACTAACAAAGTTCGACGAGATCCATTACACCTCCACAAATGGAAGCGAAAAGCCTAGTCTCGCTGTATCAAATAATTCAAATGTTCTGCCCCCGCAGTAACCATCGCTGATAAACATGCTGCTAGTGTGTGCGCGAGAGGAGCGGCTGAGTAGGCCAGCTACGTGAGAGGAGCGGCTAAATAGAGCACCGAGAGTACCCACTTGGCCACTACGCAGGTGTACTTTCCCTGCATTGATAGTACAACAATGGTTCTAGAGAATAGTAGTACCCTCCACTTCCAACTGTAGCTCCTTGGCCCTGAGATTCAAGAGTTCAAAACTGGTGCACTATACTAGAACTAGACAAGAAGTACAGTACATCGCACTACTAGTTGAGAAAAGTAGTACTAGTACTGCTATAGTACGAGTACGTACTCCTCCGTCACATAATGTAAGACGTTTTTTGACACTAGTTGGCGTGTACAAAAAATGGCAAAAACATACCCACAATTTCTTAATCCACGCCAAAAACTAGTACCTAGTGCCAAAAATTTCTTACTAGTGCTATTATTTATAGTATAATGCAATCCTAGTACTATTAGTAAATAATAGCCTCACCCCTTCGTTGAGGAACGATCTACAGTTGGAAGGGACGAGGCCCTACGGTTACTACGCTCTTATCTCCTCCTCGCCAGTTCCCCTCCCCCTGAAGAGAAGGCAGTTTGTCGCTCCTCCCATGGATTTGCCAGGCGGTTCTCCTCCTCATCGGGGCTGGGAGACCTTGCATGACGATCCTCTAGGAGATTTCGCACGCCGCTCCGATGTCCTCACCGCCGCAAGACTTGGTGCTTCCTGCACCAACTTTTTCAAGACGCTGCTTAAACAGGCTTGGGAAAAGTCCATGCTTGTTGGTCTTCCATGCGTCCTCGAGGAGAAGGTTCTTCTATGGGACAATCCTTCGAACAGTTCACCGCTCCCCGGCCATGGTTGCACATTGACTCCGCTAGAGTTGCCGACGTTGAGAGGTAGTCAGAATTTGTCCGATGAGCAGGTCAGTAATGGAGTTTGATCATGTAGTACTTAGTTATTCCATTTCCATCCCGTAATTTCTCCGCTGCCCACCATCTGATATATAGGTCTGGGTCGGTGCCAACGAAGATTGTCTTGCATAACTCCGGCCTGATACCACCATCATTTTGCACAACATCCACAAAAGTGCGGCCGTTCCGGTAGACCCCTTCTCCACCATTGGGATCGGCCTTCCGAACTGGCTGGGCTTGAATACGTATGATGATGCCTACATGAGATTGAAGAAGATAGCAATTGCGGACCCGCCGACAAAGCGACGTGGCTATGACGATTATTATCTCATCGCGGTGTTCGACATAAGGATTGCCATCAATGCAAGAGGCAGTAACGGCAGAGGCTGGCGCATGTTGGCGGTGACAGATTTGTACCCCTACATGTTCGAAGACGCCGTGCGCCATCTAGGCCGCATCTTCGCGGTGACAAGCCAGGGGACTTGTTTCATCTGGTTGCCATCCTACGGTACGGGAGATTACAAACGGAATGCACAAACCATCATTTGCATCCCTAACGGTACTCCATTATTTTGCAGGGACTAGTCATCCCCGATCAAAATAAGATCGTCGATCCTGGATGTGCATTTGCATCTGCGATTCGGTCTAACCTGGAACCTTGTAGCTGACTTTGGCATATTGGGATCAACTATCATAGCAATCGTTACCCATGGTACCACTGATGTGCAACATGGTCACACAATCTACCACGATTGGACCGTCACCATCTACCCAGGTATTCCATTTTTTAACCCTCTCGCCTTCTATTTTATTGTTGTACTAGTAGTATACTACCTCCGTCCGGGTTTATTGGTCCCCATTGTATTTCGTGCCAAATTTTGACCATAGATTAAACTAATAAAATGTTTAGGCATGTCACCAAACATTATATTTTTGAAAACTATGTTCAAATACAAATCCAATAAGATAATTTTTCTTGACATGCATTAACATTTTGTTAGTTAAATCTTTAGTCAAAATTTGGCACAAACTACAAAGGGGACCTATAAACCAGGACGGAGGTAGTACTTAGTAGTACTAGTAGGAGTAATTTTTACCCTTGGAGGATGCATATAGCTAGCTAGGCCCTTGAAGACTTGAACCCACTAGCTGCCACCATTTTTGTTTTTCCATGTCTTACTATCCCATCCATGTAGCCAAGAGTGTGGCTATATATAATAAGCCGATTATTTTACTTTCTCTATGCCGGAGTAGTACTATTTGCTGCACAATATTACTGACCGCCATATTTGAGCACAACATTATTATGCATGGACCTTGACTATGTACGTCACCATGTGTCCAGATCTGGGATGCCGCGTGTACCAGATGAACGACGCCGAGTTCGACCCCCGTGATGCTACGTGGGTGCCGAGGAACACTCTTGGAGAGTACTCGCTTTTTATCGGGGATAGCTACCCCATTGTGAAGCAGATGCCACCTTCCGTGCACGACATGGAAGGCCTGCCGTTCATGAAGCATGGTTGTGTCTTCATTGCGCACCGCCGGATGAATGACATGCTGGGACATGATATCCCTGATTTATGCCGCTTCAGCTTGGATGAGTCTCCATCATGTGGAACCGGACTAGAAAGCTGCGACAATGATTCTCCATGAAGAACACCTAGGACTGGAACCTGGAGGAGGACATGTAGCCCATCTATAACGTGTAAGTGGAGTACGGTAATTGTGAACGGTAGCACTGTGAATATATGTGGACTAGTCATGCACAAATTTATCACATGAATTGGAGATGAACTTGTGTGGCATACTGGCATTTGTCCTTTAGAATTTATTACTAGTAAATGTGTTATGTGTACGTGCAACTTGTGTGGTTGTTGCATGGGCTCCAACACGCTCTTTGAGAAAAAAAGGTGGCACAACTTTGGATATACGTGACGTGGCGGCATCATACAGTAGCATCGTTCGCTATAGTTGTAGTACACTCCTATTAGGACGACAACTCCTATAAAATCTTTCGCTTGGCTCTTTGCCTCTTCGGGAGGATCAACAGTTCGTACTCGTGTGAACCTTGCACTTGGCTCTTCGCCTCTTTGGAAGGTCCAACAATGATGATACTATAGTACAATATGCTTCTGGCAATCTGACACTGATTGAACTGCTGCACGTCCACCGCGAGGGCGAGGGCAAGGGCGAGGGAGAGGGAGATGGAGCTGTAATCAAAACCCTCTCCTCATCCTGTGAACCACCGCGCGCGTGGGCGAGGGAGAGGTGTACTAAGCAAGCTTCTCCTCGTTCAGCGAGTTGACGGGACACATCAAAGCAGTACTAGTACTAGTAGTAGTCCATACTGCGTCCTTTTCGATTAATATGGCTTAATTTGAAACGAGAAAAATACACTGGCGGTCAACGTATGTAACAATACGCTCTTTACAGTCACTATATATAGTTTTGCGGTGATGATACGATCACTAGCTCATCGTAGAGCACCGTATTGCACCCTACTGACCGGACACATAGTCGACGTGGCACTTTGTTGACTGGTAAAATTGTCACCTGGTTTCTGGATCCCACCTGTCAGTGGGCAGAGCAAAGTATCAGTTAAACAAAACTTTACGCAGGCGCGACACGAGTCCAACCCTTGCGCGCGAACTGCCCTGGCTGTGTATGTGAGTGCATGCACGTGTACTCCCTCGGTCTTCCAACAAAGAGTGTACATCGGCTATAAAGCTGGTCATAGTGGACAGTAACATATACTAGTTATCATGCATAGGATACTAGTGTATGATACTATATCTATAGTGCATACTATCATAAAGTAGTATCATAGATGGTCTCATTTATTGCCATGCATGACACATACTCCCTCCTTTCCGGTTTATAGGGCTTATCTCAAAATTTAAGTTTTTCCATT
This sequence comes from Triticum aestivum, assembly GCF_018294505.1. Lineage (NCBI taxonomy): Eukaryota > Viridiplantae > Streptophyta > Magnoliopsida > Poales > Poaceae > Triticum > Triticum aestivum. The sequence goes on from NC_057801.1 coordinate 617,914,419, forward strand.
TTATAAGGCTCAATTTGGTTGTTTTCCATCACATGTTCAGATTCCAAGGTGCATTAAATCATTGCATGCAAGTATTAAGAGAAAATTGACCAATGCATGTACTTTATGCATTCATGAATTGCAATTAATGCATTGATAAACATAATTTTTTTAGGAAAACAAGAGCATTAATTAGGTGCTTTTGCAAAACTACAAAAAGTAGTCCACCACTCACCATCTACCTTGATTGGTGAGATTTTTGAATTGAGCCCCATAAATCGGAAAGGAGGGAGTAGTAGCATAACATTTATTATGTTACTGTATCTACCTATGTTACTACTACCCTCTCTCTCTTCTTTAATTGTTTGCCACATAAGCATGCTTGCGAGTCCCAAGTACATGATAGTAGTTATGTTACCCCCACTATGGCCCGCCTAAAACAAAGAGTGTAGTACATGATGTACATCTACACTTCCAATGCATTTAGCCTTTAATCTAAATCGATATTGATTGACTAATGCACCAACTTGTGCTGTAGGTATAGGCTACATGTCTATCCTTAATTACAACATGCAACGGCCTTCATTTAATCTTCTTCTCTCAATGGTCGCATGCACACATAAGTCTGATACTTTTGGGCGTTAATTATGCCCTGGTCAATGTGTAAATCTCTAAATGTACAGTCTTTCACGGACGTAGCGAGTAGGTTGAGCACTTGAGCGTGAGCGTGTGTGTTGCGCCGTGTGCTGTGTGCCACCTGGGTGCGTGAGTGTTGCGTTCTTCCATGTGTACGTGTGAGTGTTGCATGTTGCATGCATGCATGCATGCATGGGGCTTACTCCCTCCCATCAACATGTTCATATTTCAAGCTTCCTCTGTTCCCTCCATATGGTCATACTCCCTCTGTTCCCAAATACGGAGTAAAAGCCTCCCTGTGTTCCCAAATATGGAGTATTTGTCTTCCTACAGATTTCAACAAGTCACTAGGTACGGAGCAAAATGAGTGTAGTGAGCGTAGAGGCATAGGGATACTGTAGAAAGGAAGTCCTCGCAATCCATTATTCCCCATCTCGGTCAGAGAGAACTATTCAACTAGTCTTCGCAGTGAAGTGACAATACACGCTGCAGCAGATGGGACACATAATTAATAAGCTGAACCAACGTGTTGGTGTTACTAAATCAGCCTTACCCAGTACTGCCATCATGTTTGCCAGTAGAGCATGCTTCCGCAAATATGCCTACGCACCTCTGTCCTCCATTAACTGACATATGGGCCCTCTTGTGGTAGACCCATATGTCATCGGTGTAACTATTTACACTCCGAAGGACGGTATATCCTGGTAGTAGTACTAGTAGAATTGAGATTTAATGCACTTTCTTCCCCGTCTTCCACTCTTCTTCCTTCTCTCTTCTTCTTCCTCCTCTCTTCCCCATCGTCGGTCGCACACCATTTACCCCCGCTCACTACTCGCCCGCCCGCGTCATCTTCCTTGGTAGCTCGCGCGTACCATATCCCCCCGCTCACTTCTCGGCCACACAAGGAGAAGCTTCTTTGCTCGCCCACCTGAATCCACTTCCCCGCTGGCTCGCAGGCACCGAAAAACCCAATGGCAAAACCGACTGACATGCAGAGCCGCGATTGGAATTCCCTCTCCGATGTTCTCTTGGAGCAGATCTGTAGTCGTATGGACCTACTCAGCACCGTCCGTCTGGCCGCATGCTCGGTGTCTTTGTACCATCTACTCGTCTGCAACCGACTGGCTCTTTTCAAGACACCCTACTTGCTGATGCCCGATCCTCACAGGTGTCCCAGACACCGACTTGACGATCCTACGGAGGTTACCATGGTGCCCCTTGACATGCTACCACTACCCGTCCACCTGTCCTTCATGCTCGGCCACTACTGGGCGGGCATGAAGGCCAACTGGATCATCCTCATCCACCACTCCGGTAGTTCGTTGCGTCTCGTGGATATCTATGCCCAGCAAGAGATCACCCTTCCATCGTTGGATACCGCCGCCATTGAGCCTCACGGCCCGCCGGACACTCCTGCCTACTACGCACGAGACACGTCAAGCTTTTGGCTCGACTTTTGTTTGCAGAAAGTTGTAATCTGCGAAGTGCCCACACCATAAGAAGACTACATGGATTACAAGCTCATTGCCTTGTTCAACATGGGATTAGTCTATCTGGAATCCGGTCGCCATACATGGTTATGGCTCATTATCAATCATGTTGAGGCAACATGTCTGTCTGATGCTATAGTGCATGATGGCATCGTTTACGCGGTCGACGCACAGATTGGCTGCCTATACTGGTGGAATCTATTGTCGTGTAATTGTTCTATCTCATCTCATCTTTACCTTATGAATACGACTGCCTGTTCATTTGTTACAAATTTAGAATACATAGCATGTCTATAACCACATCATTGCTATATGTTCCTCTCATTTCCTAGATTTTTATGACCACACATGTTATTGTTAGAGTTGATATGAGAACAATTGGCATCTAATGACTGTTAGAATACATATTATGAGCATAACATCACGATTGCTATATGTTTCTCTCGTTTACAAGATTTTTATAACAACGCATATTATTGCTTAGAGTTGATATGAGAACAGTAGTAGTAAGTGCTATGGTAGAATATGAGTAGGCGATGTCATAGGTGTTTTCCTCTCATTGTTACATGATGTTTGAACCATGACATATTGCTAGAATATGAAAGCCATTGGCTTATTTTTTTAACTTGGGGTATGATTATGACCACGGCATTGCAATTCTCTGTCTATGATATGTGTCACTATTATAATAATCTTAATTCCACACATACTCTGAACATGGTTGTTTATTTTTGTCCTTTTGGTCTCCAATTTGAATTGTTGCAGCAGACGCAAATGCGCTGGCCTTCATGATTCCAGGACCTGGAATCGTACCAGCCGATGGGTGGTGGTTTATCGCTCGTTCAGCTGACGGCGGTCATTTGATGCTCATTCACACGTACCAAATTGACCAAACAATTCCATCAAACCACATGTAGTACAATGCGTGGGGCGTTCGTGACATTGATGGCTATGGCTACTTTGTTTTCAAGAAAGATCCCAGCTCCGTTGGGCCAGGCGTATTCAACTGGAGGCGGGTTTACAACCTCGGCAACCACTCCTTGTTCCTTGGGCTCAATTATCCGATCATCCAACCAATCATCGATCATATCACCGGCGATGATTACCGTGCTATGCAACTTCCATTTGCGAGGGGGGACTATGTTTACACATCATACCATGGGTTTCATGAATCACCATATCCAGAGATTCGTCGACATAGCTTGTTGCCAGATAATCTTCAGTGTGTGAAAGGCATCAAGCTTCCATGCGATGGATGGCTTTTGCAAACCCGACATGCGGCGATGTGGTTCATGCCAACAGCAAATATGCACAACTTGATTCGTGTTGATATCTAGACTGAGCCATGTATTATGCTACTGTAGCACGACCCTCTTTTGTTGGATATTATGTACTATTGTTAGTTTGAAGCACTCATCTGGTTTGAAGGATAGTAGATACCTTCCTGGGATCAAGTGCATCCTAACTCACCTGCGTAGGATGTACTGATAATGATGATGGAGATGCTGTCCAGAAGCCATATATATATATATATATATATATATAGTAACAATATTCTAATCCCAGGATTAGAATAGTTATTTGGATCACGGAGCCCCTATAGTAGCGATCGGATGTTCCCGAACTGCCGAACCGGGCAACAACAAACAAAAGAAGAAGGAAACCCACCCCACCTCCCCCAATCCCGATCCACCACCTCCCACGATCCAGATCCCCCATCTTCCCCGATCTAGATCCCCCACCTCCCTCCCGCACCTCCTGCCCCAAACCACCGGCGGACAGCACCCCCTCTTCCTGAGATCCTCTTCGACACCACCACACAACCGGCCAACCTCACGCGCCGCCACCCGCTAGAAACCCCGCGCCTCGTGGCCTCTTACCGAATCCCACTGGCGGAGCTCGCCACGGCAACCACCGCATTCTTCCTCTCGTCGCCGCCCTAGAGAGGAACCTCCCAAGCTTGCGCCATGGTGGAGCTCGCCTACCCCAGTGCCTCTTCTCCATGCATGCCCTTCTTCCTTGCCGGAGCTGATGTGGGCCTCCACATCACCCAGCTGGCCGGGATTCCCCTCCCTTGCCCCCACGCCGTCCTGGTCGGCCGCACTCACCTTCTCATGCGGGCCACCTTGATCTTCCTGGAGGAAGGTTCATCCATGGAGCGGCCGCTCCCGCCCCTCCATCTTCGGTGAGGTGTGCCATCCCTCCTGCTGTGCCCTCTTTTGGTGAAGCTCCACGCCAGCACCGTCGTGATGCCACTTCGGCCACCAGCACGGACAGGGTGTTCTTCTCGCGACGGACAACTTGAACTTGCTCAGGTAGTTTCTTGGCATCGACAGCTCCAGGTTGAGTGATAACACAAAATAAAATTGCTTGTCATACTCCTACTTGAATATCTGGAGACATGAGACAATTCTCAGTTTCTGGCTGTGGATGAAGCATAGCAGTAGCAGTCATAGATCTACCATGGAAAATAGTTCGCATGCTGAACTTTCAAAACAAGGTCTCTGAACCTTCGATGTTGTCAATAGATATTTTAGCATAGGAAGTTAGCAGTAGCTTTGTTCCATCTTCAATCTAAAACTGTTACGCTTCATTATATGGATAGGCTTTTATCTGAGGATTCAGCATAGCAGACATTCTGACGTTCCAAAATATGTAGAAAGTCTATGTAGAGCTGATCTACAGTTATATCTGTAGAAAGTCTATGTCTGACCAAGTGTCTAGAGCAAGGGAGAAAATTTCAGGGATCATAACGAGACAAGTTACTCGATCCGGTGTATACCCATTAGTGTACCTTGGGCCGATTCTTTCCGGTCACCACCACTAATGTACTGTATCAACTTACTAGTTCAATTAATTTATGGTTGAGCACCTCAAAGTCAAACCGGCAAATCTTAACCGTTAAACTAGTTACTGCAGTTATCCTCTTATTTTTTCATAATTTCTGGTGCTATTTGGGAGTAGTTAATCAATTTTGTTTTTGATTGGATGTATTTTCCAGTAGAAATAGATGGTTTTTTACAGTTGAAAGTCCACATGTTCCATCATATGCTCTACTAATTTGAATTTTGGAGATGCTCAAGTAAAATGTAACAAGCGTCCTTCCCTTTTTCATTTCGTTGCTAACTTTTTGACGTGATGCAGGAAGTAGATGAACCTTGTACATTACTACAATATTTGAACTTCTGTTAACTTCCTATTACACACACTAATGCAATGTAGTATGGCACTACTTTCTTTGAGTATTCTTATTAGACACATACGATTTAGGAGCTTGAACAAAAAATGTTGCCGTCATAGAGGCCTTGTAGGTCTCTCCATTCAGTGCCTCTTTTGAAGTGAGTTCACAATTTTTATCTACTTTGAATTGATTCTCTTTTTTGTGTTTGGGAAGTTCAAATTTTGGTGTTGGGAGAGGTTCGCTCCATCGCGCGTGATAGATAATTCTGGATACTAGTTTGACCAGAGCGACGGTTGTAGTTCGTCACACTGAAAGAGGCCATTCAAGTTGATGATGATCTAGAGTAAATGCCCTCTTTGTTGGTACTCCACGAGTGGAGTAAATTGCTGAAAGCCACCACATTTGTGGCTAGGGTACTCCAAAACCACCACTTTTACCAGAAATCACAAAAAACCACCACTTCCACGTCAAGTGAGTAACAAATCACACTGATTTGGAATTGAATGCATCTAACAGCAAAACTGACGTGTGGGACCCGTCTATCCGGGCTGATGTGGCAAAGACTAATCCTAGTCAATGTTTGACCTGCTGAGGTGGACGGGGTCCCACCTGTCAGCCACACATCTTGTCTCCTCTATCCTCTCCTTCTTCTCGCTAAAGCGGAATCACAGCCGCCCCGCCATGGCCGGGGCAGAGAGAAGAAAGCCGCGCCCGCCTAGCTCCCCTCCTTCTCCTGATCTGAAAGAAGCCGCCCGCCGTTTCTCCTAGATCCGGTGGGATCGCCGCACCGACAAGCTGAGGTCGGGTGAGCTCCTCCTGGCCTCGATGCCCCGCCCCGCTACGGCGGCCACTGCTGCTGGCCACGGCCTGAGGCGATCTCGTTCACCTCACGCCACAGGCAACCTCTCCCATCCCTGTCTTCCTCATGAGCGCCGGTACGAGAGCCACGGGAGCCAGAGGAGGGGAAGGTGTGCTGCTCGCCGTGGCAACACTGGTGGCGATGGTGCACCGGGAACACCAAGGCGCGGCTAGCGGATTTCTTTGCAGGCTCCGGCGCCGGTGGCGTGCTGGTGGCGCATGACACCGATGACACGCGTTGACTCTCTCCCTGTCTTCCTCGCGAGCACCGGCACAAGAGCCATAGGAGCCAGAGGCGAGGAAGCTGGTGGCGATGGTGCACCGGGAAACCCAAGGCGCGGCTAAGCGGACTTCTTCGCAGGATCCGGCGCCGACGGCGTGTTTGTGGCGCGCGACACCGACGGCACACGTCGACTCTTCTCCGTGGAGGACGTGCTAGTGAGTGGGGCGGCCTAGTGAGAGGGGATTGGCTCGCCGCGCGCAGAGGTGGGGCGGAGCTCGTCGGGGTGCAGATGGAGGGGCAGCATCGCCGGAGAAGAGCTTGACCGACGGAGTAGGTGTTCTGCATGCATACAAAGTACTCGACGAAATGTCATAGCCTAGTCACCTCTCTACGTGTTGATTCTTTGCCAAGTCAGCCTGACATGTGGGCCAGGCATGTCAGTTTTTCACTTAGTCGCGACTCACAACACGTTTAGTGCTTTTTGTAACTCACTTGCCGAGGAAGTGGTGGTTTTTTGAAATTTTCGACAAAAGTAGTGGTTTTGCAGTATTCGTGCCACAAATGTGGTGGCTTTCAGCAATTTACTCCCACGAGTGCAAGCTTGAATCTGAAAAAATCATAGAACTGATCATATGCAAGTTAACAGTAGAAGCTAGATTTTTTCAGTTCGAAACTTTACTACATTTGGTCAGATAATGAACTCCTTTCAGCACAGCTAGGAGTTCAGAAAAAATACATTCAGAAAATGCTATTCATTCAGTGAGCAGGGACACAAATTCAAGCACACATGGAGCACTGAAGGTCCTTATCTTTTCACTTTACCAATTCAAAAAATAAATGAATAAGTTATCACCTCCAGCCAGCCGCTGGGAACTCCTTTAATTCAACATCATCTTGTGCCATGTAGGCTACTGAAGGTGCAACAACATGTGCGTTCCTTCTCATAGTTATTTTCTCTGAATTTTTGCTACTACGAACACCCACAGGGGAAGAGAAGCACCTCTGAATCTGAAGTTCAACCTCTTTGCTATAGGAGCCGTTGTCGAGTCCTTAATTGCTTTCACTACTTGCTTCTAGCATCTTGTCCATGGAGTCAAGGCGCTGCCTGGTATTCCATCTTGTTTTTGGATGGGGCGCCATCGCGACCCAGTGTCTCCCTGATCTTTGCATCCCGTTCACCACCGCGGTTGTCCTGCATCCTCACGACCTCCCCGGCCAGTCCACCAACGCCATTCCAGTGTGCATTGAGCAAATCATGGGGTTTGTGCTAATGCATATGTTCATGCACTGGTGCGTGCGCGCGTGAGTGCTTGCATTTGTGTGTGTTGCTTGCATGCTGTGATGTATGATGTATAGATTTTCTTTGAAGTTCATGTTGTGAATCCAACTAAATTTGAACAAAAAAGATCAGATCACTGCTGCTTTGAATTTGCTCTTCTACCAGAAACCTCGCTTTCCTGCTGTTGTACTATGTCCACTTATGTATTGTTTATAAATGGCTTTTTGTCTGAAGTTCAGTAGTACCTTTGGGTGCACAAAAGTTGATTCGGTTTCATGGGTCCTTCAAAAAAGAATGGGAAAAAGAAGTTTCCTTCTCAAAAATGCATCACCGCTCTGAAGTGTTAATTCTTCTTGTGTGCTTCTACTGAGGCTTGTGTTTCATGGAGAGAGAGAGAGATAGAGACATCAAGGAAATTGTTCATGTTTCCTTTCTGTCTATGTACTTCAGAGACATTTTGTGAGAGAAAAAAGGTGAATGACGTACTCTTTTGAGAGATACAAAGTGCTTTGGGCTCCAATCTTTTTCTACACAAAATTATACGTTTGTGTCTCACCAATGTAGCCGGCAACAGGTGCTTCGTACAAAACAACTTTGGTTTCATGTGAGAAGTTCTTCTATAAAATAAACACACGTTCACTTATAGTAAAATTAGTGCAAAATTTTTTTAGTGAGCCATGTATTGTTGATATTTTTTAAAACAAAAATTAAAACAACAGAGATGCTTGATGTTGTAACAATATATTTTCTAAATTCTTAAAAAAACCAAGAAGGTCAAAATGAAATAACGGAGTCGTTCAACTTTTTTAATAAGAAAATAAAATTTCCTCATTTCTAAAAAACAAGAAGTTCAACTTTTAATAATAGAGCACTTCAAACTTTTATAAAAAAGATTTAAGAAATAAAACCAGGAAGTACATATTAAAAAGGTGGAGAAGTTCGATGATTATAGAAAACTCAGGTTTCCTTGTAATTAAAGAATGGAAACAAGAAGTTCAAAAATAAAAAAACAAGAAGTTCAATTTTTAAAAATATAACGCTTCAAAATTTCATAAAAAGGATTAAGAAATAAACCAGGAAATCCATATTAAAAAGATGGAGAAGTTCGATGATTATAGGAAACTCAGATTTCCTCGTTATTAAAGAATGGAAACAAGAAGTTCAAAAATTCAATAACAAGAAGTTCAACTTTTAAAAATAGAACACTTCAAAATTTCGTAAAAAAGATTAAGAAATAAAACCAGGAAGTCCATATTAAAAAGATGGAGAAGTTCGATGATTATATAAATTGACATTTTCCTCGTTATTAAAGAATGGAAACAAGAAGTTCAAAAATAAAATAACAAGAAGTTCAACTTTTAAAATAGAGTGCTTCAAAATTTCTAAAAAAGATTAAGAAAAAAACAAGGAAGTCCATATTAAAATGGCGGACAAGTTCGATGATTATAGAAAACTCAGATTTTCCTCGTTATTAAAGAATGGAAACAAGAAGTTGAAAAATCAAAAAACATGAAATTCAACTTTTAAAAATAGAGGGCTTCAAAATTCATAAAAAATGGATTGAGAAATTCAGATGAAAATTCATAAAAAATCAGATATTTTCACGTAACCGAGAGAAGTTCGGATTGATAAATGCCAGAAGTTCACGTATATGGTGTTCATTTTGTATTAAAAAAGAATGAAAAATGCAAAGCATAAAGTTTTGTTGCTAGAAGTTCAAGTGCTCGACTCGAGAAAGTTCAAAAATTCTTGTGTGGGAGAGGTTGAACAAAAATACGTGACAGAAGTTCAAGGTGAAAACAACGAGAAGTTCAACTACTGCAAGGAATGCATTTCAAATGAGAATGAAAGTATAGAAAACTAAAAGCTTAAAAGGTTTGTTGAAAGAAATTCAAGTGCTCTGTCCGGGGAAGTTCAAAAATTCTTACGAGAGAGGCTCATCTTGTATTTCCATGTTCGATTTTTTCCGTATAAAAATCGAATACAATTCTTTACCCAAAATATAAAAAGGTGAAGTTCAAATTGAAATAACACAGAAGTTCGGAGTTTATTAAAACCTAGGATTTACCTTTTCAAAAAATAAAAAGCACGACGCCATTTTTTGCACTTTTGAAAACAATCTCATAAACGTAAAAATGGTTGATAGAAGTTCAATTGCTCCGCGAGGAAAAGTTCAAAAAAATCTTGTGAGAGAGGTTCACCATGTATTTAGATGTCCAAAATACATTAAAAATATGTTTTTTTGTGTTTTAAAATAATTCTCTCAAACCAGAGAGAAGTTCAAAAGTGATAACAACCGGAAGTTCACGTACTACATGGTGTGTATTTCATATAAAAATACATTGAAGTGAAACAGAGTGAAGTTCAAACAGACATGCCCCAGAAGTTCAACTACTTCACGCAGTGCGAAAAACAGCATGTCAAAAAATAGCATGTCAAAAACAGAGTGAAGTTCAAACAGACATGCCCGAGAAGTCTAACTACTTCACGCAGTGCATTTACATTCACAATGAAGGCAGAAATCATGATCTTGTCATTTTCTAATTTACTTCAAAATGACAGGAATATCATTTGTGTAAGTTCAAGTCCTCGATCGGAGAAAGCTAAAAAAAATTGTGAGAGAGGTTTGTACAAAAAGAATATCATTTGTGTAACACTAACGAAAATGGATGGGAAAATTACAAACAAAAAATATGTCACAGAAGTCCAACGTGAAAACAACAGGAAGTTCAACTACTACACTGAATGAATTTCACAAGAAAAACTTTTAAAACCGTCGCGAGTATGAAAAAATGATCAACACGGAAAAGTTGCGTGTTTATAGCAACTTTCCATCGGTATATCACTTGCTTAATTCCGGTGAGTGAATGAAGAGATACGAGCAAAAAAAGCACATGAAAAATAGAGTGAAGTTCAGGCAGAACTGCCACCGAAGTTCAAGTACTTCACACAATGCATTTTTGACGAATCTGTTTCGCGATAAAGGCAAAACGAGTGATCTCGCCGTTTCTGGAATTACTTGAAAATGGCTGGGATTGAGAGAAAACCACCAACATGAAAAAGTTTCACGTTTTTCGTAGCTTTTTAACAGTACATTATTTGCCCCGTTCCGATGAAGTTTGTAGAAATTATGGCGAAAATACGTTTTTAGCCATTTTCAAAATCAACGTAAAACCATAATGAATTTGGAGAAACAATATATACCAAAAAGTTTCGCATTTGTGCAGGCTTTCTAACGCCATATCATTTGCTATGTTCGGACGTATGATTGAAAAAATATCGAAAATACAAACTTGGTAGAACTTGTACCATTTTCTAAATTACTCTTAAACCATTCAAAATTAGAAAAAACTTTCAACATGAGAAAAAAGCACATTTTCATAAGCTTTCCAACGCGATATCATTTGTCTCAATTGTATTAAGCGTTTAGAAATGGCAATGAAAATACGAAGTCGGTTGAACTTTGTTTGTGAAATTTTACGACTTTCAGCATGTGGAAGGAGCAGTTTTACAGCAGTTTTCCAATGCCATATTATTTGCCTCATTCCGATAAACGGTTTAGAAATGCGATCGAAAATATGATTCATGTTTTTTGTATGAAGAAAAAACGGTTTTCAAACCTGCTCTTAAACCACTTACATTTTGCCAAAATTTTAAGTTGGGTCATGATACCGGTGTCCATAGCTTTCCTATGGTATATCTCAAGCCCCATTTGGGCAATATTGACGGAAGTTCAACCTAGCACTAGGGGAAGTCCAGGTCAAACAAATCAGGCAGTAAAATTGCAAAAAATGCAATTTCATCACGACCCGAGAGCAAAATCCGCCAGCGAGCGAGATTTCTATTTAATGCCGGTATTTAGTTTCTAAAAAACCTTTCTAGATTACACTAACATCATATAGAATACTACTAACCAGAATAATTCGCGAGGGAAGCCACGGTTGCAAAGATAGCCCGAAGGTCGGGTTCGTACAGAGGGAAGTTCAGACGTGTGTACGAACAAAAATACGTCAGAGAAGTTCAACGTGAAAATAGCATGATGTTCAACTACTATGCTGAATGAATTTCAGATAAAAAAACTTTTAAAATCGTTGCGAGTATGAAAAAAATGATCGACATGGGAAAGTTGTGTGTTTACAGCAGCTTTCCATCGGTATATCACTTTCCCAATTCCGGTGAGTGGATGTAGAGCTAGGAGCAGTGGATAGAGATATACGAGGAAAAAAAGCACATGAAGAACAGAGTGAAGTTCACGGTTTCATACGGAGAAGTTCAGATACTTCACGCGATGCATTTTTGGCGAATCTGTTTCGTGATCAAGGCAGAATGAATGATCTTGCGTTTTTGAAATTAATTCAAAACGGCTAGGAATCATAGAAAACTGTCAACATGAAAATGTTTCGCATTTTCCGTAGCTTTTCAGCGGTATATTATTTGGTCCAATCCGATAAAGTTTGTAGAAAATACGGCGAAAATACGTTTTCCGCCATTTTCGAAACTGACTTAAAACCGTAAAGAATTGGGGGAAATAATACATACCAAAAAGTTTCGCATTTGTTCAAGCTTTCCAACGCCATATCATTTGCTGCACTCGGACGCACGGTTAAAAAATTATCTCGAAAATACAAACTCGGTAAAACTTGTACCTTTTTCTAAATTACTTTTAAACCATTGAAAATTAGAAAAAACTTTCAAAATGAAAGAGTAGCGAATTTTCATAAGCTTTCTAACGCCATATCATATGCCTCAATTGTATTAGCCGTTTATAAATGACAATGAAAATACGAACTCGGCTGTTCGGTTTGCATAATTTAACGTTTTTCAAATTACTCTTTAACCATAAAGAATTAGAGAAAACTTTCAACATGTAGAAGTAGCGGTTTTGTAGCAGCTTTCCAACGTCATATTATATGCCTCGTTCCGAGAAACGGTTTAGAAATGTGACCGAAAATACGATTCACGTTTTTTGTGTGAAGAAAAAATGGTTTTCAAAACTGGTCTTAAACCGCTTACATTTTGCCAAAAATTTAAGTTGGATCATAATACTGGTGTCCATAGCTTTCCAACGGTATATCGCAAGCCCCATTTGGGCAATGTTGGCGGAAGTTGTGATCAAAATATTATTCTCATCCCGTGATCAGAATAGTGTTTATGTATGTATATATCAGTTAGGCTTCAAGTGCGTACTTGTTAGTTAAACCTATGTATAAATTGTGACACTAAATACGACTAGTAAGTAGTACAGTAGCAGTACTAGTATATGTCTGTCAAATTATTCATCATGTCCACACATTGAATTGACGTGACAACACGCTGCACGTGAGGTGACACAAGAATCCCGGCGGCGTGTTCGGGTATTCTGGACTTCAGATTTGGAGTACCACTTATCTGTCGAAATCTTTCGTCATTCACTTAAAACAGTCGATTGATCATACAATGAGTACCATATAACTAGAATTACCGATGCAAGTCGAAGAAGGATTGGCCGGTGCTGCCGGCTGGCGTCAAGTTCGATCCCACAGATTAGGAGCTGATCGAGCACCTTGAGGCCAAAGTGAGTGCTGACAGTGCGAGATTTCAGTCTCTCATCAATTTGTTCATACCAACCATCGACAGCGAGCACGACATATGCTACACCCAACCTGCGAAAGTTCCAGGTAAGACACCGATCGGTCGTCTACTTGCACAAACATATTCCTTTGTTTGTAGCTCTATTTTTCTTTTTAGATGCAGACCTAGTGAAGCAATTACAATTTGACAGTTAATAAAAAGTGAAACAAGTGACTGCAACATGCCAAAGATGTTATGAAAATGCCAACTACGTAGACTAAAACCTGTATTCCACAATACTGCAGGTATCACACAGAGTGGCCTAAGGAAGCATTTCTTCCAGCGAATTCCAGGGCATTCAAAAGGGGCACGTGGACGCGTCCCAAGATACAGTCGGAGTGCGGCATGCACGCGATGTGGCACAAGACCGGCAATACCTTGCCGGTGATGGTCAACGGCTGGCAGACGGGCAACAAAAAAGGTTCTGGTACTGCACACCAACAAGAACTTCGACCAGCAGAGGACCAACTGGGTGATGCACCAGTACCACCTCGGGGACCTGGAGCAAGAGAAGGAGCGGGAGCTGGTCCTCTGCAAGATTTTCTACCAGACGAACTCTAGGGCCAGGAGTAAAAAGATTTTAAGTTAGTTTGGTATTGGTAGTTGTACCACCTTGTCGTCCGCAAGTTGGTATTGTTGTTAACAATCTTGTTGTATGAACTTGCATTTGCTTCCAACCATCATGCCGAGGGTCGACGTGGATATAAAGCTGAATCATTTGTTTCGAAATGAATTTTCACGCACCTGATTTTTATTTGATGGGTAGCATAAGCACCTGCCGTTTGAATTCCAAGTTCTCCAATTTTTTCGAAACAAGTGCATATCCGTGCTGCATCCCAGTTATTAGTCTGTACTTGCAGAATTCTCTCGTTTATTGAGCACGTATACTATTTTTTCAGGTCGAACAAGTTTCAATTGGGCTGTAGACTGCCCAGGGTTGGTTTTGTTTTTATTAGGCCCAGCCCATGACGACAACGGGGCACAAAGATCCAGCAGGTATCTACTGGCGTCTGGCCCGCCAGCATTAGTTATATTTTGTCTTACAACATCCGTACACAGTTTTTTTACTGAATCAAACACACAGCCCAATTCTATTTTCCTCTTGAAACGCTTGTCCTACATCCGTTTTCTAATCTCTACCTATAGTTTTACTAGTTCATATACACGTATCATTATATTGAAAACACATAAAATTCACTTTTCATATTTACATCCTTATTTTTGTTGTTTTTTCCCACCCAGCGCTGATTTTTTTACCACTGGTTTTCCCTTAAACCAACTCAATTGTCCCACGTCTTATCTGCTTACAAAAGCAAAACAATTTTTTTGGCAAATCAATAAGTTCTTAAAAAAATGTTTATCATTTCGGGATTACAATAGTTCGGACTCCACCGAAATATGCAAAATAAGGTTGACAGCTGGGTCCATGGCCACAACCCAGTTTTTTGTGACTTGCCAAGTAAGTCGCTTTGTGAGGCCTGTTGGGATGCAAATCTTTCAAGACGAGGAGAGCTTTCATTCGGCTGGCCGAGAAAATGGCCCATCAGTAATGAGAAATGGGTTGTACATTTTTAAAACACGTCAAACTGGCAATTAGTTTCAAATATCTTTTTTTCATTTTGAGATTTTAAATTACATTAACCTTTATGCGTGAAGAATTTGTTGGATTTTATATTGATATACATTTATTTTTAAAATCAGTTTGAATGTGATTCGAAATTTCGGGATTAAAAACAGTTCGGACCGCACCGAAATAGCCAAAATTTCGTATAATTTTTTAACTGTGGCCACAATATGGGTTGTAATGCTAACAAAAAGAATATGGGTTCCAAAAAAACCTTAAGAATTAGAAAATGGGCTGTAAATTATTAGAAATAATGGTAGATGGGATGTATGTTGTTTTCCACAGATTTGAGGCTTTCCTAAAAGAAAGGTTGACACACAAGCAGTGACTGTTGCATGTCCATCCAATGTCCATCGTGCTTCTTCAATCTCTGCTCTTCCTGCTCTAGCCGCTCAAACAAGCACCGGCGGGACTGCCTGCTCCCTCCTCCCCGCGGCCGGCTGTGCTGCCGTGCAGGCCTCACCACCCCACCGTACTCCCATCGCTGGCCTAGCCATCCTTCTAGTCACCCACACCCGATGTTATTCTCAGACGACGGCAGATGAACCAGTAAACCCTCGTACAGTTGTACTCCCCTCCGTGTTGGAAACAACTACCAAGTCTTCCCTGCCTCCGTCTCGTTCCCTTCCTAGGCCTCGCTGTCATCCACCGCCCTGGTGCTCTTGGCGCGGCCAGGTCAACGTGGTCAACGACCGACATGCATCTGAAGTGGACTGTACGTGGAGAGGCCGACAGGTGGGTCCACGACCGCACGCAAGGAAATGCCTCCTTATTACGCACAAAATAATGATTCCTCCACCTGACATCAGGGACCCACCAAAAGGGCCTCTATATTTCGCGAAAAAATGTTACCGCCGCTGACAGCTCGGACCCACCAGCTATATTTTCGCACGCAAGGAAGTGCCTCCTTATTACGCACAAAAAAATGAATACTCCCCCTATTAGCTGGGACCCAGTATAGTGGCAGGTTGACTTGTGGGCCTACTAAGTTGACGGGGACGAAGGGCTTTGTCAACTTAGTCAATAAGCACGATTCTAGCTCCAGTGACCGTACGATGTCCATCCAACGGCCGTAGTGCTTCTTCAACCTTCGGTCTTCTTGCTCCAGCCACCCAAACCAGCGCCGGTCGTGCCTCGTACTCCTGCCTCCTGTGGCCGGTTGCGATGCGGCGGAGGCCTCACCACCCCCTACTACTCCCACCGCTGGCCAGGCCATCCCTCTACTCACCCACACCCCCTGTTAACTGTTATTCTGCGGTGACGGCAGCCTCAAACCGCAGCGAACCAGTGAACCCTCATACTCCTCTATGCATGGGAATCCACTACCGCGTATTCTCCGGCTCCACGTCTTCCCCTTCCTAGGCCTCGCCGTCGTCCAATACCTTTGTGCTCTCGGCGCGGCGTGGTCAACGTGGTCAAGGAACAGCTTCCATCGGATGTAGACTGTACGTGGAGAGGCTGACAGCTGGGTCCACGGCGGCCGCAAGGAAGTGCCTCCTTATTACGTGCAAAATAATTATTCCGGAACCTGACAGCAGGGACCCACTGGACGGGCCACCGTATTTCGTGGAAAAAATGTTTCCCCTTGACTGGTGGGACCCACCAGCTACACCTTCACATGCAAGGAAGTGCGTCCGGGCAAAAAAAATGATTCTCCCCCCTGACTGCTGTGACCCACCAGCTACATCTTCGCATGCAAGGAAGTGCCTGACAGTCGGGACCCACCTGGTCGAAGCGTACGTAGCATTGTCATTCTGGTCGCGAACGTGTACGTACATACTGGTTGTTGTAGAGGCGTGCACGTGTCGTAGTAGAGGCGCGCATGTGTCGTAGTAGAGGCGCGCACATAGCACGTACACATACGTACAGTGGCCAGGGTGCAAGAAAGAAAATACGACCACATATGTGTACATACGGGTGAGGTCTCGAATGCCTACTCGTGCAAACGTACGGCCAAGGCTCGTGTACATGGCTGGGTCAGAACGGAGAAACATCGTGGTCGTCGTGTTCATGGAGAGCCAACCGGCTGGGTTGGAACGGAGAAACAGCATCGTCGTCGTGTTCATGGAGAGCCAACCGGCTGGGTCAGAACGGAATGCGTGGTCGTGTTCATCGGGAGGGCTTGGACGGAACAGACAATGGAAATGAGGCCTGGCGTACCGCAGAACGGAGGGAACGGCCTTGTGTTCGACCGACCACGTTCGAAACAGGATCCTGTTCATCGGGAGGGGTGTGGCGTACCGCAAAACGGAGGAAACAGACCTCCTACGGTCGAAACGGGGGTCATGTTGATCGGGAGGGGTGTGGCGTACGGCAAAACGGACGAAACAGACTTGTGTTGGAGCGTTACGGTCGAAACGGGGGTCCTGTTCATCGGGAACGGTGTGGCGTACCGCAAAAGGGGACTCCACGGGATATTGTTCGTCTCCACCGTCGACCTCCTCCAGCCTCCATGGGCTACTGTTCATCCACCGTCGACCTCCTCCAGCCTCCACCTACGACTGTTCATCCACGGGCTCCTGTTCATCCAGCCTCCACCGTGCTACTCCACCGGCTACTGTTCAACCACCCCTCCACGGGAACCCCTCCATCGTCTACTGTTCATCCAGCCCTCCACATCACGGGGTCCTGTTCAACCACCCCTCCACGGGCACCCTCCACCATCTACTATTCATCCAGCCCTCCACACCACGGGGGTCTTGTTCATTCGGAGGCAACACCACCGCTCACTGTTCATCCAACCCCCCCCCCCCCCCCCCGCAACACTCACTGTTCATCCAATCGATCGGCTTCAGTTAGCAGCAGTAGCAAAGGAATCACTCGATCGGGTTCAGTTAACAGCCATCAATCGACCGCTCGTGTTCAGTAACGCGTAGCCTGCAGTGCAATCGCTCGGGTTTAGTTAGAGCCCAACGCCTCGCTCGGGTTCAGTTAGAGCCAATGCCTGGCACACACGCGCGTACGCGTACGAGAGAAACGCGCATCGCTCGGCCCTCGACCACCCACCGTAACCGAGAACTCCCCGAAATTTTCCTCGCCCTCGCTTCTACCATGGTTTTTTCCGTCATGGACAACCCAAAGAATGTCATGCAGCTGCGTCTCTGGCCCGCCCAGGACGAAAAGCCCATTTTTTGTCATGATTTTTTGTCATAGAAGTAGGAGCCCACCACATCTATGATGATACCGGGTTTTGTCACAATTATCGTCATAGAAGTGTCGTATGTATGACATAATTTTTTTTGTTCGGCCCAAAATGTCACGGATGTGTCTTTTTTTGTAGTGCACTAGGGGGCTTCTTGATCGTATTCGAATCATAGCTTAACCCCTTTCCGGGTCTGACTTTGATTGTATTTGAATCAGAGTCGTTAAAAAACTCTCAAGGTCATTTGGGGGCTTCCTGTTCAAACATAGGTCATATTCGAACCAAAGAGAACATAGCTGTCGGTACCCTCTTGATTGGCGCAATGCCAAACCCACTAGGGGGCTTCTTGATCGTATTTGAATCATAGCTTAACCCCTTTCTGGATCCGACTTTGATCGTATTCAAATCAGAGTCATTAAAAAACTCTCAAGGTCACTAGGGGGCTTCCGGTTAAAACATAGGTGTATTCGAACCGAAGAGAACATAGCTGTCGGTACCCTCTTGATCGGTGCAATGCCAAACCCACTAGGGGGCTTCATTGATCGTATTCGAATCATAGCTTAACCCCTTTTGGTCCGGCTTATTGGTCGTATTCGAATCAGAAGCCTCGCTTTTTTCTCTCTGTTTGACTTAAGTTTTTGAAAATACTCTTTTGGGTTTGTCTTGAGACTTTTTGTTCATATCTGAGGCATATATATGTGTGGTTTCTATTTAACCCGGCTTAACTTTGGACAGTAAGTCGCCAGCATATGACAATTATCAAACATTTGGAAGTCTTGACTTCTAAAGACTGGGTTATCACCCTTACTGCACAGCTCACATAAACCAGCAGTGACAATTCAATATCACATGTATGATATTATTTTTATAGTTATGTTTCAACGATATGACTCATAAACAAAGGCTTATCTGTGACTCCTTTTTACATATCAGTGGTTATATGTGGGATATTATGACCCGCCCTGCGGTAACCGCCAAGGGTTCCTGTGATCTATCTCTGTGTGCAGGATATTTTAAGGACTTTATTTTGCACAAGGAACATAGATGATAAGTATAACAATGGTGAACATGAAGGAGGCGGCTTAACAGTCATTTCTACCCTATTACATGGCTCCCTAAGTCCAAATGATTGAACTAGTTTTCCAGAAGGCTCCTAATATGAGCCGCCCGGCAGATTAATTCTCTTGTTGGCCTGATGCTTCCTGGTCAACCCTCTCTGTGTCTTTGTCTTGTCCGGCGTCCTGGAAGGTTGATGATGATCAGTAAATTCCATTCAAAGCTTCAAATTTAGTTTCATCATCAATTAGACCGACTGGGTCAACTTCATGGGCAAAGGTGTGCTTATGGATGGGAGGGATCAGGCTTGTCACTTTATAAGTCGGGGTTGGCTGCCTCTGATTTACTGCGTTGTAAGCCGGATGATACTTGGTGAGGTCTATTTCATTGGCAATCATGCTGGCCACGGGACGTATCTCCTTCAAGAAAGCAGTAAAGTACGTCTATTCAAACAGAGTGTCCTTAAGGCTGGGGTACCCCAATGGCGATGTCGGTCGGGTCTAATTGTGGCAGCCATGCTTTGGCCCGGCTTAAGGTAGATACGGCTCCGGCTCTCGTAGATGACCGATTTAATTCATTGATTCGCTGGGGCAACACAGAGAGCTTCTTCAGCACATCAACCAGGAGTGTCGGGGCTTCATTTGATAGGGCAACTGTGGCTAAGGCATGCTGAGCTCTAGTGTAAAGTTGTTCCACGAGCATGTAAACCGCCTTCAGCTTCACCAGCATGTCCTGCTTGAGGTTGGTGCTCCTGGGGCCTGCATAGCAATAACAGGTGAGTTAACAACAATTCATATGATCAGCAGAAAGATTCAATACTTGACACTTGTAGGGCGGCTTACCAAAGATTGCTGAGACCACCTGAGACACATGGCATTTTAAACTGGACAATTCAGTGGTCACCTCTTCAAGAGCCGCCTCTGCTTTCTCAGCTCGATGGGTTAAGGCAATCTTTTCCTCAGCCCAGGCCTTCTTCTCAACTTCAAACTCGGCCCTCAATTTTTCTTGTTCAAACACGCTGAATTCAAACTCGGAGTTTGCTCTTTGAGTCTCTGTCTCTTGCAGCTCCAAGCGGTTCTTCAATTCAGACAGCTCTGATTGAAGTTGAGCAATGGTAGTCTGTACATGTACCAGTTCAAAAATCATAAACATTAGTGTGCAATATTAAGTCCCAAGCCTTTTGCAAGAAATAACACTTGGCACTTGGGGGATAATGTCTACCGAAAGATTTGTCAAAGTGGCGGCTTATGAGAGTAAAGTCCCAATCACTTTGCAAGCAAGAGTACTTGACACTTGGGGACTAATGCATATTGTTGTTCAAAGTTACACAAGTAATATCTTCTACACAAGCATATGAAGGACCGACTCATTCATACTAGCTAAACCGGCCCTTGGGGACTAGAGATTAAGTTGGATTTTAAGGTTTTACCAAAGGATATTACTAATGCTCATAAATTTGTTCTAAGTCTACAGCATATTCATTATAAGCAGTAGACTTGGGGGCTGGCATAGTAAGGTTAATTCAATGAAGGGAAGTGTTTATACCTCAAATTTCTGGTGCATTTGTTTTACCATGCCAACTTCAAGGTCACGGCTGTCTTGCACTTGGCTAAGATAACCAGAGAAAACTTCGCCAATGCTCAAGTGAGTATAGTCAGCAACGTCAAATCTGACTTTACAGCGTTCAATGTGCTCCTCTTTGGCAG
Organism: Triticum aestivum; assembly: GCF_018294505.1. Lineage (NCBI taxonomy): Eukaryota > Viridiplantae > Streptophyta > Magnoliopsida > Poales > Poaceae > Triticum > Triticum aestivum. Next base: position 617,935,203 of record NC_057801.1, read on the forward strand.
AACACTTGGCTAGCACAGTAGGTCTCCTCGTCTCATTATAACCGGTCTTGGTAATTTCCACATCAACATCTTGTTGGTTGGCTGTCTTAGCTGGGCTTGAAGCTTCAGGGTTTACAGAGTCGTCGGCGGTTTGATTGACAAGTGGATCAACAGTCATTGTTGGCATGTCGTGAACCGGCTTAGGTGGCGGCTCAGGAACAGAGGCCTCAGGCGCTGCGGGTTGAAGCTCCGGCTCATTGACGGTCGGTTCTTCGGCTGGTTTGTTTTTCTTCACCCTCTTACTGGGCTTTGCTTTTCCACTGCATAAAATTAAAGAGGTTAGTACAAATATAAATGTTTGTAATGGGTACAGGATAAGTAAATCGTCATTACCCTGGAGCAGTCCTAAAAGCCGGCATGTTGGACTGAATTGAGTCGCCGGCAGAATGTGAAGTCTCCTGATAATTTGAATCATAAGAGTGAGCGGTTGACGAGTGAGACCCGCCAAAGGATAAAAAGAATTTAAGTCGGAGGTGACCTCATTCCGGCGCTTCCTTGGCGTATTTGGTAAGCCGGAGGAGAGTTCCTCATCCTTACTGGTCCGGGTCTTCCTCCGGCTCTCATGAATCTGCCGCTTCAAAAGAAAGTGAGGATCCTTGTAAGCTAAGGGATATGAAAATCTTACTTTCTCGGTTACTCTTCGGATTTTTTGTCTTGGCAAAGGCTCGGAGTCGAAGGAAATAATAGTTACCTCTTCATCCACTCCCTGACTCATTCCCGTGTCATCCTGCTGATAATCAGTATCAATAAGACGGTTAAAAAATGAGCCAAGGGAGTCAAGGGCTACCTCTGACTCAGAGGAGTCATCCAGTTGAATCAGATTAGAAGCGCTGGGCTTCTTTCCTGTTTTCTTGCCGGTGGCTTTCCTGGCGGCTTTTTTGGCCTTCCTCGCTCTCTTTGCAGCCTCATGGTCATATTTTTTCTTCCAAAACTTATCATGAGCCTGTGAAAATCAGCAAGAGTTTGAGTTAAGACAAAACATCAAAGAGAAAGGTGAAATACCTAAACTTGGCGGCTTACCCCTGGAGCCGGGTTAGCTTTGCAGAAAGGGCTTAGGCCCACCTTGCCACAGTCGGCTAGGCTTTCATTCAAAAGTGACTTTGTCATTTCATCGACAACATCATCAAGTAAATCATTAGGGCTGTGGCGCAGAGGATCCTTTTTGTCTCCTGTATAAGTACACATTAACCTGGAGCGGCGACTCAGCGGGATGAACCGCCATGCAACCCAGCACCAGACCAAATCAATGCCATTTAAGTTGTTCCCCAGTAGAGATTTGATCTTTGCAAGGGTAGGGGCGAGCTTCTGGTGTTCTGTAGCTGACAACTTGTCGGGAAGCGGGTGATTGGATTCGAGCCGTAGGGCGCGGAAGCCGGGCAGAGGGTTCTCATCAGCCGGAGAAGTATCTTGGCAGTAGAACCATGTCTGGTTCCAGTCCTTGGGGTGACTCGGTGGTTGTGCATAAGGATAAATGGCGTCTCTCCGTCGTTGGATTGCGACTCCGCCAAGCTCCAAACTAGGTATGTTGGAGTACTCATTCTGGTGGTTCAAATAAAACAATTCTCTGAAAAGAAGTAAACTGGGTTCTTCTCCAAGGTATACCTCACAGAACACTTGAAATTTGCAAATATTAGACACGGAATTGGGTCCGATGTCTTGAGGATGGAGGTCAAAAAAGCGCATAACGTCTCTACATTTTTTTGAGCCGGGCGGTGAGAAGCTCCGGATCATGTGATCAGTGAAAATGATGACCTCCCCATCTTTGGGTTCAGGCTTCTCCTCTGTCAGTTTAGGAGGGCGATAAGACATGACATCCTTTTCGGGCAGATATCCGGTTTTCACAAAGTCGTCAATTGTACTTTCCGTGACAATCGATTTGACCCAGTTACAAGAAGTGGTTGTTTTGGGCGGCATTGTGATGGAAGCCTAAAAAAGAGTAAATTGGCCGGTTCAGTTTTAAGCCGGAGGAAAAACATTACAAGCACACATTCAGACTGGCGGCTTATGAAGGGGCCTAATGGTATATGACTAATTACATCAGGTTATTTAAGCCGCCATGAGCAATTTCATGTTATCTATTGAGCATTACCATTGAAAGCCGGTGGTATGAACCGCCATGGCTAGGTGGATCTATCAAAGTGCAATTTTTGGCTAAGTGCTACACAAACAGATTTCACAGATTGCAGTCATTATTTTGGATCAGTGGATGTTTAGAAAAAGGAAATAAATCTGGACCTAAAAACCAGTACAGATGAGTTCATAAGCTCTAAAAGGGATCTTTTCTAACAGGAAAGGGGATCTGCTGGTATGAAAGGTAAAAGTAAAGCAAGCCCCGCATACGTTTTGTACCGTTTTTAGATCAAAAGGTGCTGCAGTGGATAGGCTAAGAAGAACACTACGAAGAACACGACGAACAAGTCAAAGCCCTAATACAGATCTGAGATATAGGGAAGAAAGTACTTACAGATGCAGATTGACTACGGAGGGGCGCCGCTGTTTCTCTGGTTCAGTCAGGGTGATGCAGCGGCCAAGATGAGGTCGATGGTGCGCTTCGCGGTGGCGGTGGAGCTCCAGCGGCAGAAGGTTGCAAGAGGAGGAAGACAATGGAAAGGAGGAGAATGAGAAGAAGACCGGTCGCGAGTATTTATAAGGAAAGACTCATAAGTGGGCGTGGAAAACGAGTAGGCTGAAAACATGGTTATCCAGCTGCCCAGACGCCTCGATTTTTGGGTGGTTATTAAGATAAGGATCCGTTGAGATATGTTGGACAATGTGTGAATTAATGGCAAGTGACGTCATGGCGGGTTATTACAGATCTAGAAGATGACATCATGGCGGGTTATAAGCTGTCGCACAAATGAAGATCAGAAGATTTTTCCTAAGCATTGAAGATTGACATGAACCAGTTCAAATCAATATGGGGCCTAATGTTGGGGATATAACTATTAGGTGTGACCCGCCCAGGAGGGGCCGGGTCATACCTAAGGCGATTCATCAATATGAAGCCCACGAAGACATTTGAAGATGGCGGTTCAGCTAAGGGCCCAAGGCCCAAAGGCGACTTATGGCCCGTAGAGATAAACCGCTATATATGTATGACTTGTATTGTAAGGCAAGAATAGATAGTCACCGAGCCGAACACTGTTTATGAGCCGGCCGGGACTCTGTGAGCCACTGGGTGTCGACCTCTGTATATAAAGGGACGACCCGGCGGCGGTTTAGGACAAGAGACAACAGATCGAAAGCTAGGTCAAGCGGATTCGCTCCCTGGTAATCGAGACATAAGCAATACCACGCAAAACTAGATCATAGGCTTTTACCTTCACCGCAAGGGGCCGAACCAGTATAAACCCCATGTCCTTTGTCCCGCTTAACCCCTTTAAGCTTCCTAGTTGTGATGGCTCCATGACTAAGTCCTTTTGCTAGGACATCTGCCGTGACCTTTCCACGCAACATAGCGAATCACAAACCCTAAAACCAATATTCTTACTAAAGCATAATTACTCGCCAACATGACTCACATACTATTATCTCCATATCGCAAAACTATTGCAAGGAATCAATCTTATCATATCCAATGATTTTTCATGAAAGTTTTTATTATATCCCTCTTGAATATTCATCACTTTGGGACCGAATTCATATCTCGTGCAAATTACCATTGCTATTATCAACTCTCAAAAAGATCTAAGTGAAGCACTAGAGCACAAATATTTATTCAAAAAAATCATATCAACTCTCAAAATAATATAAGTGAAGCATGAGAGTGTGTTTCTTTAAAACATAATCATATCAACTCTCAAAATAATATAAGTGAAGCATGAGAGTGTATTTATTTAAAATATAATCATATCAACTCTCTAAAATATTTAAGTGAAGCATGAGAGTTCAAGTATTTCTGAAAAATTTAATCACCACTATACTCTAAAAGATTTAAGTGAAGCGCACAGAGCAATTGCCTAGCTCAAAAAATGTAAGTGAAGCACATAGAGCAATTCTATCATATCATGATAACATATGGCTCTTTCAAATAGGTTTGTTCAGTAAGGATGACTGTGACAAACTAAAAAGCAAACAAAGCAACGACTCATATCATACATGATGCTCCAAGCAAAACTCATCATATGTGATGAATAACAATATAGATCGAAGTAGAATTACCGATGGTCGTTACAAGAAATAAGGGATGCCTTCCGGGGCATCCCCAAGCTTAGATTCTTGGGAGTCCTTGAATATTTCTTTGGGGTGCCTTGAGCATCCCCAAGCTTAGTTTCTGGCCACTCCTTATTCCTTCACCCATCGTGATCTCACCCAAAACTTGAAAACTTAAATCACACAAAACATAACAAAACCTTCGTGAGATCCGTTAGTATAAGAAAACAAATCACTACTGTATTCTAACTTTACCATGAATTATACCCCCCGATACAATCCATAGATTCATCAAAATAAGCACATAATGCAATGAAAATAGAATCTGTCAGAAACAGAACAGTCTGTAGAAACATGAATTATGCTCATACTTATGTAACTCTAAATATTCTGAAAAATTGGGACGATCCTAGAAATTTGTATAAAAATTATGTGGAAAACTATAAGAGCAAAAATATGTTTTTGTGAATTAAAAAAATTCTAGAACTAGGCGCAAAAGTTTCTGCTTTTTCACAGAATCAAGTCAACTATCAACCAGCATCATCCCAAAGGCTTTACATGGCACAAACACTAACTAAAACATAAAAACACAATCATAACAGTAGCATAATTGTGTTAACACAAGAAAATAGAAAATAAACAAGAAAAATTAAAATAACTATTGGGTTGCCTCCCAACAAGCGCTATGTTTTGTGCCCCTAGCTAGGCGTAATGCATAGTTTGAATTATTGTCATCTTTGGTTTTAGTTCCATAAGTGGACCTTATGATTTACCCATATGTTGGCTTAATTCTAGTTCTAGGGAAGTGTTCCATAGCCTTCTTTAATGGAAAATGAAATTTATTATTCCCTTCTTTCATGTGAATCACGACACCTATAGTTCGTAAGAATGGTCTACCAAGTATTATGGGACAAGACAAATTGCAATCAATATCTAGTACAATAAAATCTATTGGCACATAATTACTATTTGTAAGAATAAGAACATCATTAATTCTTCCCAAAGGCTTTTTAATAGTATAATCCGCCAAGTACAAATTAAGATAACATTCTTCCAAATTGGTAAAACCTAGCACATCACATAAATATTTTGGAATTGTGGAAACACCGGCACCTAAATCACATAAAGATTGCACTCATAATTTTTAATTTTAACTTTAATGGTATAGATTCCCATTCATCATATGATTTTCTAGGAATTGAAATCTCTAATTCCAGCTTTCTTCTAAAGCTTTCATCATCGCTTCTACGATATGTTTAGTAAAGGACTTATTTTGTTCATAAGCGTTGGGTGAATTTAGCATGGATTGTAACAAATAAATACACTTAATCAAATAATAATTATCATAATTGAAGTCTTTGTGATCCAACAGAGTGGGCACATCACTAGTTAAATTTTTTACCTCTCCAAACCCACTTTTAGCAAATGTTTCATCAAGATTTTCACCCTCCGAACTATGGGGACGCCTTCTAGCTAAAGTTGACTCTTCTTCAATCCCCTTATCATCAATTTTTATATTAATAAACAAAGAATAAATAGATTAAACACCAATCATTTTAATATCCTCATCATTACTATGAAAGAAATCTGGAGGAATTGCTTTTTCTAATAATTCTCATTAGCTCTTAGCATATCCGTTCTTTTCTTACTCTCATCCACGGAGACATATAAAGACTTAGTTGATTCATTAATATCAATCTTGCGTGGCAAAACCCAGGTCTTAAGATTTTCCACATCATGAGTAATTCTATCAATAATCCTAGACATATCATCGATACTCAATTTTCTTTTATCATAGTGTTGAAAACAATTGGAGCATTAATAAATTATTTAATATTATTGTCAAGATCAGAGGGCATCCTATTATTATTATTGTTATTATTATTATTATTATTATTATTATTATTACCATAGGAATTGCCATAATTATTAGAGGAATTTCCAGGGAATGGCCTAGGATTCAAATTAACTCTATAAGCATTATTATCAAAGTTGTTCCATGAGAAAAAAATTCACATCTACGGGATAATTATTTTTCTCAATCAATGTAGACAAAGGAACATCATTAAGATCAATAAGAGCATTTTTACTAGAAACTAATTTCATAAGTGTATCAACTTTATCACTCAAAGTACTACTTTCTTCAACATAATTTACCTTTGTACTAGTTGGAGCTCTTTCAGTATGCCATTGTGAATAATTTGCCATGTGATACGTCTCCAACGTATCAATAATTTTTTATTGTTCCATGCTATTATATTATCAATCTTGGATATTTATATGCATTTATATGCTATTTTATATGATTTTTGGGACTAACCTATTAACCTAGAGCCCAGTGCCAGTTTCTGTTTTTTTCTTGTTTTTGAGTTTTACAGAAAAAGAATACCAAATGGAGTCCAAATGACCTGAAAATTTATGGTGATTTTTTATGGACCAGAAGAAGCCCCAGAAGCAAAAGAGTTTAGCCAGAAGAGTCCCGAGGCCACCACAAGGATGGATGGTGCGGACCCCCTAGGGTGCACCCCCTGTCTTGTCGTTGACTCGTGGACCCCCTGACTTGTTCTCGGCGCCAAAAATTCCTATAAATATAGAAACCCCTAGAAATAAACCAAGGTCGGGAGTTACGCTGCCGCAAGCCTCTCTAGCCACGAAAAACCAATCGGGACCCTGTTCCTGCACCCTGGCGGAGGGGGGAATCATCACCGGTAGCCACCTTCATCATCCCTACACTCTCCATGACGAGGATGGAGTAGTTCACCCTCAAGGCTGAGGGTATGTACTAGTAGCTATGTGTTTGATCTCTCTCTCTCTCTCTTGTTCTTGATATGGCACGATCTTGATGTACCACGAACTTTGCTATTATAGGTGGATCTTATGATGTTTCTCCCCTCTACCTTCTTGTAATGGATTGTGTTTTCCCTTTGAAGTTATCTTATCGGATTGAGTCTTTAAGGATTTGAGAACACTTGATGTATGTCTTGCATGTGCTTATCTGTGGTGAACAATGGGATATTCACGAGATCCACTTGATGTATGTTTTGGTGATCAACTTGCGGGTTCTGTGACCTAGTGAACTTATGCATAGGGGTTGGTACACTTTTTCTTCATTACTCTTCGGTAGAAACTTTGGGGCACTTTTTGAAGTTCTTTATGTTGGTTTGAATAGATGAATCTGAGATTGTGTGATGCATATCGTATAATCAAACCCGCGGATACTTGTGGTGACATGGGAGTATCTAGGTGACATTAGGGTTTTGGTTGATGTGTGTATTAAGGTGTTATTTTAGTATGAACTGTGGGGTTGTTTGTGACACTTATAGGAATGGCCCAATGGATCGATCAGAAATAATAACTTTGAGGTGGTTTCGCACCCTACAATAATCTCTTTGTTTGTTCTCCGCTACTATGACTTTGGAGTGACTCTTTGTTGCACGTTGAGGGATTTTAATATGATCTAATTATGTTATCATTGTTGAGAGAATTTGCACTAGTGAAAGTATGAACCCTAGGCCTTGTTTTAAAGCATTGCAATACTACTTTTGCTCACTTTTTGTAACATCCCAAATTTTCAATTTGGAATGTTATATATTATATCATCATAGCATATCAATATTTAATGCATTTTTGGTTGATCCTAGAAATTATATGCAACTCAAGGACCCGCGGAGAGAGTTGGGGATTTTGTTATTTTCATATTTGAGTTTTCTCAAATTTTGAAAAGAGGATCATTTGGTTTTAATTATTTTTCTCTTCGAATATTTCCTATATGAAAATAAAAGAGACGAGATAAAATGACTTCTCCAAAATAAAGAAATATGGGAGGAAAATATTAAAATCAAATAAGAATTTTATTTGGAGTTTTATTGCTATTTTACTTGAATTAGGAAAAATGCGTTTTTCAAAATTGCATTAGAATCCCAAATAAAGTTCACTTTGTCTGTTATATTTTTAGAGGACGGTGAAAATTTATTTCAGGATATTTGGAGTCCGTTTAGTATTTCCTTTAATTGTTTTTCTGTGCGTCAGAATTATAAAAAAAGAAACCGACCTACCGGGTTGTGTCCTCCTGGGACTCCTGGCCCGGCCGGCCTTTAAAGTCGGGAGGCCCGACCCCCCCAAAAACCTAGCCAGCCCTGCCTCGACCCTTGCGCCGCCGCTGCCTGCCGCCGCCCCGTCGGAGCCACCGCCACACGCCTCCACCGACCCTGTCGGCCGACGAGGTAGCCGCCGGTTTTTGTTAGAAAACCGATGGTTTTATATAAACCCTAGATGCGTTCTTTTTTATTAGTTCCGGTTCGGTTTTTTTTCAGTTTAGTTAAATAGCGGAGGTTCGTCCGTACGTTCGTTTTAACGAACGTTGTTCGTTAGTTAGCCGCAGACAGCGAAGGTTCGTTCATTAGCTTGTTCGTCAGTTTTCTTTTTCCAGGGTTTTTCCGTGGTTATTTTCGGTCGCGATTTCAGCCCAGATCTTTGTTTTAGTTTATCTTTTCGCTCGTTTATCGGAATCAGGCGATTTGAGCGCCGAGATCTTCGTCTCGAAACCCTCTTTCTGTTTAACCAACTTGAACAAGATGTTGTTACTGTAAAATTTGACGTTAGTCCGGATTAGTAATTGGATCTTGTTTCTTTCATAGTTTGAGTTTCGTTTCTCCGTTTGATTTGATTCTTTTTGCAAACCGGAGTTCTTCAGTTGAACTTTCTAGTTAGATCTTATTATTTGAGTTTTACCTATGAATTTACTTGAGTGCTTATGTATGCTATTGTTTGATTGTGATAGAATTCCCGGAGTGCGAAGCGTGCTACTATGAGTCTCTAGGTTTTGCAGATCATCAGGAAGGCAAGTAACACTTTGATCATATTCCTTATTACCGAGTTTTTATGCATTAGTCTACATCATCAAACATTGCATGGTTAGGATCTGAATAACATGTGGGTTTGGGAAGTAGGTGATGAGGTAGAACCTATTACGCTGTTTATTATCAAACCTTTGGGAGTTACATCTACGTTATGCTCAGGATTGCTATGCTAAGCTCGTAGACGTGGATTGGGTGAGCGTATCCATGACAGATGTGAGTATTGTTAATTAATGGTTAATTTAAGTTGGCTACTTAAATTCACATCCGGGTGGATTGCTTGTGGGCACCTGGAGAATCCAGTGTTGTCCTAGGATATCCCGGGGTTCCGTGTGATCATCCTAAGGTCCGCCACCCAGGCTCAAAGGGATCATAAGATTATTCATGCTAGAAACTTCCGTGTGCAGCCACAAGCTATTATGGGCTCTAGCATAGTTGAGTATGTTGCATGACTTCTTTCTGTGGTGGGCTAGCAGATGTAGGGGAAAGTAGGTGTAACTGTCCATCCAGAGTAAAGAGTTAATGTTTCTGAAAGACCGTGTCTCGGGCATTCGTTTCTCAAACACCATGTAGTGTGAGAAATCCAACGCAGGAGATCGAATCTTGTGCGGAAAAGTGCGCAAACCTCTGCAAAGTGTACAAACTAATCATGGTTAGCTGTGTCCCCGGTTGTGGACTTCTTGAGTATCTGATTTTTGGATTATCATGTTGATCTCATCACTCTAAAATTAACTTTGTTGGGTAATTGTTGATGCTTAATTGGGATTGAGTTGGAGGAACCTTCTCAATGTTTAACAACCACCATGATAGTTAAATGAAATTTACTCCTTTGTTGTAGGGAAAACTGGCTTTATGCAAAAACTATAACCATAGTGCTTTCGACCAACCTTATATTGCACGTAGTGATAGCATTTATCTGTTCATTACACTATGTGTTACATTGCCAGCATATTCCATGTGCTAACCCATTTCGAGCTGCAACATATCATGTTGCAGACTTTTCAGACGATGAGTAAGGAGCCATAGGTCGTTGTCGTTCACTCAGCTATGCCGTTGGCGTTGATGGACTCACTTTATCTTCCAAGCCTTCCGCTGTTATCATATTTAGATGGCCTTAAGCCATATTATTGTAATAAGTTCTCTTTTGGAGACATTCATTGTAATAAGTATGTGATTGCAACTCTATTATAAATCCTTGAGTACTGTGTGTGTCAGCATTACCGGTCCAGGGATGACACTGATGCACAGAGACTTGATCCATTCGGGTCAAGTCGCTACACTTTTGTTACTTGCTACCTTGTTGTTTTTATATTCTCATATTACAAAAAACTATATATACTATCCATATTACGCTTGTATCACTATCTCTTTGCCGATATAGTGCACCTATACAATTTACCATTGTATTGGGTGGGTTGGGGGACACAAGAGACTCTTTGTTATTTGGTTGAAGGGTTGTTTGAGAGAGACCAACTTCATCCTATGCCTCCCATAGATTGATAAACCTTAGGTCATCCACTTGAGGGAAATTTGCTACTGTCCTACCAAACTCTGCGCTTGGAGGCCCAACACGAGTCTACAAGAAGAAGGTTGCATAGTAGATATCACCATGATACTATCAAGTCATTTAGTAGCTTCACCCAATGTAATCTCCATAAAAGTATCACCCACAGCAGAATCTAAAAGATTTCTAGACACAAAATTTAACCCCTCATAAACTTTTTGTATAATCATCCATAAATTTAAACCATGGGTAAGGCAATTCTTAGCATTAATTTCATCCTCTCCCAAGATTGTGCAACATGTTCATGATCAAGTTGCTTGAAATTCATAATTTGGTTTCTAAGGGAAATAATTTTTCGCAGGAGGAAAATACTTAGTGATGAAAGCATCTTTACACCTATCCCAAGAATCGATACTATTTCATGGTAAAGATGAATACCAAAATTTATACGATCCCGTAATGAGAACGGGAGTAATTTTAATTTCACAATATCATTATCCACATTGTTTTTCTTTTGCATGTCACACAATTCTACACAAGTATTAAGACGGGATGCAACATCTTCATTAGGACTACCAGATTTTTTTTTCATGACAAGACTTAATAAAGCACAATTCTTTGCACTAGCCGCGGGAGGAGCAATCAGAGTACTAATAAAATCATCATTGTTAGTACTGAAAAAATCACACAATTTCGTATTTTCTTGATACATCATGACTACACAAGCAAGCAAAAGATCAAACAAGAAAAAGGCTAATGGAAATAATTTTTGTAATTTTGTAAAAACATTTTAGAAGTGGGGGAGATGGAAACGAGAGGAAAATGGCAAATAAAGTAAATGCAAGGAGATGAAAGTTCATGCATAGGTACTTGATAGATGTTGATGATGTGTCCCCGGCAACGGTGCCAGAAATTCTTCTTGCTACCTGTGTGCTGATTTATCTAAAAAGGAGGGGATGATGTAGTACATTAAAGACAAGTATTTCCCTCAATTATGAAACCAAGGTTATCAATCCAGTAGGAGGACCAAGCAACACTGTGTAAATACTACCTGCACACAAGATAACAAATCCTTGCACCCAACGTGAATAAGGGGTTGTCAATCCCTTGACGGTCAATTGCAAGATTAAATTGCATGGTGATAGATAAATAGATTACAGAAAATATAAAATTAAATAAAATAAAGTAAAATTGTAGCAAGTATGTTCAGGGTTTTTTATACGATAAAAGATAGACACGGGGCCATAGTTTTCACTAGAGGCTTCACTTGATAAATAGCATACGGTGGGTAGAAAAATTACTATTGGGCACTTGATAGAAAAGAAAATAATTATGATGATATACAAGGCAAAGATCCTGTATATAGGCATCACGTCCAAGATTAGTAGACCGAATCGATTCTGCATCCTGTACTATTACTCTACACATGGACCGCTATCCAGGATGCATCTAGTATATTAAGTTCACAAGAAACGAAGTAATGCCTTATGCAAGATGACATGATGTAGACAAGATAAACTCATGCATGAATAAACCCCATCTTTTTACCTTAATAGCAATGATACATATGTGTCATGTCCCTTTCTGTCATTGGGATTGAGCACCGCAAGATCGAACCCATTACAAAGCACCTCTTCCCATGAAAAGATAAATCAATCTAGTGTGCCAAACAAAATCAATAGATCGGAGAAGAAATACGAAGCTATAACAATCATGCATACAAGAGTTCAGAGAAAACTCAAATAATATTCATGGATAGATCTGATCATAAACTCACAATTTATCGGATCTCAACAAACAGACCGCAAAAAAGAATTACATCAGGTAAACTCCAAGAACATCAAGGAGAACATTGTATTCAAGAACATCAATGGAGAAGAAGCCATCTAGCTACTAACTATAGACCTGTGGTAAATACTCGCGCATCATAGGAGGGGTGGCAAGGTTGATGTAGAGCCCCTCTGTGATTGATTCCCCCTCCCGTAGAGTGCCAGAAAGGGTCCCCAGATGGGATCTCTCAAAAACAGAGGCTTGCAGCGGCGGAAAAAGTATTTCATGGACTCCCTGGTAGTTTTTCTGATTTTTGGGAATTTATAAAGGTGGAGTTAGGTCAAACGGGGGCTTGTGGGCCCCAATATGTGTCAGGGCGCGCCCTAGGCCCCTGGCGCACCCTGGTGCCTAGTGGGCCACTACTTCGTCTTCTCGTCCCCTCTCGAAGCTTCCAGGGTCTCTTATCGCCAAAAAAAAATCTCCAAAATGTTTTATAACATTTGGACTTCATTTGGTATTGATATTCTCCAAAGTAAAAGAACAAGCAAAAAAATAGCAACTCGCACTGCGCACTAAGTTAGTAGGTTAATCCCCAAAAATGAAATGAAGTTTCTTGTAAATGTATATAAAACATCCATGATTGATACTATAATAGCATGGAACAATAATAAATTATAGATACATCGGTGAGACGTATTAATGGGGAGAAGGTAGTAGTGGGGCAAGAGGAGACCCGACGGTGACTAGCGAGAGAAGCAGGAGGCAGCGACCGGCGGGAGAAGCAGGTGGCGGAGGGATGGAGAGACATGAGGAAGAAAGGGAGCGTGTGATTTGACCGAGTTTAATCTTCGGCTACCCATCAAACCAATTTGACCGACTCCTCCCATTTATTATCAGGACCCACCAAATGCTTGACCAATTCAAAATAGGAGGTAACGCAATCGATAACTTGGATCGCACGTGGGCTTTTACATCAGGGAGCTTAGTGATTTAAGGGAAGTGGTAGGGCATTGTGTTAAATACACTGTTGTTTGGGACAAAGATTGATGGTATACACACATTCATTTTGCTTGGAATAGTATTTTATACACTACTAGGGAAAACCCTAGTAGTGGCGCGGGTTTTAATGCTATCAGTAGTGCGGGTAGCCGCGCTACTAATACGGTGCTATAGCTAACTGGTAGTAGATACGTCTTCAATGTATCTATAATTTTTAATTGTTCCATGCTGTTATATTATCATTCTTGGATGTTTTACAATCGTTTTATAGTAATTTTATATCATTTTTTGGTACTAACCTATTGACATAGTGCCCCGTGCCAATTGTTGTTTTCTGCTTGTTTTTTACATCACAGGAAATCAATACTAAACGGAGTCCAAACGCGTCGAAACTTTTGAGGATTTTTTGGGCTAGAAGACATCCAGTGGGCCAGTAAAGCACCTGGGGTTGCTCAGAGGGTAGCACAACCCACCGGGGCGCGCCTGGGGGCCCAGGTGCGCCCCGTTGGGTTGTGCCCACCTCGGGTGCCCCACAAACCACCTCTTTGGTCTATAAATACCCCAATATTCCAGAAATCCTAGGGGAGTCGACAAAAATCAATTCCAGCCGCCGTAGAGTCCTTTAACAAAAGATACAATCTATACACCAACTTGGAGGGGTTCATCATGTCCATTGGTGCCTCTTCGATGATGCGTTAGTAGTTCTTTACAAACCTACGGGTCCGTAGTTAGTAGCTAGATGGCTTCCTCGCTCTCTCTCTCTATCTATCTATCTTGATTATCAATACAATGGTCTCTTGGAGATCCATATCATGTAAGTCTTTTTGCGGTTTGTTTGTTGGGATTCGATGAACTATGAGTTTATGATCAGATCTATGTTTTTATCCACGAAAGTTATTTGAGTCTTCTTTGATCTCTTATATGCATGATTGCTTATAGCCTCATATTTCTTCTTCGATATTTGGGTTTTGTTTGGCCAAGTTAATCTATTTATCTTGCAATGGGAAGAGGTGCTTTCTGATGGGTTCGATCTTACGGTGCTTGATCCCAGTGACGGAAGGGGAAACGACACGTATGCATCGCTGCTATTAAGGATAACAAGATGGGGTCTATTTCTACATAAATAGATCTTGTCTACATCATGTAATCGTTCTTATTGCATTACTCCGGTTCTCCCACCATTTGCTATTTTTCTCGAGAGAAGCCACTAGTGAAACCAACGGCCCCCGGGTCTCTTTTCATCATATTTGCCTTTACGATCTATTTTCCTTTGCATTTATGTTCAAATCTATTAATCCAAAAATACAAAAATACCTTGCTGAAATTTATTTGTTCCGCGATCTATTTATCCTATCTACCATTTTTACCTCACTTACTTGCCTATCTTGAGGCGTCGTACCCGAAAGGGATTGACAACCCCTTTTACAAGTCAGGTTGCGATTATTTGTTTTTCGTGTGCAGATGTTGTTTACGTGGTGTGAGGAGGTTCTCCTACTGGTTCGATAACCATGGTCTCATAACTGAGGGAAATACCTACCATAGCTATACTGCATCATCCCAACCTCTTTGGGGAAATACCGACGTAGTTCTAGCAGACATCGAAAGGAATTTCTGGCGCCATTGTCGGGGACGATCTTCAACATTAACCAGGTACCTAATCACAAATCTCATCTCCTTGCAATTTACATCGTTTGCCATTTGCCTCTGATTTTCCACTCCCCCACTTCACAAAAATTTGTTGTTTATTTGCCCGTTTTCATTCATTGTTTTCTCGTCAAATCAGTTTTTGAGTGCAATTTTGTTGTGAAGTCATCATGACTCAAGAGAACATCAAGTTGCGTGATTTCTCAAATACCAACAACAATGATTTTATTAGCACTCCGATTGCTCCTCCCGCCACTAGTGCGGAGTCTTGTGATATTAATACTGCTTTGCTAAATCTTCTCATGAAAGATCAATTTGCTGGTACTCCTAATGAGGATGTCGCGTCCCATCTTAACGCATTCGTTGAATTATGCGATATGCAAAAGAAAAAAGATGTGGACAATGATGTTGTGAAGTTGAAACTATTTCCATTTTCTCTGCGAGATCGTGCAAAAATTTGGTTTTCTTCTTTGCCTCGTAATAGTATCGATTCTTGGAACAAGTGCAAAGATGCTTTTATTACTAAGTATATTCCGCCCGCAAAATTATTCCCCTTAGAACCCAGATCATGAATTTCAAGCAACTTGAACATGAGCATGTTGCACAATCTTGGAAAAGGATGAAATTGATGCTAAGGAATTGCCCAACTCATGGGTTAAATCTTTGGATGATCATACAAATTGTTTATGCGGGATTGAATTTTGTTTCTCGTAATCTTTTAGATTCCGCCGCGGGGGTTACTTTTATGGAAATTACTTTGGGTGAAGCTACTAAATTGCTAGACAATATTATGGAAAACTACTCACAATGGCATACCGAAATTGCTACTACTAGTAAAAAAGTCAATTCGGTAGAAGAAATAAATTCTTTGAGTGAAAAATTTGATGCTCTGATGAAGTTGGTTGCTAATAAAAGTGTTCCCATTGATTTTAATGATGTGCCTGTGTCTACTTTGATTGAGCAAAATAGTGATGCCATAGATGTGAATTTTGTCTCGCGAAACAATTTGAATAACAATGCTTATAGAGGTAATTTTAATCCTAGGCCTTTTCCTAGCAATTCCTCTAATAATTATGGTAATTCCTATGGTAATCCTACTTATAGTAGCTAGTCATCAACCTGTGCATCTGCACGGGCTAGCTTAATCCCGAGTAACATACAAATTGCACAACTTTTATAATTTTTCCATCACTGAGAGGTATTATTTCTAATTAATGATTTTGCATAGTTATCCACTTATATCAATAGAAAAAAGGGATTTACATCTTCTAAATTTGGAAGGTCATAACTTTATATTAGATTTGGAACTATGTAACAACCACGTGATTTTTTATTGTAAGAAGCTTGTTAGTTTCCAATTATATATTTATTTTTTGGTTCTATTTGGGATTTGTTGTTGGATAGCTGCACCAACTGTTGTAACCTTTAACGAAGATGTATTCTTTATGGAATCGGTTAATTTTTCAGAATGGACTTTTTTGTAGTTTTGCGCTCGTGGTATATGCATAACATAAGTATTTTTGTTACAGCACACTTACATGTATAGGTTTAAGTGAAGTGCATCGCACACACATTCACATGGAGATCAAACTTGCATACATGGTTCTAGTTCTTTTTTTTTGCGAATGATGCATGGTTCTAGTTCTTTTTTTTTGCGAATGATGCATGGTTCTAGTTCTAACAAGAAAAGAGAACATATTTATGCAATTCTACCATCTCATAGCTAACTAAATTATAATTTACAATACAATATTCATGACATTTAAAACATGATGAGATGTTTGATCACGTCGATAGAAGTACTTCATGCTAATGAATCTCTTGTTGCTATAAGGGCCAAGAAATATGATCATTGACATGCGTATTTCCCATCTATGTTTCTACATTTTTAGTACTTCCCATTCGAGTGATGGAAGTAAGGGGCTTAGATAGAAGAGACAAATTTGATACTTTTGGAGTGGACTACCTCTCGCAGAATACTACAGGGTGAAAATATTGACACAATCTAGAGGAAAAAATGTAGTCAATTAAACATGAGAAATTGTATGTAGGTTTTGTTATTGGCGAAGCTATCAGAAAAGGTCATTGGGTTCATACTGTAACACGGTGAGTTGATAATTTTAGAATTTGCTGATGTGAAGGGGTCAAAATATTCATACACATGAACTTCACACGCTTTGGCAGAACTCATTGGTGTCACCTCACACCAACGACTGTACTACACCTTCGTTTTGTGGGTACTAATATTTCTCTAGAAAGTACTACAATATATTATAGTGGGAAAGAAGTGTGTACAACAGTCAAAAGACCCAGAATAAACATTAGTAAAGAAATATATATCTTGCAGGTTCAGGACTACAACAATATGGACTCAGTATGGAAATAGCGAAAAGCACATAGTATCTCCTAGTAGATGCAGCAACACTATCCTGTATTATTATTCTCATTTGAAACTTTTTTCTCAATTAAGAAATGAAATCAACTCATGGAGCAACATCGAGGGGGAGCACACGTTACTGTAAGACCTTAGGGTTGTACTTGTCGTATTGATGTAGCGCTGCGAAAAATCAATGGATTATAATAGAGAAAAACAACGTCATATCAACTTTTTTCATGCAAAAGGATTAAAACAAACAAAATGCAACAAGATTGTTATGGAATCGCGCAGTATCAAAAGCATATATTAAATGGTTGAAGGATGTAACCTTGATAAATTAAACTTGCAGCAGTAGTGCGTATTTCTTATTAGATGTGTTGAAGAAGTTCAGGATCACATAACTGAAAATAATTTGCAGAAGTCCTTCAGTGTGCACTCATTTTATATACTTTTTCTTTCTTTCTTCGATAAAAAATAGGTGGTGTAGAACTCTTTCTTGGATTTTCATGGAAGATATAACTGAAGAAACATATGCAAGAAATAACTGATATAAAAATTTATGACATTTTTACCCTTGCTATTATGAGAGTTTACTATCACAGTTGTATAACCAAATGTTAAGATGCCATCTTATCTGTTGAGCCATATACTGAATTTCCAGTACACAATTTCGAAAATAAGTTGAAAAAATTAGATGAAGAATCAACGTGTATCCGTAAATTAAACAGTACCTACCATGTCACCTCTTTTTCTATCCGTGTAGACACCCACTCAAGCTTCACCAAGCTGAGAAACAGCAACACACATCAGTTTACATGCCAAGAAAATAGAAGAACATTTATGTTTCTGCTACAACACTTCTAAAAGCATCTCATAAAATCTTTGTAATACAAAATTATTAAAAAAAAGATCTAGAGCATGTACGCTTGCACACACAGGATATATGAAAGTAATTATTTTGCATCTTCTTATAAAAATTGTCACTATGCACAGTTAGCAAAAAAGCTATAGGATCATATGTAGGTAACACACGGCATATGCCTTGAATCTTCAATGAATCCGAGCCACATATACTGTAGCATGTTTCCGTGATAGTGGGCATCATTGTGTCGACAATATAGCCCATGGAGAGTTGGTGACAGCCTACTGAATTGCTTTAAATCGCCATCAGTATGGCTCTCCCATAAAATCCCTCATTAGGTATATTCATATGAGATCAAAAAGAGATGCTCCATTGCAGCATACTGAGAACTTTGAAGCTAAGGATTGAATCTAAATTTCCAATCTGGATATTAAGGAGATAGCTGGAGAGCATTATTCAGTTAATCTAGGTTTCCAGTTTGGATATCATACCTTTATTGAATCCGTTCCAGTATGTATGACATGGAGATGAGGAAGAGAGGTAGCTGGATTGCTTGACGACGCACCGGTGATGCCAGATGGCGAACAAAGGTTGTTCCAATCTGGACGGAGAGTACGTAATGTTTAGAGGAAGCTGTCCTCTGCCAACGCCATGGTGCTTGAGTGTTGGATCAAGCAGAGGACGATTCATGAGGAGTGCATGCTTTTCTGCCATATTGAACTCGCCGCCACTAGATCGTTTGAGGGTAGGGAGGAGGAATGGGTGAGGAGGAGCACCGCTAGGTTTGGTGCATGCAATTTTTGTTAGGTGGCGTGTTGGAGGGGATTGATCGGAAAGGAAAGGAAACTACCGGAGATTTTTTTAAGATGTGTTAAGGTGGGGCGGATGCCAAGTACTCTTTAGGTATGCATCCGACAACAGAACATAACTAATTCAAAGATCGGACAGCTAATTTTCTTAGTTTTCGAATATTAACGTGGTGCCTTGCATGGTGCTTCCAATTAGTAAATATAAGATAATAGAAGCACCTCTGATCTTGAGAACAATATTAAATAATTTATCAATACTCAAAAGCTTTCAATACTTTGATAGAAGAAAAGTTGAATAAAGTTGATGATTTGTCTAGAAGTAGTTATAGAATCTCTCATGATGTAGAGACTCTCAAGATGAAATTTTATGTGCCTAAAGTTGAATAATCTATTAAAGCTCTTTATGTTTCTATGGATGAAAGTAAGAAAAGAACAACTATGCTTAGATCTAAAATAGAATTTTTAGAAAGTGTGTTTTCTAGTGATTATTTTCATTAAAGTGATGAAGATCTAAAAATGATTGGTGTTTCTTCTATTGATTCTTTGTTTAGTAAAATTAAGATTGATGAAAAATGGACTGGGGAAGAGTTAACTTTAGTTAGAAGGTGTCCCTATGATTTGGAGGGTGAAAATCTTGTCAAAAAAATTCATAAAAGTGGGTTTGAAGAGGTCAAGACTTTAACTAGTGATGTGCCCACTATTTTGGATTACAAAGACTTTAATTGTGATAGTTGCTCTTTGGTTGATTGTATTTCTTTATTGCAATCCATGATAAATTCACCCCATGCTTATGAACAAAGTAAGGCTTTTACTAAACATATTGTTTATGCCATGATGAAAGCTTTTGAAGAAAAGTTGGAATTAGAAGTTTCAATTCCTAGAAATTTGCATGATGAGTGCGAGCCTACTATCAAATTAAAGATTAAAAATTATGAGTGTTTTTGTTTATGTGACTTGGGTGCTAGTGTTTCTACAATTCCGAAATCTTTTTGTGATGTGCTTGGTCTTACCAATATTGAAGAATGTTCTTTAAATTTGCACTTGGCGGATTCTACTATTAAAAAGCCTATGGGAAGAATTAATGATGTTCTTATTCTTGCAAATAGGAATTATGTGCCCATAGATTTTATTGTTCTTAATATTGATTGCAATCCGTCTTGTCCAATTATTCTTGGTAGACCATTTTTACATACTAGTGGTGCCGTGATTGATATGAAAGAACGAAATATTAAATTTCAATTTCCACTAAGGAAGGGAATGGAATACTTCCCTAGAACAAGAATTAGGCCACCATATGAATCAATCATTAGGGCATCTTATGGATCTACAACAAAAGATGACAAAACTTAGATCCTACGCGTTATGCCTAGCTAGGGGCGTAAACGATAGCGCTTGTTGGGAGGCAACCCAACCTGTATCTTTTTGCTTTTTGGTTTTCTTGCTGTTTTGAATAAAATAACCAATTATACCTCTCGTTAGATATGTTTTTCTGGTTTAAATTAGTGTTTGTGCCAAGCAAGGCCTTTGGGTTGATTTGGGTGAAAGTTTATTTGATCTTGCTGAAAACAGAAAATTATGCACTCACAAAAATAGTTTTCGTAAATCATACAAACATGCTTTTGAGATCATTCTTTTTTCATAAGATTAATATACAAATTACTCAGGTTTTCCTAATTTCTCAAGATTTTTGGAGTTACAGAAGTATTTGAAATATCCAGATTGCTACAGACTGTTCTTTTTTGATAGATTCTGTTTTCTTTGCGTTGTGTGCTTGTTTTGATGATTCTATGGTTTTCTTTGATGAGATTTTGCCATAGAAAAGTTGGGAATAGATATAATGCAAAAACAAAATATGAATAGGTATGCAACAATATTTATAGTAGTGGTTTGCTTTCTTATACTAGCGGATCTCACGAAGGTTTTGTTGAGTTTTGTGTGGTTGAAGTTTTCAAGTTTTGGGTGATCTTACGATGGATGAAGGAATAAGGGTTAGAAAAAGGCAAAGCTTGGGGATGCCCATGGCACCCCAAGATAATATTCAAGAATTAGCAAGCAACTAAGCTTGGGGATGCCCCGAGTGGCATCCCTGCTTCCTTCTAACAACCATCGGTATTTTACTTGAAGCTATATTTTTATTCGTCACATATTATGAGTTTTGCTTGTAGCGTCTTGTATCATATGAGTCTTTTCTTGTTTTGCTTTGTGTTTTAAGTGTTTAATCCTTGCTTAACACACCTTTTTGAGAGAGCCAAAAATTATGTTATGCTTGCTCCTATGCTTCACTTAAATTTTTAGAGCCATGGATTTGCTCTAGTGCTTCACTTATATCTTTTTGAGCATGGTGTGCTTCATTATTTTTGAAGAAATTCTCTCATGCTTCACTTAAATTTATTTGGGAGTTAGTAAAATTTTCAGAAATTCTCTCTTGCTTCAGTTAGATTATTTTGAGAGAAAGAAAAATTATGCTCATGTTCTTCACTTAAATTTGTTTGAGCTTATCAAAAGCAACATATGAAAATAGTCCCAAAGTAATAGATATCCAAGGAGGATGTAATAAAAACTTTCATGAAGATCATTGGACAAAATAAACTTGATTCTTAGTAATGGTTTTGAGATATGACAATATGATATGTGAGTCATGTTGATGAGTAATTGTGCCTTAGTAAGAATATTGATGTTAAGGTTTGTGATTCCCTATGCAAGCACGAAAGTCAACCGTTATGCAGTTAAATTTATATCCTACTTATGGTGCATTATTCAGTGTTACTTATGCTTAATGCTTGGGTATTAAATTTTTTGCTTTTTGGTTGGTCGCTACTCAATCTTTTTGCTAGCCTTCATTTTGCACTAAGTATGAGCACTACTTGTGCATCCAAGACCCTTTGAACCAGTTTTGCCTTATGAGTCCACTATACCTACCATATGTGGCCGTTCTAAGCAAATTTCCATGCGCCATCTCTAATTTTCAAAATAAATTTCTCTTTTGTGTGCTCTATCGGTCGCGAGGCGGTGAAGGGTGGCCAATATTTTCCATGCTAGATGTGTTATTCTCACGATGAGTGTTTATTCACTTGTCATTGCACGAGAATACGACAAAGGTATTAGGGATGCCCAGTCCCGAAATGAAAAATGAATTTACTTTATGTTGTCAAATAATAAATTCCTTGGAAAGTGTTGGTATGGAAGGCAACCGTGGATTTGGCTAGCCATGGAAAGTGAAAGTTATGGTGGAAATAGGAACAAACTTTATTTTCTGTTTGGGAACCGCCTATGATGTATCTAGCACGGAAAGTGTTGGGAGCTCTTAGTCGTTTCCGTTGGTGGGAAAAGTATGCCTCTCAAAAATGTTTGTATCTCTCAATTTAAGCTTTGAGCTCTGGCACCTCTACAAATCCCTACTTCCCTCCGTGAAGGGCATTTCTTGTACTTATGCAAATTGTATTTTGAATTTGAGTCTCCATCTTCTCTTATAAAGTACCAACTAAGGGGCACTATGATCGTATTTGAGCATTGGGTGTACCTAATATTCGAGTGTGTTTCGTGAATGTATCAATGATTGAGCATAATGGGTTAGGGATAACTTGCTTTAGTGTTGATATTTGAAAGAAATGGTTGCTTGTTGGTATGCTTGAGTATTAAAGTCTTCATGTCAAAACTAGACTATTGCTTTGAATCATATAAAAGTCCAAATTTCCATGCTATAAAGAAAATAAATGTGATGAACAAGTTAGGCAGCATTCCACATCAAAAATTTTGTTTTAATCATTTACCTACTCAAGGATGAGCAGGAATATAGCTGGGGGATGTTGATACGTCTCCAACGTATCTATATTTTTTTTATTATTCCATGCTGTTATATTATCATTCTTGGATGTTTTACAATCATTTTATAGTCATTTTATACCATTCTTTGGTACTAACCTATTGACATAGTGCCCAGCGCCAGTTGTTGTTTTCTGCTTGTTTTTTACATTGCTGGAAATCAAACCAAACGGAGTCCAAACATAGTGAAACTTTTTGAGGATTTTTTTGGGCCAGAAGACATCCAGTGGGCCAGGAAAGCACATGGGGGGGGTGCTACGAGGGGAGCACAACCCACCAGGGTGCACTTGGGGGCCCAGGCGCGCCCCGGTGGGTTGTGCCCACCTCGGGTACCCCCTGAACCGCCTCTTTGCTCTATAAATACCCCAATATTCCAGAAATCCTAGGGGAGTCGACGAAAATCAATTCCCGCCGCCGCAGAGTCTAGAAACACAAGATCCAATCTAGACACCATCTCGGAGGGGTTCATCATGTCCATTGGTGCCTCTCCGATGATGCATGAGTAGTTCTTTATGGACCTACGGGTCCATAGTTATTAGCTAGATGGCTTCCTCTCTCTCTCTCTCTTGATTATCAATACAATGGTCTCTTGGATATCCATATGATGTAAGTCTTTTTGCAGTGTGTTTGTTGGGATCCGATGAACTTTGAGTTTATGATCAGATCTATGTTTTTATCCATGAAAGTTATTTGAGTCTTCTATGATCTCTTATATGCATGATTGCTTATAGCCTCATATTTCTTCTCCGATATTTGGGTTTTGTTTGGCCAACTTGATCTATTTATCTTGCAATGGTAAGAGGTGCTTTGTGATGGGTTCGATCTTAAGGTGCTTGATCCCAGTGACAGAAGGAGAAACAACACGTATGTATCGTTTCTATTAAGGATGACAAGATGGTTCTCCTTAATAAGCAAAAAAACAGCAACTGGCACTGGGCACTAAGTTAGTAGGTCAGTCCCCACAAATGATATGAAGTTCCTTGGCAATGTATATAAAACATCTAAGATTGATACTATAATAGCATGGAACAATAATAAATTATAGATACGTTGGTGAGACGTATTAATGGGGAGAAGGTAGTAGTGGCGCAAGAGGAGACCTGACGGCGAATGGTGAGAGAAGCAGGAGGCACCGACCGGCGGGAGAAGCAGGCGGCGGGATGGAGAGACATGAGGAAGAAAGGGAGCGTGTGATCTGACCGAGGGTAATCTTTGGCTGCCCACCGAACAATTTTGACCGACTCCTCCCATTTATTATCAGGACCCACCCAATGCTTGACCAATTCAAAATAGCAGGTAACGCAATCGATAACTTGGATCGCTCGTGGGCTTTTACACCAGGGAGCTTAGTGGTTTAAGGGATGTGGTCGGGCATTGTGTTAAATACACTGTTGTTTGGGCCAAAGCTCGACGGTATACACACATTCATTTCGCTTGGAATAGTATTTTATACACTACTAGGGAAAAACCTCGTAGTGGCGCGGGTTTTAATGCTATCAGTAGTGCGGGTAGCCGCGCTACTACTACATCGGTACAGCTAACTGGTAGTTAATACGTCTCCAACGTATCTGTAATTTTTAATTGTTCCATGCTGTTATATTATCATTCTTGGATGTTTTACAATCATTTTATAGTCATTTTATATCATTTTTGGGTACTAACCTATTGACATAGTGCCTCGTGCCAATTGTTGTTTTCTGCTTGTTTTTTACATCGCAGAAAATCAATACCAAATGGAGTCCAAACGCATCGAAACCTTTTGAGGATTTTTTTGGGCTAGAAGACATCCGGTGGGCCAGGAAAGCACCTGGGGTGCTCCAAGGGGAGCACAACCCACCGGGGGGCGCCTGGGGGACCAGGCACGCCCCGGTGGGTTGTGCCCACCTCGGGTGCCCCCTGAACCACTTCTTTGCTCTATAAATACCCCAATATTCCAGAAATCCTAGGGGAGTCGGCCAAAATCAATTCCAGCCAACGCAGAGTCCTTTAACACAAGATCCAATCTAGAGGGGTTCACCATGTTCATTGGTGCCTCTCCGATGATGCGTGAGTAGTTCTTATAGACCTATGGGTGTGTAGTTAGTAGCTAGATGGCTTCCTCTCTCTCTCTCTCTTGATTATCAATACAATGGTCTCTTCGAGATCTATATGATGTAAGTCTTTTTGCGGTGTGTTTGTTGGCATCCGATGAACTTTGAGTGTGTGGTTAGATCTATGTTTTTATCCATGAAAGTTATTTGAGTCTTCTTTGATTTCTCATATTCATGATTGCTTATAGCCTCACATTTGTGCTCCGATATTTGGGTTTTGTTTGGCCAACTTGATCTATTTATCTTGCAATGGAAAGAGGTGCTTTGTGATGGGTTCGATCTTACGGTGTTCGATCCCAATGATAGTAGGGGAAATGACACGTATGTATCATTGCTACTAAGGATAACAAGATGTGGTCTATTTCTACATAAATAGTTCTTGTCTACATCATGTCATCGTTCTTATTGCATTACTTCGTTTCTCCATGAACATAATACACTAGATGCATGCTGGTAGTGGTCGATGTGTGGAGTAATAGTAGTATATGCAGGCAGTAGTCGGTCTACTAATCTTGGACGTGATGCCTATATAATGATCATTCCCTGGATATCGTCATGATTATTTGAAGTGCTATCAATTTCCCAACAGTAATTGTTCTAACACCGTTTGCTATTTTTCGCAAGAGAAGCCACTAATGAAACCTATGGTCCTTGGGTCTCTTTTCATCATATTTTCCTTTGCGATCTATTTTCCTTTGCATTTATTTTCGGATCTATTAAACCAAAAATACAAAAATACCTTGCTTCAATTTATTTTTTCCGCAATCTATTTATCGTATATACCTCTTTTACCTCATGTTATTTGCCTATCTTTAGGTGCCGTACCCGAAAGCGATTGACAACCCCCTTTACACATTGGGTTGTGAGTAGTTGTTATTTGTGTGCAGGTGAGTTTACGTGGTGTGAGGAGGTTCGCCTACTGGTTCGATAACCTTGGTCTCATCATTGAGGGAAATACCTACCGTTGCTATACTGCATCATCCCTTCCTCTTTGGGGAAATACTGACGTAGTTCTAGCAGACATCAGTAGTAGTAGCACGGTCTAACCCAGCGCTACTACTAGTAACTTATCAGTAGCGCTCTCCTGTCATGTGCTAGTATTAAGTAGTTGTAGCGCTTTTCCTGTCCCCGCACTGCTGCTGTATCTTTCAACTTTTTTTCTGCTTTCTATTGTTGTAGAATAGTACCCATTTCAATAAACTTCAATTTCACATATACCAGATAACAATATCATTAAACACAATAACATATAGTCATACATTAGTCATACAATATCATTAAACATTATAGGTACTCATATATATATAGTTAACATGCATCCTCACACACATATATGGTTCATACAATAGCATATAATAATAGTTGATAAGTAGTCTACTAGGTAGTCATACAACCACACACATACATAGCAGCCTACTAGGTAGTCATATAACCATACACATATATAGTTCTAGATGATATCGATGACGATCATCATCCTCAAGCCTGATAGTAATTAGGATGGTCTGTCCAACATGAAGATTCTTGCCAACAAGGAAGCTCATCCACCCTACCGAGCTTTAGTGTGTGCGACCGTCTGTGTCCACGCCGTACGCACAGGTGGTGACGGAGCCCCTTACGGTAAGGCGTATTCCAGCAGAGCCTTCTTCATCAGGCTTGATACCACAACTCACAAATAGGCTGTTTGGTAATTTTTGGATAAGAAAAATATATCAATTAATAAGTAACATCACACATACTCTTGCAAATATATTTCTACTAAGTATAAATTTCTACACTATCAAAAGACACAGTACTATATTTTTGCTAAGCATGAATCCTACTAATATGTATGGATTATCTACACCATTAACAGTTCCTTGGATTCTACACTAATGAAGCATATATATTATAGGACTCTAGCTACAGTAAAGCATATATATTATTGGACTCTAGCTATAGTAAAGCATATCATTGATCAGATTATTCTATAGTAAGCATATATATCATTGGACTCTAGCTACACACTAAAGCATATATATCATCGATCGGACAGTAAGCATGTCATTGGAATCTACACTAATTAAGCATGTCATCAGACTCTACACTAATGCATATCATTGGCTAGCTTCTACACAACATATCATTGGACTCTACACTAAGCATATCATCGAATTCACTAAGCATATCATCAGATTCACTAAGTGAAAGAACATGTGGTGCCCCCATGTGTGGTGTTAGTAATTGAAGGCATTCTCTATGGGCTAATGGTCACATTGAGTTATATTTATAGGATTTGTCCATAGGCATTTCTTGAAGTCCATGTGTTGGTTTCAAGGAGTTTATGAGTTGACCAAGGTGCTATTAAGAAATTATCTAAAGATTGGGCATGTGCATGTTGAGCTTATTGCAAGCATGTCTTGAAGAATAAGATTGTGTGATCATTCATGTTTGCCTTCAAGACATCATCCAAATGAAGAGAGTTGGAAAGATTCAAGGTTGATCAAGACTAAGTATAGAGAGTGATTCAAGTTGATCAACACACAAAGCGTAGAAGATGTGTCGAGAGGGATCAAGTGATCCCATGGTATGGTTAGCATTGTCCATTACGCTTTGTGTACTAACCCATGGTCTATGTGAGAGTTCTTTGTGGGGTTAGGTATGTTTCCATGGGCTTGCGTCAATATCATACAACCCATGGAGAGGATGACATCAAGTGGTGCGGTGTGCAAGGTCAAGTGGAGCATCACGAAGAGATCAAGTGCTTGAAGCTTACCGCCCATTGTGGTGTCAATGGACTTGTGAAGATGTGCCAAAGAGTGGCTCACCCATAGTGGAGTATGGAGGAGTAATCAAAGTCTTCATCGATCCAACGCAATCAAGAAAGGTGGTCCAACTTGAGGGAGTCAAGATCGTCATCATCTAGCTCAAGTGGACTATGTGCAAGGCAAAGGTTTGCCCTTGAGAGGTTTTCTATTTTACCGGTCATCATCTAGTTGGGAGACCGGGTTATAGGATCAATTGTCGTACTATCAAGGGGGCTCTCAATGAGTAGCTTGATCTTTTTGTTCGTAGAGAGCTCAAACCATTGCAACCTTGCATCATATTTATTGGTTCTTGTTAGGTTCTTCTCCTTGTGAGATTTAGATATTATGTTCATCTTGATGACAAGCTCGAGTTCATCAAAAACGGAGTTCACATGCATCTTCTATGATGTTTTCGATGTTCGAGGTTATGCCGGTTCTTCTCTTTTGGAGGTTTCTCTCCTCTATATCTTAGGCATACCTCCCCTGCCTCTTCTTCTTATATCCAAGAAGCTTGAGTTTGCTCAATTCGGAGATCATATGCAAATGTTGTGATTGTTTTGGTCCAACCTAATTCTTCTGTTTTTCTTGGGCTATTTTGCAGCACCCAAGTGGTAGTACCACTTAGTACCACGGTAGTAACACGTGAGGTACTTCTGTTGTGGACTACCTCTGCCACTACCGGTTGGGCAAAGTCTTTGTGCATGTTTTTGTTGCCTATTTTCTCTAAGCGGTAGTACCGCTCAAGCGGTAGTACTGCACCCCCGAGCGGTAGTATCGCTTGTGTTTCAATGGTTGTGCTTGTTTCTGTTGCCTGTTTTCCCTAAGCGTTAGTAGAGCGGTAGTACCGCTCAAGCGGTAGTACCGCTCCCCAGAGCAGTAGTACCACTCAAGCGGTAGTACCTCTCCCCATAGCGGTACTACCTCTCTGGCAGATCTACTAATCATGTTTTCTACCTCGTTGGGCTATTTTGACCGTGCGAAGCGGTAGTACCGCTCCTCCAAGCGGTAGTACCGCTTATGCACGACCAGTGGGCATTTGGATTAGGGGGTGCCTATTTAAGGGGGCCTTCTTGCCCAATGTAACCTATATTTTGAGCTTGCATTTCCCCCCATTATTGACCTTCTTCGAGCTTGCTATCTCTCAATCCCTCCATAGAGTCTTGCTAGTTTTGGGGGGGAAGGAGAGAGAAGATATAGATCTACATTTCCACCAATCACTTTATCCTCCATGTGAGGGGAACCCTTTGGATCTAGATCTTGGAGTTCTTCGTGATCTCTTTTTCATTCTTCCTCTCATTTTCCTCCCTAGAATTTGTTGCTTTGGTGGGATTTGGGAGAGAAGGACTTGGGCAGTCCATGTGCCCTTACCATTGCATTTGGTGCATCGGTTTGAGTTCTCCACGGTGATACGTGGAAGTTTCAAGTTGAGAAGCTTATCTCTCTTGGGTGGTTGGTACCCTTCAGCTTGTTCCTCTTGGGTGCCTTGGTGCCCTAGATGGTTGGTGGTGTTCGAAGCTCAATCATTGTGGTGTAAAGCTCCGGTCAAGCGTCGGGGTCTCCAATTAGGTCGTGGAGATTACCCTGAGAAATTTGACGGGTTCGGGTGACCGCTCCAAGGGTTGCCAAAGTGCACGGGTTTCGTGACCGCCCCAAGGGTCTCCATTTGTACGGGTTTGGTGATCGCCCTCAGGGGTGCCTTAGTGGAATCATGAAATCTTGCAATGTGCAAGGGCGTGAGGAGATTACGGTGGCCCTAGTGACTTCTTGGAGAGCATTATGACTCAACACCGCTCCAAATGGAAATTAGCATCTGCAAGTGTGTGAACTTCGGGATACATTGTCGTCTCCGCGTGCCTCGGTTATCTCTTACCCGAGCCCTTTACCTGCACTTTACTTTGTGATAGCCATTTTTTTCTTGTCATATATCTTGCTATCACCTAGTTGTCTATCTTGCTTAGCATAAGTTGTTGGTGCACATAAGTGAGCCTAGTTGTTGTAGGTTTTGTGCTTGACAAATTAACCTCTAGGTTTGTTCCGCTTTTGTTCAAGCCTAAACAGTAATTATTTTAAAGTGCTTATTAACCCCCCCCCTCTAGGCGACATCCACGATATTTCACTAAGCATATCATCAGATAATTTGCATTTGTAAGTATGACAATAAAGTATATCATCAAATTACTACAGTAAGTAAAACATACCATGACATGCCGATCAACCATGGTACTTGTCAGGCAGGTCACGAATCGCACCCCGACAAAGTCAGCACATGGTGGAATTATGTTCCATAGGTTGCACACCTCCTCCTCACTCAACCTCATTCTTTGAGCATGGATGGGTTCATCAAGTGGGTCCTCATCATCTTTATCATCTTCCTCCATGTTGACATAAGTGAAAGCCAGCTTGGGTCTTTCTGCTTTGAAGGAGAAGCTGATCAACTCACCACAAGTTATACCCATGTGGGTGAGGAAACAGACCCATCCATCTCCTCCAATCTGCAACATATTTTTTCCTTTCGCGACCTCCATGGCGTGGGCCCCCTGTCGGTGTCAAAACCGGCAGATCTCAGGTAGGGGGGCCCAAGCTGTGCGTCTAAGGATCAAAGGTAACAACGGACAAAGGGACACAATGTTTACCCAGGTTCGGGCCCTCTTAAAGGAGGTAAAACCCTACGTCCTGCTTGATTGTATTCGATGAGTATAGGGGTTACAAGAGTTGGTCTACATCGAGATCGTAATGGCTAAACCATAGTTGTCTAGCCTATGAATATTCTGATAGCCTCTACGAACTAAACCCCCCGATTTATATACACGCCGGAGGGGTCTAGGGTTGTATAGAGTCGGTTTACAGGGGAAGGAAATACTATATCGGGACACCAATCTTGTCGCCCACGCACACAAGAGTCCTACCCGGACACGGGGGATGGTATTCTACTTCATCTTCATGGCCCACCAGTCCGGCCCATATTGGACAGGTCGGACACCTAAGGACCCCCGAATCTAGGACTCCCTCAGTAGCCCCCGAACTTGCCTTCAATGACTATGTAGTATCTAGCTTATGTCTTCGGCTTTGCAAGGCGGGTTCTTTAACGTACTTCGGATCGACGGTAGTCCGGCATCGGCCTCCATGTTCTGCCTTTATGATCCCTTCCTATTGTCGCCTCGATTTCCATGCGTTAGGTGAATGCGAACGGCCCATTATTTTATGACCAATAAGCCCCTTGCCTCGCACGGGCGGCATCTATATAAAGAGGTCAAATCCCCAAATGCTATCCCTCATCGTGCAAATACCCACTACTAGGGAAAAGCCTAGTAGTAGCGCTGGTTTTTGGCCTATCAGTAGCGCGGGTAGCCGCGCTACTTATACAGTGCTGCAGCTAAGGCTAAGCAGTAGCGCCTACTGGCACGCGCTACTGCTGTATCTACTTAGTAGTAGCGCTTTCCCAAACAACCGCTACTGGTAATTACTAGTAGCGCTTCTCTCCGCCCATGCTACTACTATTTTTCCGAATTCTATTTCTTTTAAATTTTAGGTCGTATTCATACACCTTTATACAATTTTTCATATAGTAGCAATTTAGAGATTTTTTTACATTATAATGAGTTATTAAATCACTCGGTGAAAGAACCGCAGATTAGTTTCAAATGGATGGATCCTAAGTGACCAAGTCATGGACTATCACGATAATCCATGACCTGATCACCTAGGATCCATCCACTTAAAACTAATCCGCGGTTCTTTCATTCAATGATATAATAACGTACTCGTCATCATCATCATCATCATCATCATCATCATCATCATCATATTAATATAAAAACTCTTGCATCATCTCATCACGAACAACACTAGCTAATAATCATCATAGTTATTACCACCAACACTATTTAATCATCATAGTCATAGCTAATCACCACCAACACTAGCTATTATTAATCATCATAGTCATCACAACCAATAGTCATTCTAGCTAGCTAATCACTCCTACCGATCTCTCTCAGGTAAAATAGCATAGAACATGTGGAGTGCTCCTGGTTCATATTTAAGCATGCAAATGAACATGTCTCCTAATTGTGGGTTGCGCTTCTAATTGCTGCCCCCAAGTACTTCTCTGCGATCCTTCACAATTTTGTTCCAGTCTTTGACTATTAAGACTTGCTCGCTTCTAGAAATCCTGAATGCAGTCATGTGCAATGTAGGAAGTCTTGGCCGTATGCTAACCATGGACATGCGACCTTTAGCTTCGATCCACTGAGGCACAACTATCATCGGGAGTCCCTATTGAAGAACATCGTAGTAACATACTTAGCAATGAAGTTTAGCTTAAAAAATAATGTATGCAAACGATGCACTGAGGACAAATAGTAAAAATCTTACCATCTTTCCTAAATAGATGTGACTGTAGTTCAGTACGAATACTATTGGTCGCACGTTTTGAGTACTAAGATTTCTAAGTCCAGGAAAATAATTTGTCTTGCAGTATGAAGATCCTCAAGCCATGAAACATAATGACTTGTCTCCTCATAGTTTAGTTCAGCCCTGGGACAGTAGTAGGTCCTGTCTACCAAGCGCTGGACATGTTTGCTTGAATGGAAATAAACTTTCAATAGAAATTAGTTGTCAAATATTTTTGAATAAACAATATACAAGACATAAATAAGGTTGAGAAGCTTACATAATGGTAGAACTGGAGGCATCTGCATATCGACCCAGATGTCGATATTATCTTCAATATCATCTTCCGGACGAATATCAAAGGTGATAAGCATATCATGCTCAAATGCATAAGCCTTGCATAGTGCTCTCCATTGTTTGCATTCAAAATGGGTGTAGGTGTCTGTATTGTATAATTTTGCGGGAAAACTATAAGCATGCTCCGTCCTCAAGTAAACTATTTTTCCCTCCATAGTTTCCATAGTACCGAAACCAACCTTATCCAAGACATATATTCTTGCATGGCAGGGGATACGCTAGTAGAATGGTAAAAAAATTAAATCATAAGTTGAAGCAAAATAAGCAGAAGTCATGCTTAATTACGAAAAAGACTTGTCATTGTGACTAACTGTATGCACTTTGAAGGTGTCATCCAGCTTGATGCTGAAGCGCCTACCACCAACTAGGTGAGGCCTGTCGCATAGGGCGCGCTTGTCTTTGCAGTATTCGCACATACCGAATTCCTTTTCGTCATCAAACATTTTCATAGTTGAAACATTAATTAAAAATCGACCAAAGGCAACTACCAGGGAACTCAACACACAGATCACTATTACTCAATATGCAACGGGTTGACTTTATGTATGTCGAGTCTTCCTTCCTAAACTCTCATCTCACATATATGGTGGGCACTCCCTCTCTGATATTTGCGACCGTTGGTGATGGTCCCTACTCCTCCTTTCCCTAGTGCATTACAAATATCTAGCACAAGGAAAAGAAAGAGAAGCGACCCCCACGACAATAGTCAGCATTCTTCTTCTCTCATATATGGTGGACACTCCATCACCGATTTTTTGACCGTCGGTGATGGTTGCTAATCCTTCTTCCCCTAGTGCATAACAAAGGTCTAGAACAAAGAGAAGTAGGAAAAGCGACCCCCACGACAACAGTCGGCATTCTTCTCTCATATATGGTGGAGACTCTCCCTCACCAATTTTGGGACAGTCATGTATGGAGCCCCGACAGACTTAAAGTCAACTTGAAATGTCGTTTAATTCTCTTTCTAGCAAATTTGGGGCACTCGTTATTTCATACATATTCTAGCACAAGTCATGCTTAAATTCACAGAAAAATCCGGCATGCCCT
Source organism: Triticum aestivum (assembly GCF_018294505.1). Classification (NCBI taxonomy): domain Eukaryota; kingdom Viridiplantae; phylum Streptophyta; class Magnoliopsida; order Poales; family Poaceae; genus Triticum; species Triticum aestivum. Next base: position 617,968,709 of record NC_057801.1, read on the forward strand.
TTGCTAAAATAGGACATATCGAGAGCCTGAAATATGCTGGAACGGAAATGAATCAACATCTGGCAAAACATAGGTCACTCGGAAATGAATGAACACTTTGCACATGGGCATAAACTGGTGCTCATTGCATTTCAATGGATCAATATTGACAAAAACATTTCAATATATCTTATAATCCAAACATTTCATTTGATTAAGAAGCATAACTAAATACCCTAGTTCAGATGTAGAGGAAGGTGGAGAAGGAGGAGGTGGACTTTTAGCTCACCGACTCGGGTGTAGAGGAAGTGGAGGTAGCTCGGATGACGATCACTCCAAGGAGACACGACTAAGCCTGCATATTTCACCGAGTAAAATTTTAATTAGATCATCAAATCTCATATAGCATTCTTTGATGACAAAGTGATAATGACATAAAAAATAAACTAGTTTTATTAATTTTCTTACTAAAAATAAACTAGTTCTATAGTAAAAATTTAATTAGATCATCAAATCTCATATACATAAATTTTCTTACTAAAAATAAACTAGTTATATTAATTAAACTAGTTCAACTTAACACTTACTATAAATAAAAATAAACTAGTTCTTACTAAAAACAAATTAGTTCTTACTAAAAATAAACTAGTTCTATTAATTTAACTTGTTCAACTAAGCACTTACTATAAATAAAAATAAAATAATTCTTACTAAAAAAACTAGTTCAACTAGTTATATTAATTTTCTTACTAATTCTATTAAACACTTACTGAAATGAGTAAAATAATACATTATAGAAGAACAGTGGGCGGCCGGAGGAGGAGGGAGGACTGGGCGGCCGGAGGAGGAGGGAGGATGGGGCGGCCGATGGAGGAGGGAGGAGGGGGCGACCGGTGGAGGAGGGAGGATGGGGCGGTCGGAGGAGGAGGGCGGAGGGTGTGGCCGGTGGAGGAGGGAGGAGGGGCACCCGATGGAGGAGGGAGGAGGGGATGGACGGAGAAGGAGGGAGGAGGGGAGGAGGGAGGAGGGGAGGAGGGAGGAGGAGGGACTACCTCAATGGAGGAGGAACGACGGCTGCGGGCGATGGCGGTCGTCGAGGAACGGCGGCGACGGGGGCGCTGGGAAGAGAGTGAGTGAGAGGGAGAGTGAGGGGGTCTTAGTCATGCGGGGACGATAAGGTAGGGTTAGTAGTAGCGCGTGTCGAAAAGCGCTACTACTACGGAGCATAGCAGTAGTGAGGTATCTGGATACACACTGCTACTAAGTGGGGCTAGCCATTATACCCTAGTTCAAACTTAGCAGCAGCACATTTCTCTAAAACGCGCTACTGCTAAAAGGATAGTGGTAGCGCATCTTACTGACACGCGCTACTACCAAGTAGCAGCAGCGCCTCATTTTACCCAGCGCTATTGCTAAGATTCTATGTATAAGCTTTTCCCTAGTAGTGTGCATTGGAGCAAAAACCATGAAAAACTCCAAAACATGATGAGCGCCCCTAGCTCTTCCTCGCGCCCCCATGGCCCTTAAGAGGGTGATTGGCGAAGCTGTTCAGTGTCTAATCTCCAGCTAAGTCGACATCAGACAGAGGGATATCTCCCTCCTAAAGATCTAGTCTCCGTACGGGCAGGTTTGACCTCGATAGGCAACGACGCGCTAGTAGAGAATTTCACAAACCCTGGCAGGGAGGAGAGGGTGTGCTTTGTTTCGTTTCTTCTGAGGGGCTTAGGATTCTCAATTCATTTCTTTCTCAGGGGTCTATTGGAATTCTATGGGATCCAGCTCCACAACCTCACACCAGGTTCAATCCTACGTATTTCGGGTTTTGTTGCTCTCGGCAAGCTGTTCCTAGGTTGCGAGTCTCATTTCGAACTGTGGAGAAAGTTCTTCTGCCTCATCCCCCGCCATCAAGGCGGTTCTATATTTGAAGTGGGCAACGCCAAACTTTGGCGCATAGCCGGATCAGGCTACCCCACTGGAACTCCCAAGAAGGGGTCGGAAGAATGGTCTTTGGAATGGTTCTACATTGAAGATGTTCCCCTTCTCGACCCAGTTCAGCATGGGCTTCCTGAATTCTCTAGTGCTCCTCCGAAGAAGCTACTTAATTGGCGTCCCCGGAGGCCAAGCAAGAAGATAGTACAGAAGTAATGAGGTTAGTCAGCAAGGTTAGATTATTTGCTCACTCCGGACTCTCAATAATCAAAATCATGGCTATAGCGATAAAGCGATGCATCCAAGCCCCTTTAGTCCAGAGTGACCCCTTTATGGTCTTACAACAGGGATGAAGACTCATCTCGCTATAAGTGCGAGGGACCGAATACCTCAGCCGCTCTGGCCGCCATTCTGGGAGATCTTTATAAGGGGCAGGAAGAAGAATTTCTCCGCTTAAATTGTCGGGAAGGTTTTTCCATGTATAACCCCATTGACTGGGTAAGTTTATTGTTTATCAACATTGATCTACCTCATTATCGAGGGGTGCTAACCATTCTAACTATCTTTTAAAGCAAACATGGAGGAAGGTAGTCGAAAACATTCACGACCCCTCCCCTCAACCAGAGAAGCATGCTCACAATGAAGACCATGACTTCCGCGAGGATCTGGATATATTTGTGGAGTTTGATGATGGGTCTATTATCAAGCGAGCCTTGACAGCTCGGAGGTAGCTATTGTGGCCGACTACCCCGACATTCTCCCTTTTGTTAAGGTAAGTGCTCAGAAGTCATTCTAAAAAATAAAAAAAACACTCGCGTCTCACACATCACACTGAATCGTGCTTTTATAGGATCGGCGCTTAGCAAGCCGCACCCAATCTAGGGTGGCCCCAAGGAAGGCAGCATCTTCACAGGGTGAGTGTTCAAAATGAAAGGAGATCAGAGCGCCGTTGAACCCCCTCCGTCATCAAAGAGGTATAACCTTTAATGTGTGCCTAGGCACAAGACCAAATTGTAATATTTCACCCCCTTCTATTATCCCAAGAGGAGCACATGGCCAACCGTATCCAAATTCTCAGCTAGCCGAGCTTCAGCCAATCCGGCGCTGGACTAGTCGACCAGGACGAGGGCCCATACGAAAGCGGCACTGACTCATCCGCCTCATGAGGATTCGGATGACGTATTCGTCACCAATTCTGAAGTGGAGAGCGCGATGAATCATCAACACCTAAAAGAGACCCTGTGTGCTCCGACTTTTACTCGGCAGGAATTTACCGCCCTTAGCACCATGGACGAATATATCCGGGCCGGCCGGGATGGACTCACTGGGGTTGCTCACCTGTTTTCAAAAGATATGTAGGTGACAATTTGTGCAAATTTAATAGATATGTGCCAGTAGCCCCCGAGACTTGAAGCGGTATAGATTAACCGATTTAAGGATCGTTATGACCGCATGTTCTCAAAGAAAAGAACAACACGCTGTCCCAGGAGCTTGAAACAAGCTGAACACAGCTTAATGCCGCCACCTCAGAACTAGAGGAAATGAAGAAAAGCCCAATGAACACTAGCGAACAGAAAAAACTAGAGGATGAAATAAACAAGCAAGCCGAAGAGATAAGGAGCTTAAAGGCTCAACTATTGGATTGCCAAAAGGAGAATAAAAGATTAAAAGGCGGCATATTCGGTATGACCTTTGAATAATCCGGGGGACGAATATAATCCCATAATGCGGAATGTTATAATGTTGTTTTTTGCAGGTCTGTTAACTGGACGTCCCGAAGAAGAACTGTCCAGGTTCCAAGGCGACATTCTAAAAGAACTTTCTAGAGTGCACAAGCAGCCCCGGAAAGCCATAAAGAGTATGGTCAAAGCCTTATGGCCATCCGACGCCCCTCCAGAGAGTATGGAGGGGTTGGCAAACATGTTCAAAGGTGCATGACGCCTTTTCGAGCTATGGAAGGCGTCACCATGCCGGGAAGGTGCATGAGAGGCATGGGCAATGGTGAAAACACGCTATACCGCACTTGATATAAATCATATGGCCCGAGTTGGGCCTCAGGGATCGGACCGAAAAGAGATTCGCGTGAACTTGGTATATGACCAAGTGATGATAGCTGCAAAATATTCACAAGAAGACTATAGGTTAGATAGTCTTATAGATGGCATAGAGAAAGAGTAGGTGTTCGATTCTATGTAACAATGTACTTTACCATCAAACTTTATCTCCGGCCGAACTCGTCAAAATTGTCAATGTAGGCCTTCCGCTTCAACGTACCAACCAAGAAGTTGGAGTGTTTCTGAATGCCATGTTTAATAAGAAACATTCAGTATGTCTGGAAACCAGGCAATCCGGTCATATTGCTCAAATAGACAAAATTTGTTCGGGGAGGTATGTTATATTACTATTTAACATAAGAAACATCTTCCAGGGAAAATAGTTCTGTTAGGGGTTCCTTTCCTTGGGTCGACATGCTGAATTATGCATGCCTAGGCTTGAATCCGAATTACGGGCAACCTATCCCATATTTGCTTAGAAGAATTACGTAAACGTAAAACAGTCTGCCGTTGCTTGCCGACCAATTATTCCCTTAAGAACGCTAGCTTTCGGCTTCACCAATCTGGGGTACAGATCTGGATAACCCGATTGTAGCAATCGCAGAGGTACCCCCTTTACACCCTAGCCGAACAATCGAGAATGTAGGGTATAAGCACAGGAGCGAGGCAATCCAGCTTGGCAAAAAATTAAGTCATATAAGTGCATATAACGGCGAAAGATGTATAAAACAAATGACATAGACAATGTAAGCTATACGCTTTTAATAATAAGCTTCATTAAAGAAGCCCCCAGTTATTGTGGGGTGTATACATTTAAAGATGTCTACCCCTAACAGTTCGGTAGATCCGAACATAGCCTGGGATATAAAAAGAAAAAAACAAGAAGGAGAGGACAAGGAGGAATCTAGTCAAAGTAAAAAATAAAAAGAGTGCGACCGAACTATCCGTAGAATCTTCGGAGTTGAGCGGGGTTCCATGGATTCGGCTCAAGGCGATTATCCGATGCATTACAAAGGCGATAGGCTCCTCATGTAAGAACTTCATCTATGATGAAGGGGCCCTCCTATTTTGGTTTGAGATTATCCTTTTTCTTCTCCGGGAGGCATAAGACAAGGTCACCGACATTATATGTCTTGGCCCGCACTTCTCTGCTTTGGTATCGCCTGGCCTGTTGTTGATAAAATGGAGAATGGGCCTTTGCAACATCGCACTCCTCTTCGAGTCCGTCTAGGTCGTCCTGCCGATCGAGCTCGGCTTCTTGCTCTTCGTACATGTGCACTCGAGGTGAGTCATGAATGATGTCGTAGGGCAGGACAGCTTTTGCACCGTACACCATAAAGAAAGGTATGTATCCGGTTGTTAGATTAGGCGTGGTCCAAAGCCCCCACAGTACAGAATCGAGTTCCTCGGCCCAGAGCTTGTCTGATTCTCGTAAGGAGTACACCAGTCTGGTCATAATGCCGCCCATTATCAGGCCATTGGCCCGTTCAACTTGACCATCTCTTTGAGGGTGATATACGGATGCATATTCGCGTTTAATGCCCAACTTAGCACACCAGTTTTTCATCTCATCAGCTATAAAATTGGAGCCATTATCAGTAATGATGTTGTGCGCGACACCATAACAGTGTACCATGCTGGATATAAAGTCAATCACTGGCCCTGCTTCAGCTATTTTTATTGCTTTGGCTTCTATCCACTTAGGTGAATTTGTCTACCATCACCGGTAAATATTTATTTTTGAGGCTTCCCCTTTTGAGGGGTCCGACCATATCAAGCCCCCAGACTGCGAAGGGCCAGGTAATGGGGATTGTTCTTAAGGTAGTGGGAGGCATATGACTTTGGTCGGGAAAAAGCTGACAACCGACACAACGTTGGACAAGGGCTTGTGCGTCTGCTCGGGCCATTGGCAAAAAAAACCCTGCCCTGAAAGCTTTGCTTACGAGTGCCCAAGCTGTGGCATGATGACCGCCAAGACCAGCATGTATTTCCGCCAAGAGCTGCCATCCCTCCTCTTCGGAGATGCACCTTTGGAGAACTCCGGTAGTGCTCTTCTTGTACAATTCACCCTCATGAACTTTGTAGGCTTTAGAACGCGGAACTATGCGACGGGCCTCATTTTGATCATTGGGAATCTCCTGCCTATTAAGGTAGGCTAGGAAAGGCTTGATCCATGGAGCAACAATAGCCATGATCTCATGAGCAGAGGGTGTTATTTTGGTATCTGAACCCTCGATGGTATCTGCATTGTGTTCGGCTGCTGGGGTATGACCAGGTCCGTACTAGCGTCTCCGCTCTCGCCCTGCCACACTACAGATGGCTTAAAGAGCCTTTCCACAAAGGTGCTAGGTGTGTCGGGGTCGCGCTTGGCGCCCATGCGAGCTAGGATGTCGGCTACCTGGTTACTGCCTTGAGCGACATGCTGGAATTCAAGTCCCTCGAACTGAGCCAATATTTTTAATACGGAGTTTCGATATGGCCATTTTTGGATCTTTTGCATCGAACTCTCCATTGACATGAGATATTGCGAGGTTTGAATCCCCGCGCACCTCTAGGCATTGTACACCCATGGAGACAGCCATGCGGAGACCGTGTAGAAGCGCCTCGTATTCGGCTGCAGTATTGGAGTCCGTATACATGATTTGTAACACAAAGAGGATTGTGTCCCTGTTGGGGGATGTGAAGATGACGCCAGCCCCTAGTTTGGCTAGCATTTTAGAGCCGTCGAAGTACATAATCTAGTTGGAGTATGAACTATACTCTTTAGGGAGTTCGGCTTCCGTCCATTCATCGACAAAGTCGGCCACCACCTGAGATTTAATAGCCCGGCGTGTCTTGTATGTTATTTCTAACGGTAGGAATTCGATGGCCCATTAGTGATGCAGCCAGTGGCGTCCCTGTTGTTGATAATGTCGTTAAGTGGTACTTCAGATGCCACTGTGATCAAACACTCTTGAAAATAGTGTCGTAGTTTTTGGGACACCATAAAGACCGTATAAGCTATCTTTTGGTAGTGAGGATATCGAGATTTGCATGGTGTGAGGACCTCTGATACATAATAGACTAGCTTTTAGATGGGGAATTTATGTCCCTCCACCCCTCGCTCGTCGACGAGTACAACACTTACTACTTGGTGGGTTGCGGAGATATAGAGCAACATAGGCTCGCCAACACCTGTGGCTGCTAGGATTTGGTTCACTGCTAGTAAGGTTTTTATTTCTTCTAATCCGGCCGTGGCAGCGTCCGTCCATTGCAAGCTATCGGTGCATCTAAGTAGCCTGTAAAGTGGCAATGCTTTCTCTCCTAATCTAGAGATAAAGCGGCTCAAAGACGCCAGGCACCGTGCGAGTTTTGGACCTGCTTTAGGTCTATTGGTATAGCCAATTGTGACAAGGCTCGGATCTTAGCTGGGTTTGCTTCAATTCCTGTATGGGAAAAAATGAACCCTAGCAGCTTTCCGGCTGGAACTCCGAAGACACATTTTTTTGGATTGTGTCGTATGTCGTATGTTCGGAGGTTGTCAAAGGTGAGGCGAAGATTGTCCACCAGTGTTTCTACATGTTTGGTTTTGATGACCACTTCATCCACATATGCTTCAACTGTCTTCCTGATTTGTTTTTCCAAGTATGTTTGAATCATACGTTGGGAAGTGGCACCAGCGTTTTTAAGCCCAAAAGGCATAGTGTTGAAACAGAAAGGGCCATATGGGGTGATAAACACCGTTGCAGCCTGGTCAGATTCCTTCATTTTGATCTAATGGTATCGGGAATAAGCGTCGACGAAACACAGTGAGTCATGTCCTGCAGTCAGATCGATGATCTGGTTAATGCGGGGCAACAAGAAAGGATCTTTAGGGAAAGCTTTATTGAGGTCTTTGAAATCGACACAAAGTTACCAGAATTTATCCTTCTTTGGCACCATGACCAAGTTAGCTAGCCAATCCGTATGTGTGATTTCCCTAATGAACCCGGCCTCTAGCAGTTTGGCTAGCTCTTCCCCCATAGCTTGACGCTTGGGTTCGGAAAATCGCCGCATTGTCTGCTTGATAGGTTTAAACCCTTTAATTATGTTGAGGCTGTGTTCGGCCAGCCTTCGTGGGAACCCGGGCATGTCCAAAGGGTGCCAGGTGAATATATCCCAATTTTTGAGTAGGAATGCGTGTAAGGCGGCGTCTACGGCCGGATCTAGCTGTGCTACGATGGACTCTATTTTATTGGGGTCCGTCGGGTGCACTTGAAATTTAACTATTTCATCTGCTGGCTTGAAATAGGTGGATATAGGTCTCTTATCAAGAATCACATCGTATTTGTCCATCGTGGATCGTAGGGTGGTTAGTTCTTCTGCTGCTAGGGCTTCAGATAGTTCTTCTGCTTGACTGTATTCGATGAGTATAGGGGTTACAAGAGTTGATCTCCCTCGAGATCGTAATGGCTACACCCTAGTTGTCTAGCCTATGAATATTCTGATAGCCTCTACGGATTAAACCCCCCAGTTTATATACACACCGGAGGGGCCTAGGGTTGTACAGAGTCGGTTTACAAGGGAAGGAATGAGTACATCCGGACACTAATCTTGCCGCCCACGCACACATGAGTCCTACCCAGACACGGGGGATGGTCTTCTGCTTCATCTTCACGGCCCACCAGTCCGGACCATATTGGACATGCCAGGCACCTGAGGACCCCCGAATCTAGGACCCCCTCACGCGCCGGAGCCTCAAAGGTCACAGTGTCTCCGGTCTGCTTGTTGAGTTTCAACCTGACATTGCATGGGATGATCTATGTAAAAAAAGCAAAATGATATATACACAATGCATTAATGCCAATAACACTAAAAACAAAATAGTTGTTACAAGTTTCATATAATTTGTAACCACCACATGAAGAAAACTCGGTTGGAAGTAGATGTTGAACATCGTGCCAGTTGCAAGGATGCTGGCGCACCTTGACTTGCACAATCGACATGGTGGTGGTGGTAGCGGCATCACTTTCCTAAAGAAATATGAGCAAGGATGAATGATCCACTTCATAGGAAAGAAAAACAGTAACATAAAGTTCTCAATGCATCGATCTTAATCTAAAAACAGAATATTTAGGTTTATCTTGTGCATATAAAAAATAGTCACAAAGGCTAACGAGAACTACAGTATGAGGCATTACTTATAACAAGAACTGCCATGCTACTGTTTTCAATGTTTGTTATTTATCTTGTGCACATAAAAAACAAAACAATATTTCAAATCTTATTAGATTCTGCAGTGTGAGGACATTACGTATAACAAGAACTGCCATATTATCAACAATTATAATCCTAAGATCTAGTAACAGATAAGATGATATGAGGTTAGCAATAGATTCCATGAGGTTCCTATGTGATTAAATCTGGCAATGGTTTGGTAACTTAACCATACCCAACCTGTACCCCCGTGACAAATTTAAGAAAATTAAACCAGACCAAACCACATAAATGTGTTATGCCACCTAACCTAAACTGGACCACAAGATATCTTAACCCAAGCCAAAATGAATATATCCAGGTATATATGTGATACTAATAGTAGGATCTAGAGATGCTAGAATTAACCCAGACAAAAAAAAGTGGTACACCAACTTCAATATAGCATCAATAAACAACTACTGTGAGGAACACAAAAACCACAACCAAAGCAGAGCATCGGTAGGAGGAGCCACCGAGAGTGAGACCTTCTAAAATTTGTAGTATTCCGGTGAGAACATCTCGCTATAATCCCTAAAAACTTGGATCGGTCAACAAACTTCTAAACCATCGGCCTCGTCGTTGTCTTCTGCGGTTAGGGTTCCTCTTCAACTTCTGTTAGCATCGGTAGCCCACACTATACTACACTAGAGCAGCGGGGCTCTCAACGTCTATCTCGTCCTCAGACAATGAGGACCCGAGTCAGCCGGAGTGGGGACGATGTCGGAGTTTGGGGGGCGGCTGGGATAGTGGGGCAGCAGGGGGTGGGTAGGCGGCCGGCGAGAGCGCGCGGGCGGCGATAGATCGGGGCGGCGAGAGGGGTGTTATGTCTCCAACGTATCTATAATTTTTGATTGTTCCGTGCTATTATATTACTTGTTTTGGATGTTTATGGGCTTTACTCTACACTTTTATATCATTTTTGGGACTAACCTACTAACCTGAGGCCCAGCCCGAATTGCTGTTTTTTTGCCTATTTCAGTGTTTCGAAGGAAAGGAATATCAAACGGAGTCCAAACGGAATGAAACCTTTGGGAGCTATCTTTTTGGAACAAACGCAATCCAGGAGACTTGGAGTGGACGTCAAGAAGCGAACGAGGCGGCCACGAGGGTGCCCGGCGTGCCCTATAAGGGTGGGCGCGCCCCCACCCTCCTGGGCCCATCGAGCGTCCACCGACCTACTTCTTCCTCCTATATATATCCACGGACCCCGAAAACATCCAGGAGCACCACGAAAACTATTTCCACCACCGCAAACTTCTGTATCCACGAGATCCCATCTTGGAGCCTTCGCCGACGCTCCACCGGAGGGGGAATCAACCATGGAGGGCCTCTCCATCATCACCAAGGCTTCTCCGATTAGTTTTGAGTAGTTTACTACAGACCTTGTCCATAGTTATTAGCTAGATGGCTTCTTCTCTCTCTTTTATTCTCAATACAAAGTTCTCCTTCCTCTTCTTGGATATCTATTCGATGGAACTCTATTTGCGGTGTGTTTGTTGAGATTCGATGAATTGTGGGTTTATGATCAAGTTTATCTATGAGAAATATTTGAATCTCCTCTGAATTCTTTTATGTATGATTGGTTATCTTTGCAAGTCTCTTCGAATTATCAGTTTGGTTTAGCCTACTAGATAGATCTTTCTTGCAATGGGAGAAGTGCTTAGCTTTGGGTTCAATCTTGCGGTATCATTTCCCAATGACAGCAGAGGTAGCAAGGCACGTATTGCATTATTTCCATCGAGGATAAAAAGATGGGGTTTATATCATATTACATGAGTTTATCCCTCTACATCATGTCATCTTGCTTAATGCGTTACTCTCTTCTTATGAACTTAATACTCTAGATGCAGGTAGGAGTCGGTCGATGTGTGGAGTAATAGTAGTAGATGCAGAATCGTTTCGGTCTACTTGTTGCGGATGTGATGCCTATATACATGCTCATGCCTAGATAATCTCATAACTATGCACTTTTCTATCAATTGCTTGACAGTAATTTTTTCACCCACCGTAATACTTATGCTATCTTGAGAGAAGCCACTAGTAAAACCTATGGCCCCCGGGTCTATCTTTTATCATATAAGTTTTCCATCTACTTTTATTTGCATCTTTTATTTTCCAATCTATATCATAAAAATACCGAAAATATTTATCTTATCATATTATCTCTATCAGACCTCACTTTCGCAAGTTTCCTAGAAGGGATTGACAACCCCTTTATCGCGTTGGTTGCAAGGTTCTTGTTTGTTTGTGTAGGAGCGTGGGACTTGGGAGGAGCCTCCTACTGGATTGATACCTTGGTTCTCAAAACTGAGGGAAATACTTACGCTACTTTGTTGCATCACCCTATCCTCTTCAAGAGAAAAACCAACGCATGCTCAAGAGGTAGCAAGAAGGATTTCTGACGCTGTTGCCGGGGAGGTCTTCGCTCAAGTCAAGACCTACCAAGTACCCATCACAAACTCATCTCCCTCACATTACATTATTTGCCATTTGCCTCTCATTTTCCTCTCCCTCACTTCACCATTGCCGTTTTATTCGCCCTCTCCTTCCCGTTCTCCTCTCTCTTTCGCTTGCCTTTTTTGTGTGCTTGTGTGTTGGATTGCTTGTCACGATGGCGCAAGATAATACTAAATTGTGTGATTTTTCCAATACCAATAATATTGATTTCCTTAGCACTCTAATTGCTCCTCTTAATGGTGTTGAAACTTGTGAAATCAATGCTGCTTTGTTGAATCTTGTTATGAAAGATCAATTCTCCGGCCTTCCTAGTGAAGATGCCGCTACTCATCTAAACAACTTTGTTGATTTGTGTGATATGCAAAAGAAGAAAGATATGGATAATGATATTGTTAAATTGAATTTATTTCCTTTTTCACTTAGAGATCATGCTAAAACTTGGTTTTCTTCTTTGCCTAAAATAGTATTGATTCTTGGAATAAGTGCAAAGATGCTTTTATCTCTAAATATTTTCCTCCCGCTAAGGTCATCTGTAACACCCACATGCGGCTATATCTCCCACGTGTCAAAGCACGACTTAGAGGCATAACCGCATGGTGGTTTTGTCGCAAGAACGGTCATCTTCACACAATCCCATGTAATGAACAAGAATGGGATAAAGAGAGTTGGCTTACAATCGTCACTTCCCACAATATATAATTTAAGATCATACATCATTCAAATACACTCATAGACCGGCTATGGTCAAGTTCAAATGAAAAGAAGACAACCCCAAATGCTAGATCCCCGATCGTCCCGACTGGGCACCTCTACTGATCATCTAGAAACGATACATAGTAACGACCAAGGGCCTCATCAAATTCCCACTTCAGCTCAGTTGCGCCATCTGCGCCAGTATCCTCGGCACCTGCATCTGTTTTGGTAGAATCTATGAGTCACGAGGACTCAGCAATCTCACACCCGCAAGATCAAGACTATTTAAGCTCATAGGTAGGTAAGGGTAATATGGTGGAGCTGCAGCAAGCACTAAGCATATATGGTGGCTAACATACGCAAGTGAGAGCGAGAAGAGAAGCAACGCATCGGTCGAAAAACTAGAAGTGATCAAGAAGTGATCCTGAAACTGCTTACATCAAGCATAACTCAAAACGTGTTCACTTCCCGGACTCCGCCGAGAAGAGACCATCACGGCTACACACACGGCTGATGCATTTTAAAGAGGTCAAGTGTCAAGTTATCTACAATCGGACATTAACAAATTCCCATCTGCCTCATAACCGCGGGCACGGCTTTCGAAAGACTATATACCCTGCAGGGGTGTCCCAACTCAGCCCATCACAAGCTCTCACGGTCAACGAAGGAATAGACCTTCTCCCGGGAAGACCCGATCAGTCTCGGAATCCCGGTTCGCAAAACATTTCGACAATGGTAAAACAAGACCAGCAAAACCACCCGACTGTGCCGACAAATCCCGATAGGAGCTGCACATATCTCGTTCTCAGGGCACAAACGGATGAGCAGTCCGTACAACTAAAACCAGCCCTCAAGTTTCCCTGAGGTGGCGCTGCAAAGGGCTCTAGTTTGGACCAACACTCAGAGGAGCACTGGCCCGGGGGGGGGGGTAACAAAGATGACCCTTGGGCTCGCGAAAACCCAAGGGAAAGGGCTTAGGTGGCAAATGGTAAAGCCAAAGTTGGGCCTTGCTGGAGGAGTTTTATTCAAAGCGAACTGTTAAGGGGGTCCCATAAATCACCCAACCGTGTAAGGAACGCAAAATCAAGGAACATAACACCGGTATACAGAACTAGGGTGGCAAGAGTGGAACAAGTCACTAGGCATAAGGCCGAGCCTTCCACCCTTTACCAAGTATATAAGGTGCATTAATTTAAACAGGAGATATTGTGATATCCCAAAATATCCGTGTTCCGACCAGGAACTAACTTCATCTTCACCTGCAACTAACAACGCTATAAGAGGGGCTGAGCAAAAGCCGATCAATGGTTGCTAGGACAGGTTGGTTAGAGGTTTGTCATGGAAATAGGTAGGCATGGTAAACAATGGCAGGAAGAGCTAACATAGTGATAGAGCGCAAACTAGCAAGCAAAGATAGAAATGATTTCGAAGGTATGGTCATCTTGCCTGCAAGGTTCTCAGAGTTGTCGAAGGCTGGATCCTCGTTAGCGTACTCAATAGGTTCCTCGTTCACATACTCGTCTCTCGGCTCTACCCAAAACAAGAACACAAGCAAGGAACCACAATAAATCACGGTGCAATGCATAGGCATCATGATGCAAAACATGTCATGATATGCGAGAGGTGATATGCAAAGTGTATGCGTGCTTCGGAAGGAAAGATGAAGAACAAGGCATCAACTTGGCAACCCAAGTATGCCGCTGGAAAGATGAGATGATTTCGGTTGGAATCGATATAGAGATCACCGGATTCGGGAGCACGGTTTGCAAATGACAAGCACGACAAGATATGATGCAAACAACAACATGGCCACTTGGATGCAAAGTATGAGCAAGCTATAGCACCCAAACGTATGAACAGAATGCATAGCAGTGATGTACAACAGATGCTCTACGAAACATGAACACTGAGCTCAATCTATAAACCACTAGAGCATGACTAAAATAGCATGGCAATAATGCAAAAGATAACAGTATCTACAGACTTAGTGGAATTACTAGACATAGCAGAAACAGATTCATCATGGCACCTCTACAAGCTTGATCAACTCACTACCAGGCATGTCATGGCATGGATCAAGTACTAGCATGAAGTAGGCATGAAAATGAAGCTACTTATGTGCAAAACAAACAACTAGCATATTTGCATGAACAAGCACATAAGAGACAAAAAAATAATATGAAGTGAGATGGCATGATTATGAACTTGCTCAAATGCAGAAACCAATGCCACCAATGGATTGGTGGGATTTTTCTACCCCAAAAACATATATAATATGTTAGGGTTGCTGTAGAAAAATCATCTCAAATGCACAAAGATACAACCTGCCCTAAATGGTAACCTCAGCATATGCCAAAACTGGCATATTCCGAAATGGAATAAAACCGAAAGCCTGCGGGGAAAGCTAAGTGCACCCAGGCTGTACCCAGCCGTTAGACTGACTGGTAGGGCCGTGGGCCACGTGGCTGATGTGAGTATGACCAGTGGGGCCGAGGCTTGAGAGACTCATGGAAGAATAAAACAACCAAAAACTCACAAAGATACAACCTGCCCTAAATGGTAACCTCAGCATATGCCAAAACTGGCATATTCCGAAATGGAATAAAACCGAAAGCCTGCGGGGAAAGCTAGGTGCACCCAGGCTGTACCCAGCCGTTAGACTGACTGGTAGGGCCGTGGGCCACGTGGCTGGATGTGAGTATGACCAGTGGGGCCGAGGCGTCACAGACTCATGGAAGAATAAAACCACCAAAAACTGTGGAGAGCCTGGGATTCAAACCCAGGTCTCCTGGTTGGAATCGCGGGTGTGCTACCAGTTGGGCTATGACGGGGTTGCTGGTTTGGTAGGGGCTCGACTTCTCTTGAGGCAACCTGAAGCGGGGACGGGTCCCTTCTCATCTGCAGCAGAGAAGTCGCCGGCGGTGCCTGCGAGCAACGACGACGACCACCGGAGCTAAGGGGTACCGGCGGGGGTGCGGGATAGGCCAGGGAGTGCGGGTGCAGCGGCGCAGGTGTGGGAACGTGCGTGCTTGTGGAGCAGCAACGGGAGTTGGCGTGCGGGGTACTCGAGCTCGAGCATCTGCTCGACTCGCGCTACGACGAGCACGACGGGCAGGGGGAAGCAGCAGGGTGTGGCGCGGGCATGTGCGAGAGAGTGCGCGCATGGGTGCAGCAAGTCATGGAGGGGCTCGGCTAGGAGGATCCGGAGCAGGAGGTGCACACGGGCTGCCTCTGAACTACCGAACTGAACAAAACTTCAGAACTCGCCTCGGTGCGCCGGGAACACGACGACGGCGAGATCTTGGCCGCTCCTACGGAGACCGATCGACGAAACGAAAAGAGCAGGGGGAAGGATGGGTGTACCTAGTATACCTATGACAAGGAGGTGAGGCCGGTGGCGCAGCAGATCGACGGTGGGGAGGCGAAAATCTCTGGTTGACTTGCTGTCCGAGAAGGAGACGACGTAGAGGACAAAGAGGACGTCGGGGAAGTAGCCGGACTTGATAATCCCAAGCGAGGAAGAGGACGAAGGGGACGTAGTCGACGTCGTGGAGGAAGACGGACGACGTTGGCGAGGCGAAGGTGGCCGGAGTGCACGCCGGCAACGGCTATCCCGAGCTCGAGCTGACACTCGGATGGTCCATGGTGGGCAGGGCGACGGCGAGGCGCGGCTTGGCTTACCTGGCGGTGGCGAGGGAAGGAGAGGAGGGGGATCGGTTGGGGGAGACCCTAGGGCACCGGGGACAACTTTATAGGGGTCTATGGAGCTTCTCCGGCCGTCAAATCAATGAGGTTGTCGACGTGTCTCCTCTGGATGTCCTGCCGTACAGGAGGACGAAGCAACTGACGCTTGCAGGCTAAAGGCCTGCGGGAGGCCTGCTGGGCCGCGCGGGTGGACTACGCTACTGGGCTGCGCTGCTGCTGGTGCTCCCTCTCTCCCTCTGACTCTTTCCCATACTTTCGAACAGAAATAAAAGAGCGAAAAGCACAGAAGGATTGGGGGGGTTTCTGAGAGATATGAAAATATCCTCAGGATTCTGGAATTATTCTCAATTTGATAAAATTGAGTTGGGTATTTTTTAGAGGTAGAAAGAAACAACAAGTTTGAATATAGTTCAAACTTGGACCATTTTTGAACCTAACCAACACAACTTCAAATGAGCTGCAATTTGGCAGAGAGGCTAGGTACATAGTGTTAGAATATTGGGGAAAAATGAACATTTATGGTGGAGGCAAAATGGCACTCGCAAAGAATGGAAGGAAAAGGGGAGGAAGGAGAAGTGATGGTGCCATGGTTGAAAAGGGGGGACAAGGTCATGCCCATGATGCTCATGGCAACAACATGAATGACAAAATGCAACATGAGATGGCATGAGATGAAAATGCACTATATGATGATGACAAGAAGCACAAATGCAATATGGCTAAAAGGAATATGACAATGAAAAGAATAAAACCACACAACCAAACAAGAAGAGGCCAAACATGATAAAACCCACAAGAATTGGATGAGGTCAAGTTGATATATTGCCAAATTGGGACATGATACATCTGGGGTGTTACAACTCTCCTCCACTACAAGAGGATCTCGTCCCGAGATCTAGGACTGAAAGAACTCCGGATATTCGGAACGGAGGTGATCCTCGCGCTCCGAGGTCTCTTCTCGGTCGGAATGGTGTGACCACTTCACTTTCAGGAATTTGATTGACTTGTTGCGAGTCTTGCGCTCGGTTTCTTCGAGAATAGCAACGGGGTGCTCATGATAAGAGAGATCTTCTTGGAGGTCGATTTCTTCGAAGTTGATAGTGCGCTCAGGAGTCTTGAAGCACTTGCGAAGCTGTGACACGTGAAACACATCGTGCACGTTTGCAAAGTTGGATGGAAGCTCAAGTTGATAGGCGAGGTCGCCTCTTTTGCCAATGATCTTGAAAGGACCCACGTATCTAGGGGCAAGCTTCCCTTTGATACCGAAGCGACGAGTGCCTTTCATTGGAGAGACGCGGAGATAGACATGGTCTTCGATTTCAAAAGCCAAGTCACGGTGCTTGCTATCATAGTAACTCTTTTGGCGCGATTGCGCGGCTTTGAGATTCTCACGAATGACTTTGCACATTTCTTCGGCTTCTGTGATCAAGTCGTTGCCAAGAAGTTGGCGTTCACCTGTCTCAGACCAGTTGAGAGGAGTACGGCACTTTCTGCCATAGAGAATTTCGAATGGGGCCTTGCCCGAACTCGCTTGGAAGCTGTTGTTGTAGGAGAACTCGGCATATGGAAGACAATCTTCCCACTTCATACCGAAAGAGATGACACAAGCCCTGAGCATATCTTCAAGAATTTGATTGACTCGCTCGACTTGGCCACTTGTTTGAGGATGGAAAGCTGTGCTGAAACGAATGTTGGTACCCATGGCCGTCTGAAAGGAGTCCCAGAACTTAGAAGTGAAGATGCTTCCACGATCTGAAGATATCAATTGTGGAATGCCGTGCAAGGAGACAATTCTGGAGGTGTATAGCTCTGCCAACTGAGCTGCTGTGATAGATTCTTTGATAGGAAGAAAATGAGCCACTTTGGTAAGCTTGTCAATGACAACGAAGATAGCATCATTTCCACGCTTGGACTTAGGAAAACCAGTGACGAAGTCCATCTCGATATGATCAAACTTCCATTCCGGAATAGCAAGAGGTTGGAGTAGACCAGCTGGTCTTTGGTGTTCTGCTTTCACTCTTCTGCAGACATCACATTCATTCACGAATTGAGCAATTTCTCGCTTCATACGAGTCCACCAATATGACTGCTTGAGGTCATGGTACATCTTTGTACTTCCGGGATGAATGGATAGGAGGGAATTGTGTGCCTCATTCATGATGACTTTTCTCAAATCACCTTTTGGAACCACAATGTGATCCTCGAAGAAAAGGGTATCTTTGTCATCCAAGCGATAGCACTTGTATTTAGGAATGCCCTTGTCAATACCACGTTTCACCTTCTTCACCATGGTATCCAGGAGTTGAGCCTCACGAATTTGATCTTCCAAAGTGGGAGAGACTATGAGGTTGGCAAGAAAGCCTTGAGGAACAACTTGAAGATTCAGCTTGCGGAAGGCTTCACAAAGATCCGGTTGAAACGGCTTGAGAATTAGACTGTTGCAATAAGCGTTTCTGCTCAGAGCATCTGCAATCACATTCGCCTTGCCAGGAGTATATTCAATACTCGGATTGTACTCTTGAATCATTTCGACCCATCGAGTTTGCCTGAGATTAAGGTTGGGTTGAGTGAAGATATACTTGAGGCTCTTGTGATCGGTGAAAATGTCCACTTGCCTTCCCAATAAGAGATGTCTCCATGTTATCAATGCATGGACAACTGCCGCCAACTCAAGATCGTGAGTGGGGTAGTTCTTTTCGTTGGGCTTCAACTGACGAGAGGTATAGGCCACTACTCTTTTCTCTTGCATCAACACAGCACCGAGACCTTGAAGGGAAGCATCACAGAATACTTCGAATGACTTGGATTCATCAGGAGGAGTCAAAACAAGAGCTGTGACTAGCTTCACTTTGAGGGTGTTGAAAGCGACGTCGCACTCAGGCGTCCAGACATACTTGGCATGCTTTTGGAGGAGGTTGGAAAGAGGCTTTGCAATCTTAGAGAAGTTCTCAACGAATCTTCGGCAATAGCTTGCAAGTCCGAGAAAACTGCGGAGCTGCTTGACATTCTGAGGAGGTTCCCAATTCACAACTGCAGACACCTTCGCCGGATTAACAACAATGCCCTTGGCAGAGATGATATGACCAAGATAAAGAACTTCATCAAGCCAGAACTCACATTTGGAAAACTTCACATAGAATTGATGCTCTCTGAGCTTGTCGAGCACCAATCGCAAATGTTTGGCATGATCCTTCTTATTCTTGGAGAAGACGAAGATATCATCGAGATACACCAGAACAAATTCATTGGTGTAGGGGTTGAAGATAAAGTTCATCATGCGAGAGAACGTTGGAGGAGCATTGACAAGGCCGAAAGACATGACAGTATATTCATAAGAACCATAGCTTGTTCTGAATGTTGTCTTGGGAATATCTTCTTCACGAATGCGAATCTGATGATAACCCATACGAAGGTCAAGCTTGGAGAAGACTTTAGCCCCTTTGAGTTGCTCGAAAAGCTCATTGATGTTGGGAAGTGGATACTTGTTCTTGATTGTCTTCTTGTTCAATGGACGGTAATCGACACAAAGTCGGTCCGTGCCATCCTTCTTCTGGACAAAAAGAACTCCACAACCCCATGGGGAAGAACTCGGTCTGATCAAACCCAGACGCTCTTGTTCATCGAGCTGCTTCTTCAATTCCTTCAGCTCCTTGGGTCCAAGCTTGTAAGGACGCTTGCAAACGGGTTCTATTCCAGGCTCAAGATCAATAACGAACTCGACTGGCCGATGAGGAGGCATACCCGGAAGCTCTTCTGGAAAGACATCTTGGTACTCACAAACGACTGGAATTTGAGAAATAGCATCCGATTCGCCCTTCTCATTGAGAGAAAACAACCGAATGGTTTCATCATGAGCAGCATAGATGATAACATCCTCAGAAGGGTGTGTCAATTGAATTTGCCTGGCAGCACAATCAAGCTGAGCCTTGTGCTTAGAAAGCCAGTCCATCCCAAGAATAAGATCAATATCAGAATCGCCAAGAACAACTAGAGAAGACAGAAATTTATAGTCGCCCATCTTGATACCAACATTTGGAACGAAAGCTCGAGAAGTCATTTGTCGATCTGGGGAAACAATCGACAAAGGACTCGGCAATACTTGAGTAACCAAATCATGCATAGCCACAAAAGGTAAGACTTTTGCGGGAATATCATTAACAGGAAGATTACCGATGATCACATCTAAAGAATCCTCTGCCTGAGCTGCACTCAACATGTTGACCTTTACAAACTTGGAATTATGCTTGACCACTGCATTGCTTGAAGATCTCACAGGAGGAGGAGGAGGTAGGCGCCTTTGATTCAAGCATTTGTTCGCGTAGTGGCCTTTTTGCTGGCACTTGTTGCAAGTCACTTCTGAGAGCGGACGGTGATAAGGAGCACTTGACCTTGGAGCTTGAGGCTGAGACTTGTTCTGATAGCTTGGGTTGGGTGGGTGGGAAGATCCACGAGCACCTGAGTTCTTCTGTTGGTAAGGCTGACGAAACGGAGGAGGAGGAAGATAAAACTTCTGCTGCTTAGCTGCCACTTGTGAGGAAGAAGAAGATTGCACTGCATCTCTGATTCTCTTCTTAGAAGCCTCACACTTGAGCTGAGCACCTTCTTGCTTGAGTGCCATATTGTAGAATTGATCAAACTGAGTAGGCTCAATAAGAACGAGAGCTAACTGCAGATCATCTCTAAGGCCACCTCTGAACTGATAGATCATACTCTTCTCATCTGGAACATCTTGCTTAGCAAAGCGAGCAAGTTTCTGAAACTGCTTGTTGTATTCATACACTGACATGTTGCCTTGCTTGAGATTGCGGAACTCCTCACGCTTGCTCTCAACAACACTGGTAGGAATATGGTGAGCTTTAAAGTCCCGACAGAAATCAGTCCAAGTAATCACTCGACCACCTCTGGAATCCTTGTATTGCTGGAACCAATCAGCTGCCTGATCCTTGAGCTGAAAAGAAGCGAACTTGACATAGTCTTCAGGCCTGACATTGCTGCATTCAAAATGCTTGTTGATATCCACGAGCCAATCATCGGCGTCTGTGGCCTCGGCACAGTAGCTGAAAGACTTCGGCTGATTTGCCAGGAACTGGTTGAGGGTAGGAAACTGAGGCTGATGATTGAACTGCCCTTGACCTTGATTCCCTTGGTTGCCTTGGCCTTGGTTGCGCTCTTGCATGAGCTGGATCATCATCTGAGCATGGGCGTTAGAGGCTGCCATCAAAGCTTGCCATGCCTCCGGAGGCGGAGGTGGTGGTGGAGGGTTCGCCTGACTCCCATCATTGCGATCCGGATTCTGACGCGTTGGCGGAGCCATCCTGAAGAGGGTGACATCCGTTAGCATCTTGATAGACAGATAGACAAGTTGAATCAACGGATAGAAATTGCAACATATAGTCTTCACAATAAACATTCGAACAAGGATGAACGAATGAATTCCAAAGTAAACATCACACGTCCATTAAGGTGAGAAGCCACTTGAATAGAGATTGATGAATGAAATAAACAAGGTACAACTGGAACAAATAAGTGGTAAGGATTACCCAATCACAAACCAAATATCTGCGGGAAGAAATGCTAGAGCTACTTGAATCCCACCTATAAACTCCCGAAACTTTCTGGTTATGCAATCTGGTGTTGGGGATACAGGGGAAGCACAATATCTCACCCAAACTAACAATCCCTACATCCAGCTGTATCCATCCGTCAACACATAACCAAGAAACCTTCGGAAATCGTGTACCTCAACCTTCGAAAAGCATCCGTTATACGAGTTATGGCAATACTCCCGAGCTCGCCCCAGTACTGGGTTATCGGGGTTATCTCACCAACAACTGCATAAAAGAGATTTTCGATGTCGGCAAAACTCAGGTATTCCAGAACTGCAACGATAAAATTGTGACGACAACACCTCGGAGCTCAACTCCCCGGGACACTGCCACAACCCCTAAATGTCAGGAGGCACCAAGAACAATGTTCTCGTCACAAAACCATCGAAACGATTCCAAGATACCCGCGTGATCCTAAAAAAATTTAGTGAAAATTTGAGAAGAGGATAGTCAAAACATCTACGTCAGGAGACCTCACCAGAGCGACGAAGGGACTGAGGAGTAAAAAGAATCCTACTCTCCGATATATATAATCCTAAGACTCAAAACATTTTTGTTCTAGACTCAACATCGCCAGCAAACAATCAAGCAGGGGGCTCCTAAGTCGGGGATGGCTCTGATTACCAACTTGTAACACCCACGATGCGGCTATATCTCCCACGTGTCGAAGCACGACTTAGAGGCATAACCGCATGGTGGTTTTGTCGCAAGAAGGGTCATCTTCACACAATCCCATGTAATGAACAAGAATGGGATAAAGAGAGTTGGCTTACAATCGCCACTTCACACAATACATAATTTAAGATCATACATCATTCAAATACACTCATAGACCGGCTACGGTCAAGTTCAAATGAAAAGAAGACAACCCCAAATGCTAGATCCCCGATCGTCCCGACTGGGCACCTCTACTGATCATCTGGAAACGATACATAGTAACGACCAAGGGCCTCATCAAATTCCCACTTCAGCTCAGTTGCGCCATCTGCGCCAGTATCCTCGGCACCTGCATCTGTTTTGGTAGAATCTGTGAGTCACGAGGACTCAGCAATCTCACACCCGCGAGATCAAGACTATTTAAGCTCATAGGTAGGTAAGGGGTAATATGGTGGAGCTGCAGCAAGCACTAAGCATATATGGTGGCTAACATACGCAAGTGAGAGCGAGAAGAGAAGCAACGCATCGGTCGAGAAACTAGAAGTGATCAAGAAGTGATCCTGAAACTACTTACGTCAAGCATAACTCAAACCGTGTTCACTTCCCGGACTCCGCCGAGAAGAGACCATCACGGCTACACACACGGTTGATGCATTTTAAAGAGGTCAAGTGTCAAGTTATCTACAACCGGACATTAACAAATTACCATCTGCCTCATAACCACGGGCACGACTTTCGAAAGATTATATACCCTGCAGGGGTGTCCCAACTCAGCCCATCACAAGCTCTCACGGTCAACGAAGGAATAAACCTTCTCCCGGGAAGACCCGATTAGTCTCGGAATCCCGGTTCGCAAAACATTTCGACAATGGTAAAACAAGACCAGCAAAACCACCCGACTGTGCCGACAAATCCCGATAGGAGCTGCACATATCTCGTTCTCAGGGCACAAACGGATGAGCAGTCCGTACAACTAAAACCAGCCCTCAAGTTTCCCCGAGGTGGCGCTGCAAAGGGCTCTAGTTTGGACCAACACTCAGAGGAGCACTGGCCGGGGGGGGGGGGGGTAACAAAGATGGCCCTTGGGCTCGCGAAAACCCAAGGGAAAGGGCTTAGGTGGCAAATGGTAAAACCAAAGTTGGGTCTTGCTGGAGGAGTTTTATTCAAAGCGAACTGTTAAGGGGGTCCCATAAATCACCCAACTGTGTAAGGAACGCAAAATCAAGGAACATAACACCGGTATACGGAACTAGGGTGGAAAGAGTCGAACAAGTCACTAGGCATAAGGCCGAGCCTTCCACCCTTTACCAAGTATATAAGGTGCATCAATTTAAACAGGAGATATTGTGATATCCCAAAATATCCGTGTTTCGACCAGGAACTAACTTCATCTTCACCTGCAACTAACAACGCTATAAGAGGGGCTGAGCAAAAGCGGTGACATAGCCAATCAATGGTTGCTAGGACAGGTTGGTTAGAGGTTTGTCATGGCAATAGGTAGGCATGGTAAACAATGGCAGGAAGAGCTAACATAGCGATAGAGCGAAAACTAGCAAGCAAAGATAGAAATGATTTTGAAGGTATGGTCATCTTGCCTGCAAGGTTCTCAGAGTTGTCGAAGGCTGGATCCTCGTTAGCGTACTCAACAGGTTCCTCGTTCACGTACTCGTCTCCCGGCTCTACCCAAAACAAGAAGACAAGCAAGGAACCACAATAAATCACGGTGCAATGCACAGGCATCATGATGCAAAACATGTCATGATATGCGAGAGGTGATATGCAAAGCGTATGCGTGCTTTGGAAGGAAAGATGAAGAACAAGGCATCAACATGGCAACCCAAGTATGCCGCTGGAAAGATGAGATGATTTCGGTTGGAATCGATATAGAGATCACCGGATTCGGGTGCACGGTTTGCAAATGACAAGCACGACAAGATATGATGCAAACAACAACATGGCCACTTGGATGCAAAGTATGAGCAAGCTATAGCACCCAAACATATGAACAGAATGCATAGCAGTGATGTACAAGAGATGCTCTACGAAACATGAACACTGAGCTCAATCTATAAACCACTAGAGCATGACTAAAATAGCATGGCAATAATGCAAAAGATAACCGTATCTACAGACTTAGTGGAATTACTAGACATAGCAGAAACATATTCATCATGGCACCTCTACAGGCTTGATCAACTCACTACCAGGCATGTCATGGCATGGGTCAAGTACTAGCATGAAGTAGGCATGAAAATGAAGCTACTTATGTGCAAAACAAACAACTAGCATATTTGCATGAACAAGCACATAAGAGACAAAACAATAATATGAAGTGAGATGGCATGATTATGAACTTGCTCAAATGCAGAAACTAATGCTACCAATGGATTGGTGGGATTTTTCTACCCCAAAAACATATATAATATGTTAGGGTTGCTGTAGAAAAATCATCTCAAATGCACAAAGATACAACCTGCCCTAAATGGTAACCTCAGCATATGCCAAAACTGGCATATTCCGAAATGGAATAAAACCGAAAGCCTGCGGGGAAAGCT
Organism: Triticum aestivum; assembly: GCF_018294505.1. NCBI lineage: Eukaryota > Viridiplantae > Streptophyta > Magnoliopsida > Poales > Poaceae > Triticum > Triticum aestivum. The sequence goes on from NC_057801.1 coordinate 617,993,561, forward strand.
AGGTGCACCCAGGCTGTACCCAGCCGTTAGACTGACTGGTAGGGCCGTGGGCCACGTGGCTGGATGTGAGTATGACCAGTGGGGCCGAGGCGTCAGAGACTCATGGAAGAATATATAATATGTTAGGGTTGCTGTAGAAAAATCATCTCAAATGCACAAAGATACAACCTGCCCTAAATGGTAACCTCAGCATATGCCAAAACTGGCATATTCCGAAATGGAATAAAACCGAAAGCCTGCGGGGAAAGCTAGGTGCACCCAGGCTGTACCCAGCCGTTAGACTGACTGGTAGGGCCGTGGGCCACGTGGCTGGATGTGAGTATGACCAGTGGGGCCGAGGCGTCAGAGACTCATGGAAGAATAAAACCACCAAAAACTGTGGAGAGCCTGGGATTCGAACACAGGTCTCCTGGTTGGAATCGCGGGTGTGCTACCAGTTGGGCTAGGACGGGGTTGCTGGTTTGGTAGGGGCTCGGCTTCTCTTGAGGCAACCTGAAGCGGGGACGGGTCCCTTCTCATCTGCTGCAGAGAAGTCGCCGGCGGTGCCTGCGAGCAACGGCGACGACCACCGGAGCCAAGGGGTACCGGCGGGGGTGCGGGATAGGCCAGGGAGTGTGGGTGCAGCGGCGCAGGTGTGGGAACGTGCGTGCTTGTGGAGCAGCTGCGGGAGTTGTTGTGCGGGGTACTCGAGCTCGAGCATCTGCTCGACTCGGGCTACGACGAGCACGACGGGCAGGGGGAAGCAGTAGGGTGCGGCGCGGGCATGTGCGAGAGAGTGCGCGCATGGGTGCAGCAAGGCATGGAGGGGCTCGGCTAGGAGGATCCGGAGCAGGAGGTGCACACGGGCTGCCCCTGAACTACCGAACTGAAGAAAACTTCAGAACTCGCCTCGGTGCGCCGGGAACACGATGACGGCGAGATCTTGGCCACTCGTACAGAGACCGATCGATGAAACAAAAAGAGCAGGGGGAAGGATGGGTATACCTAGTATACCTATGAGAAGGAGGTGAGGCCGGTGGCGCAGCAGATCGACGGTAGGGAGGCGAAGATCTCAGGTGGACTTGCTGTCCGAGAAGGAGACGACGTAGAGGATGAAGAGGACGTCGGGGAAGTAGCCGGACTTGACGATCCCAGGCGAGGAAGAGGACGAAGGGGACATAGTCGACGTCGTGGAGGAAGACGGACGACGTTGGCGAGGCGGAGGTGGCCGGAGTGCACGCCGGCAACGACTATCCCGAGCTCGAGCTGACACCCGGACGGTTCATGGTGGGCGGGGCGACGGCGAGGCGCGGCTTGGCTTACCTGGGGGCGGCGAGGGAAGGAGAGGAGGAGGATCGGTTAGGGGAGACCCTAGGGCACCGGGGACAACTTTATAGGGGTCTGTGGAGCTTCTCCGGCCATCAAACCAACGAGGTTGTCGATGTGTCTCCTCTGAATGTCCTGCCGTACAGGAGGACGAAGCAACTGACGCTTGCAGGCTAAAGCCTGCGGGAGGCCTGCTGGGCTGCGCGGGTGGACTGCGCTACTGGGCTGCGCTGCTGCTGGTGCTCCCTCTCTCCCTCTGACTCTTTCCCATTCCTTCGAACAGAAATAAAAGAGCGAAAAGCACAGAAGGATTGGGGGGGTTTCTGAGAGATATGAAAATATCCTCAGGATTCTGGAATTATTCTCAATTTGATAAAATTGAGTTGGGTATTTTTTTAGAGGTAGAAAAAAACAACAAGTTTGAATATAGTTCAAACTTGGAGCATTTTTTGAACCTAACCAACACAACATCAAATGAGCTGCAATTTGGCAGAGAGGCTAGGTACATAGTGTTAGAATATTGGGGAAAAATGAACATTTATGGTGGAGGCAAAATGGCACTCGCAAAGAATGGAAGGAAAAGGGAAGGAAGGAGAAGTGATGGTGCATGGTTGAAAGGGGGGACAGGTCATGCCATGATGCTCATGGCAACAACATGAATGACAAAATGCAACATGAGATGGCATGAGATGAAATGCACTATAATGATGACAAGAGCACAAATGCAATATGGCTAAAGGAATATGACAATGAAAGAATAAAACCACACAACCAAACAAGAAGAGGCCAAACATGATAAAACCCACAAGAATTGGATGAGGTCAAGTTGATATATGGCCAAATTGGGACATGATACATCTGGGGTGTTACATCATCTCTCTTAGAAACGATATTATGAATTTTAAACAACTTGAACATGAGCATGTTGGCCAATCTTGGGAAAGAATGAAATTAATGATTCGCAATTGCCCTACTCATGGTTTGAATTTATGGATGATCATACAAAACGTTTATGCCGGATTGAATTTGGCTTCTATAAATCTTTTAGATTCAGCCGTGGGAGGCACTTCTATGGAAATCACTTTAGGAGATGCTACAAAACTCCTTGATGATATTATGGTTAATTATTCTCAATGGCACACCGAAAGATCTAATAGTAAAAAAGTTCATGCTATAGAAGAAATTAATGTTTTGAGTGGAAAGATGGATCAACTTATGAAATTGTTTGCTACTAAGAGTACTCCTATTGATCTCAATGATATGCCTTTGTCTACTTTGATTGAGAATAATAATGAATCTATGGATGTGAATTTTGTTGGTAGGAATAACTTTGGTAACAACGCTTATAGAGGAAATTTTAATCCTAGGCTGTTTCCTAGTAATTCCTCTAATAATTATGGTAATTCCTACAACAACTCTTATGGAAATTTTAATAAGATGCCCTCTGATTTTGAGAACAGTGTTAAAGAATTTATGAATTCTCAGAAGAATTTCAATGCTTTGCTTGAAGAAAAATTGCTTAAAGTTGATGAATTGGCTGGGTACGTTGATAGACTTTCTCTTGATGTTGATTCTTTGAAACTTAGATCTATTCCTCCTAAGCATGATGTCAATGAGTCTCTCAAAGCCATGAGAATTTCCATTGATGAGTGCAAAGAAAGAACCGCTAGGTTGCGTGCTAAGAAAGATTGCTTTGTTAGAGCGTGTTCTTCTAGTTTTCGTGAAAATAATGATGAAGATCTAAAAGTTATTGATGTGTCTCCTATTAAATCCCTGTTTTGCAATGTGAATCTTAATAATGATGGAACTGGAGATGAAACAACTTTAGTTAAAAAGTATTCCAATGATTTGGAGTATTTTGATCTTGATGCTAAAATTGGTAAAAGTGGGATTGGAGAGATTAAAAATTTACATAGTAATGAACCTACTACTTTGGATTTCAAGGAATTTAATTATGATAATTGTTCTTTAATAGATTGTATTTCCTTGTTGCAATCCGTGTTGAATTCTCCTCATGCTTATAGCCAAAATAAAGCTTTTACTAAACATATCATTGATGATTTGATGCAATCTTATGAGGAAAAATTTAATTTGGAAGTTTCTATACCTAGAAAACTTTATGATGAGTGGGAACCTGCAATAAAAATTAAAATAAAAGATCATTAATATTATGCTTTGTGTGATTTGGGTGCTAGTGTTTCCACGATTCCAAAAACTTTATGTGATATACTTGGTTCCCATGAATTTGATGATTGCTCTTTAGATTTGCACCTTGCGGGTTCCACGATTAAGAAACCTATGGGAAGGATTAATGATGTTATTATTGTTGCAAATAGGAATTATGTGCTCGTAGATTTTATCATTCTTGATATTGATTGCAATCTTTTGTGTCCTATTATTCTTGGTAGGCCTTTCCTTAGAACGATTGGTGCAATTATTGATATGAAGGAAGGAAATATTATATTCCAATTTCCGTTAAGGAAAGGCATGGAACACTTCCCTAGAAAAAAGTCAAATTACCTTATGAATCTATTATGCGAGCCACTTATGAATTGAATGCCAAAGATGGCAATGTTTAGATCTATTCTCGCTTTTATGCCTAGCTAGGGGAGTTAAACGATAGCGCTTGTTGGGAGGCAACCCAATTTTATTTTTGTTTTTTGCTTTTTGCTTATGTTTAGTAATAAATAATCAATCTAGATTCTGGTTAGATGTGTTTTTATGTTTTAATTAGTGTTTGTGCCAAGTAGAACCTATAGGATAACTTGCGGTGATAGTTAATTTGATTCTGCTGAAAAACAGAAACTTTGCGCGCACGAGAAAAAATTCAATAAATCACAAAAACGTGCTTTTGTGTTGATTATTTTTTCTGTAGATCAAAAGAAAATTACCTGGGAATTCCTATTTTGGTAGGATTTTTAAGGTTCTGGAAGTATTCGAAAGTTATAGATTTCTACAGACTATTCTGTTTTTGATAGATTCTGTTTTTCGTGTGTTGTTTGCTTATTTTGATGCATCTATGTCTAGGTTCGGGGGGTATGAACCATAGAGAAGTTGGAATACAGTAGGTTTAACACCAATATAAATAAATAATGAGTTCATTACAGTACCTTATGTGGTGGTTTCTCTTCTGCACTAACGGAGCTTATGAGATTTCCTGTTGAGTTTTGTGTTGTGAAGTTTTCAAGTTTTGGGTAAAGATTTGATGGACTATGGAATAAGGAGTGGCAAAAGACTAAGCTTGGGTATGCCAATGGCACCCCAAGATATTCAAGGACAACCAAAAGCCTAAGCTTGGGGATGCCCCGGAAGGCATCCCGTCTTTCATCCTCATCTATCGGTAACTTTACTTGGAGCTATATTTTTATTTACCACATGATATGTGTTTTGCTTGGAGCGTCTTGTATGATACGAGTCTCTGCTTTTTAGTTTACCACAATCATCCTTTCTGTACACACCTTTTGGGAGAGACCCACATGATTTAGAATTTATTAGAATACTCTATGTGCTTCACATATATCTTTTGAGCTAGATACTTTTGCTCTACGTGCTTCACTTATATTTCTAGAGCACGGCGGTGGCTTTATTTTGAAGAAATTGTTGATCTCTCATGCTTCACTTATATTATTCTGAGAGTCTTTTAGAACAGCATGGTATTTGCCATGGTTATAAATTTGGTCCTAGAATGATGAGCATCCAAGTTGGGTATAAGAAAAACTATCATAGAAAGTGCATTAAAAACTATGATCAATTTGATGCTTGATAATTGTTTTGAGATATAAAGGTGGTAACATTAGAGTCATGCTAGTTGGGTAATTATGAAATTGAGAAATACTTGTGTTGAAGTTGACATGTCCCGTAGCATGCACGCATGGTAAAAGTATGTAACAAATTTGTAGCATGGGGTACTCTTTGAGTGCTTTCCTTATGAGTGGCAGTCAGGGACGAGCGATGGTCTTTTCCTACCAATCTATCCCTCTAGGGGCATGCGTAGTAGTACTTTTCTTCGAGGGCTAATAAAATTTTGCGATAAGTATATGAGTTCTTTATGACTAATGTGAGTCCATGGATACACGGACACTTACCTTTCCACTTTGCTAGCCTTTATTATACCGCACAACCTTCACCGATATCATGAACCCATTATTTACCTTCCTCAAAACAGCCACCATACCTACCTATTATGGCATTTCCATAGCCATTCCGAGATATATTGCCATGCAACTTTCCACCGTTCCGTTTATTATGACATGCTCCATCATTGTCATATTGCTCTCTGCATGATCATGTAGTTGACATCGTATTTGTGGAAAGGCCACCTTCATAATTTTTCATACATGTCACTCTTGATTCATTGCATATCCTGGTACACCGCCGGAGGCGTTCACATAGAGTCATGTTTTGTTCTAAGTATTGAGTTGTAATTCTTGAGTTGTAAGTAAATAAAAGTGTGATGATCTTCATTATTAGAGCATTGTCCCAAGTGAGGAAAGAATGATGAAGACTATGATTCCCCCACAAGTCGGGATGATACTTCGGACTTCATAAAAATAATAGAGGCCAAAGAAGCGCATAAAAAAAGAGGCCAAAGAAGCCCACCAAAAAAGAGAGAAAAAGAGAGAAGGGACAATGTTACTATCCTTTTACCACACTTGTGCTTCAAAGTAGCACCATGATCTTCATGATAGAGAGTCTCCTATGTTGTCACTTTCATATACTACTGGGAATTTTTCATTATAGAACTTGGCTTGTATATTCCAATGATGGGCTTCCTCAAAACGCCCTAGGTCTTCGTGAGCAAGCAAGTTGGATGCACACCCACTTAGTTTCTTTTGTTGAGCTTTCATATATTTATAGCTCTAGTGCATCCGTTGCATGGCAATCCCTACTCACTCACATTTATATCTATTAATGGGCATCTCCATAGCTCGTTGATATGCCTAGTTGATGTGAGACTATCGTCTCCCTCTTTGTCTTCATAACCACCACGATATACCACACATAGTGCTATGTCCATGGCTTGCGCTCATGTATTGTGTAAGAGTTGAAAAGGCTGAAGCGTGTTAAAAAGTATGAACCAATTGTTCGGCTCGTCATCGGGATGCATAAGGGGAGTATTTTGTGTTACGAAAATGAAGCATAGCCTAACTATATGATTTTGTAGGGATAAGCTTTCCTTGGCTATGCTATTTTGATAAGACATGATTATTTGTTAGTATGCTTCAAGTATTACTATTTTTTTTATGTTTTATAAGCTTTTGTCTTGAATCATTTGGATCTGAATAATCATGCCACAATAAAGAGAATTACATTGAGAACTATTCTTGGTAGCATTCCACATCAAAAATTCTGTTTTTGTCATTTACCTACTCGAGAACGAGCAGGAATTAAGCTTGGGGATGCTTGATACGTCTCCAATGTATCTATAATTTTTGATTCTTCCATGCTATTATATTACTTGTTTTGGATGTTTATGGGATTTACTCTACACTTTTATATCATTTTTGGGACTAACCTACTAACGGAGGCCCAGCCCGAATTGCTATTTTTTTCCTATTTCAGTGTTTCGAAGGAAAGGAATATCAAACAGAGTCGAAACAGAATGAAACCTTCAGGAGCAATCTTTTTTGAAAAAACACAATCCAGGAGACTTGGAGTGGACGTCAAGAGCGATCGAGGCGATCACGAGGGTGCCCGGCGCGCCCCCCACCGTCGTGGGTCCCTCGAGCGTCCACCGACCTACTTCTTCCTCCTATATATATCCACGGACCCCGAAAACATCCAGGAGCACCACGAAAAACTATTTCCACTGCCACAACCTTCTGTATACATGAGATCCCATCTTGGAGCCTTCGTCGGTGCTTCGCCAGAGGGGGAATCGACAACTGGGGGCCTCTCCATCATCGCCAAGGCCTCTCCGATGGGTTTATATCATATTACATGAGTTTATCCCTCTAAATCATGTCATCTTGCTTAATGCGTTACTCTGTTCTTATGAACTTAATACTCTAGATGCATGCTGGATAGCGGTCGGTATGTGGAGTAATAGTAGTATATGCAGGTAGGAGTCGGTCTACTAATCTTGGACGTGATGCCTATATACATAATCATGCTTGGATATTCTCATAACTATGCACTTTTCTATCAATTGCTCGACAGTAATTTGTGCACCCATCGTAATACTTATGCTATCTTGAGAGAAGCCACTAGTGAAACCTATGCCCCCGGGTCTATTTTCCATCATCTAAGTTTTCGATCTATTTTATTTTTCAATCTTTACTTTCCAATCTACATCATAAAAATACCAAAAATATTTATCTTATCTTATTATCTCTATCAGATCTCATTTTCGCAAGTGGCCATGAAGGGATTGACAACCCCTTTATCGCATTGGTTGTGAGGTTCTTGTTTTTTATATAGGTACGAGGGACTTGGAGTGTAGTCTCCTACTGGATTAACACCTTGGTTCTCAAAACTGAGGGAAATACTTACGCTACTTTGCTGCATCACCCTTCCCTCTTCAAGGGAAAAACCAACGCATGCTCAAGAGGTAGCAAGGGGGGAGAGCATTACCTGCGGCGAGAGGAGGTGGTGTGCGGTGGCGTCATCGGGTGGAGGGGATCGATCATAGTGAGGGTGCGGGGAGCCGCACACGGTTTTCTTTTGGTGTAGTAGTAGCGCTGTGTACGGGCCGGCGCTACTACTAAGCCCACTATTTGTAGCGCCAATGGACAGCCAATGCTACAACTAAGTGGGTTTCTGTTTTGGCCCCGCGGCTGACGTAAGAGCTGCGAGGCCCATGCTAACAAATGCTACTACTAAGTCATACCAGTAGCGCGCTTTGTACCCAACGCTACTACAAATTACCAGTAGCGTGGTGGACCAAACAAACGCTACTACTAATCTTCTAGTAGTGATAGTGTTTTCTTATACTATTGTTTTGGTCTAACTAGCTATTTTTTATTTAGCTCTATAATTCCAAATGGGCTCACACGCATTTCCATTAATTGCTTAACAGGAATATTTAGTACATATGACCTAAAAAAACACGGGCCGAGCTAGAAGGGCGTGGGTGAAGGGAGAGAGCGAGTTGGAGCATCAGTAAGAAATCCATCATGGAGGCTTGCCAAACAAGACATCTATTATGGGGCAAAAATCTAGTAACACCACTAACATTTACTATACCATAAGAATAGATGGTTGCAAGAAGCGAAAGACCATACAAAAGCATCTCAGCTAGCATCAAACCAAAATGCGTGCAAAAAGGAAACATAAAGCAAGGTGTGACAACATCACCCATGTTGCGCTCCAGAGGCCTCAGCAATTGATGAGTGATATTTTTACACTCATTTCACCTTTGTTTAAACAAAAATATTTCATTTAAAAACAGATATTCGCTCCGATATTGGTAATAATGACTAATGAATGCAAAGGATTCCACAAATCCTCTATTTGATGTATTTCCTCAAGAAATGAGATAAAAAGGGAAGAAATCACATGTGGAAATGGAATGGAAGGAGAATGGAGGAAGAAGGAATGAACAGAAGGCATTTCTGCAAAGATAGAGAAAGGACGACGTTTCCTACGGGCGCATGCGCCCGTATGAGTGCCCGTATAGTGTGGATTTCGAGGCAGATCATCCACCTAAACAACTTTCATTAAATGGACCACGTCAAAGTGTCAACAGAACACGAACACAAAAGTTAGAACCTCTTGATCATCATCTTCACCACTTTGACATAACGTCTCATATGTGTGAAATAAAATTGTCCCATGAAGATGTTTCTTGTCTTGTCTGTGATATTCATCCCTGCAAGTACCCAGGAACATGGAGATCGAGCACATGTGAGGCTAGGACCAAGGAGACTGTGATGTGTTATACCGAATATGTTGACAGTAAGGGTCAGTAGGGTAACATGGATCATATCCTTGAGGATAAATGAGGTGTAGTCATTAAACGCCCAAATCTCTTGTCTTATTTTATTATCTTAATTATCGAGGCAACCCCACGTGATGAATATGGCCTACGGTAGGACAACTGATTCTTGATGCAGGACTCATGCCGATCAGGGTATTATTTGGACACATCCCCCAATTTGATCCATAACAAGCACATCTTGATGGCTGACTTCTAGTGCACAAATTAATATCCTTTTTGATCCCAGCACAAATACAAGGTTGTAAGAATAAGACCTCATACCTGCATATCTCTTTATTATAAGTGTTTGAGTCACTATTTGCTTGACGATCTTGTCAAAAGCTGGATTTGACACTTTGACAAAATCTTGCTAGAGATCATCGCTTCGAGGGAATCTTCCTCTCCTGGGTTTGATAACCCAGAGTCACCTCTGGGGAAAATACGCGTAGGATACTTATTTTTGTTCCAATACCAGATCAATAAAGGAGGTATCAAGCCCTTTTTCTGGCGCCGTTGTGAGGGTGGAGTTTAGTATTCCTAATCTTTGTGTTTAAAATTTTTGTTAAAGTTAAATTTTCAGTTTTTGTTTTCAATTTTATGTTTTTAGTTTAAGTTTTATTCTTGTTGCAAGTCTTGTCAGTTAAAAAACCAAAATATTACTATGGCTCTTAATCTTGGGAGTTTTGCTACTCCCTGCAACAACTTCGTGTGTGAACCTATAGCACAACCTGAGGTAGCATCCGATGAGTATGAGATTAAACCGAGCTTAGTTTCCAGGGTTCAACATGACCAATTTTCTCTGCTTCTGTGGATGCATGCTAGTATGCACTTACACAATTTTACTCAATTGTGCAACATGACACACATAAAGGATTATGATCCCGACACTCTGAAATTGCATCTATTTCCTTTCTCTTTGAGAGAAAAATTTAAGGAATGGCTTCTTGGACTACCTAAGGGTAGTATTACTTCTTGGGCAGATTGTTGTAGTAAATTATTATCTAAGTTTTGTCCACCTGCAAAGATTATGCAATTACGCTCTCAGATTATAGGTTTCAAGCAAGAGGAACGTGAGCCACTAGCGCTTGCGTGTGATAGAATGAAGGAAGCTACAATAAACTATCTGAATTTGGGAATGGTGGAATCGTTAATACTTGATAATCCACAAGTGTAGGGGATCGCAACAATTTTTGAGGGTAGAGTATTCAACCCAAATTTATTGATTCGACACAAGGGGAGCCAAAGAATATTCACAAGTATTGGCAGTTGAGTTGTCAATTCAACCACACCTGAAAGACTTAATATCTGCAGGAAAGATTTTAGTAGCAAAGTAGTATGGATGTAACAGTAACAGTGGTAATAGTAGCAATAGAAATTTTGTAGTTATTGTAACAGCAGCACGGAAAAAGTAACTTAGGAAAGATCAATATGTGAAAAGCTCGTAGGCATTGGATCAGTGATGGATAATTATGTTGGATAATATTCATCATGTAGCAGTTATAACATAGGGCAACACAGAACTAGCTCCAATTCATCAATTTAATGTCGGCATGTATTACGTATATAGTCATACGTGCTTATGGAAAAGAACATGCATGTAATCTTTTGTCCTACCCTCCCGTGGCAGCGGGGTCCATAAGAAAACTAAGGGATATTAAGGCCTCCTTTTAATAGAGAACCAAAACAAAGCATTAGCACTTAGTGAATACATGAACTCCTCAAACTACGGTAATCACCAGAATAAATCCCAATTATTGTCACCTTGGGGTATGTGGATCATAACATGTAATAGGTGTCTAGAACTTGCAAGATAGGATCAAGAACACATATATATCCATGAAAACATAATAGGTTCAGATCTGAATTCATGGCACTCAGGCCCTACTGAGATGCATTAAGCATAGCAAAGTCATAGCAACATCAATCTCAGACCATAGTGGATACTAGGCATCAAGCCCAAACAAAACTAACTTGATGACATGATAAATCTCCTCCAACCCATCACTGTCTAGAAAGCATACAAAGGAATTACTCACTCCCGGCGGTGAGCATCATGAAATTAGTGATGCACTAAAGGCATCAGGCACTTTGTCGCCCGCCATGGATGACAGCAAAGGCATGGATGGTGGACGGCAAAGCCCTTTTCCGTCAGCCAGCAGACGTCACCACGTCCGGCTGAACGAACTATGGCAAAGGGCTGTTTTGTCATCTTCTTTTGTAAAGCGGACGCCAAAGAAGTTTGCTGTCAGCCATCCAGGGCAAGCAGACGGCAAAGGGCATGGACGACAGAGGGTAGGGTTAGGTATGTTAAGGGGTTAACGGCGTGCTTTGCCGTCTGCTGGCAGACGGCAAAGACCTTTGCATCTTTGTTGTCTCCTAGCAGACGGCAAAGTGCCCAAATAGGCCAGCCCCCACGTGCCCTAGGTAGCTGCCATGCGGCTTGCTATGTCGTCTGTTGGCCGACGACAAAGGTGCAAAGGTCTTTGCCGTCTGAACCAAATAGGCCATCCCAGTACCCCCCAGGTTGCACACATAGCTGCCACGTGGCAGCTTTGCCGTCTGCCAACAGACGACAAAGTGCCTATATTGCCCCTGTTTATTCTGTTTTTTCTTAAGATATATATATATACATTTGAAAAGACTTTCAACAAGCATACATATCCCTGCCATATGGATATGATGATCTAACACATATACCTACCAAATCAAAAGTCCATAGCCAACATATCTAACAACAAGCATACAATGGTTTCATCCATACATACATATATAGGTAGCAAGTTTCACATTGTTCATCCTACAAAATCAAAACAAAAAGGAAGGACAAGGAGAAGAGTAGACTCCATCAACGCAAGCTTCCGTGATCTATAGCAAATCTACAAATTGGGAAATAAGAAAGTTTGAAGAAGAAGAAGAAGAACAAGACTAGCTAGAAGAAGAAGAAGAAGAAGAAGAAGAATTTTTCTTCTCTTTCTTTTTCTCCTCTTATTTAGCTTCTTCTTCTACTTAAGGTAACCTAGGTAATTATGCCATTTTTAGCTAACTAAGTATATTAAGTCATTTGGGGGAAAAAATGCTAAGTGTAGGTCATTTTAGAGCTAACCTAGGTAAATAGGTCATTTCGGAGCTAAGTAAGGTCATTATTTCATTTTCGAGGAAAATAAGCTAAGTACATGTCATTTTGGAGGTAACCAAGATTATTATGCCATTTTGAACATAAGTATGCTAAGTACGTTATAAATGAACTAAATGAGCTAAGTATAGGTCATTTTTGAGCTAACCTAGGTAGTTATGCCATTTTTAGCTAACTAAGCATATTCATTCATTTTGGAGGAAAAAATGGTAAGTGTAGGTCATTTTAGAGCTATCCTAGTTAAAATCGGTCATTTTGGAGCTAGGTAAGGTTATTATGTCATTTTCAAGGAAAATAAGCGAAGTATATGACAGTTTGGAGCTAAAACCAAGGTCATTATGCCATTTTTACCCAAGTAAGCTAATTATGTCATAAATGAACTAGCTAAGCTAAGTATATGTCATTATTTAGCTATCCTCGGTAGTTATGCCATTTTTAGCTAACTAAGCATAGTAAGTCATTTTGGAGGGGAAAAATGCCAAGTACAAGTCATTTTATAGCCATCCTAGGTAAAATATGTCATTTTTGAGCTAAGTAAGGTTATTATGTCATTTTTGAGGAAAATAAGCTAAGTATAGGTCATTTTGGAGCATTATTATGTCATTTTCGATGAAAATAAGCTAAGTATTGGTCATTTTGGGGCTAGATAGGTTATTTCTTAAGCTAAGTATGCATTTGTTAACGAAAACACTAGGGAAAACTTACCATCATCATGGAGGTGAAGGACCGGTCGGGGTTGCGCCAGTCGCAGACGGATAAGGATCGGTCGATGCTTGTCGGGAGGCATGCTGCACCAAAGATCATTTGCAATGCCTCCTTAGCATGATGCAACTCAAATGTGAATACTAGTAACTAATTACCATTGAAATGAAACTCACCGTGGGCGCTAATACCAATCTGGGGCATCGGCGGAGGGGTCTGGCCGTTGCTCTGGCACACAGACTGCACATTTGGTTTTCACGAGTCATTCGTATTAGTTAGTAATCAAATGAACATTACATGCATGATTTGGCTAATATGCAGGAGAAACTTACCACGACGAGCTCGTATAGGGCGTGGTGAGACACGTCATTCTGGTTCCTCTCCTCCTCGAACAGCCTAGCCGTCCTCTCCTCCATGTCCATCTCCCTCTCCGCCACCCCCCTGTTTGCCTCCGCTAGAAGCTCCTGGGCCCTAGCCTCAATGGCGAGCTCCATTCGCCATGGACAAGGCCTTATCTCAGGATCGGAGCTTGTTTGGCACTTCTTGATCACCGGGAGAGTTCTAGGACAACGTATCAGTCCATACCCAATGGCTACCGAGCAATGGGACCTCCCGCCACCAGATATCATCACCAGCTCTGGATCAAAAGGACTCTGGCTCGGGTTAAAGTCCTCCCCTTTCCTCGTCTTCCCCTCGCCTACCTCACGAGCTTGTGGTTGGAGGAGATGTTGGTGAAGCTCTCTAGATGATCGAGGTCAGACTGAGAGAATGCCTTGGCCATCTTGTATGAGGCAGTATGGGCCATGGCACAGAGGTCACACTACAAAAAAATATACTTCTATGATGATACGTGTTTGTCACAGTAGGTCATGTTTTATGTCATGCATGTACATCCATGACGATTTTATGACAGAATCAAGATAGTCATACATGTGCTATCGTAGAAGTGTTCCACGACATTACCAAAATTATCATCACAGAAGTGTTCACTTCCATGACGATAAATCGCGTGTCACAGAAGTGCTTTCGTCAAGGGTGACCGACACGTGGCATCCACCGTAACAGAACGCCGTTAAGCTATCGAGTCCGGTTTTGGATCCGATAACCTGTTAACAGCCCGAACCAATGGAGATTTTCCACGTGTAAAATCATCATTGGCTGGAGGAAACACGTGTCAGCTCCACGTTGGCACATGTGTCACTCATCCAATGGCCGAGATGCGCCTATGATATGTTGACACATGGACCGGCCCAAAAGTGGCCCATAAAGTTTAAATGGGCTGGCCCAACTAAAGGCCCACAAGATTTTGCGGTCCATAATGGACCGGCCCAGCTAAAGGCCCATGAGATTTTGCGGACCATAATGGGCTGGCGCAGCTAAAGGCCCACAAGATTTTGCAAGCCATAATGGGCCGACCCAGCTAAAGGCACGCGAGATTTTGCGGACCATAATGGGCCAGCCCAGCTAAAGGCCCACAAGATTTTGCCGACCATAATGGTCCGGCCCAGCTAAAGGCCCACGAGATTTCGCCAACCATAATGGGTCGGCCCAGCTGAAGGCCCACAAGATTTTGAGGACTCATAGGCCGGCCCATTAACAGGCTGCCATCATTTGGGACAAATGCTGGCCCATATTTGATCCGGTCCATTCACAGCCTGCCACGTTCCGAGCCTAATAAAGGCCCATATGAGATCCGGCCCATTAAAAGCCTACCACGTTCTGGGCCAAATTACGGCCCAGATCAGGTCCGACCCTTCAAGAGGCCTTGGGTTAAATTATGGCCCATATCAGATTCGGCCCATCAACTAGACGCTATGCTTTTGGGCCCACTTGCTAAAGGCGCATTTAGTGATTCAGCCTGATATTAGTTTTGGCCTATTAAAGGCACATTTAACATTTCGGCACTCTATTTATTTTGGCCTGTTAAAAGCCAGTCCTATAGTTGGGCCTAACTACAGCCCGATTTGCATCTGGCCTGCTCACAGCCGATAATCCGATTGGGCCAAACAAGGACTGAGACAATTTTGGCCTATTAAAAGCCCGTGATTTGATTGGCACAAACATGGGCCAGGGTCTATTTCTGCCTGCTATCGGCTCGTGAGCTGTTAGGCACGTTTCAGGCCCAACCTACTTTTCAGCCTCCTAAAAGCCCATTGAGTTTTCTTGCGAAAATAGGGCCGGCGGTTTACTCGGCCTATTAAAGGCCTGAATCTACTAGTGGGCCAGTTTACATTTAGGCCTATTAACAGACCAAGATGGCGGGGCCCATGATGGGGATCATACATAGTGATTTGCATGACGGCCCGATTATGTACCGTAATTTTACGGTTCGGCCGGTTATACTGCGAAGACATGATATATATATATATATATATATACAGTAAAATAACTGTATCATCGTGAATAAGAAAAAACCTAGACTATACAATAAAGAAATAACGACATATTACATCCACTGGGCAAAGTTCGCAACAATGATAATAAAGCACAAGCAGACAAGAGATTACATACACTAGGCATCAAAGATCGCCACCAGTGCAAATAAACACGCCAACAAAATAATATACAAAACTGATAACACTTCAATAGAGTTCAAGAAAGGTTAGCCCTGCTCGGGGGCTGCAATACAAGTAGCTGAGCAAGCTGATGAGACTGTGCTTGTTTGACACTTATATCCTCTTCACTCTGAAAGATAAACAAGGAGACAAATGACAGGTTTCGCACATATAAGTATCAGTGATGACAACTCATCACATTTCTTACCGACGAATAAAGTGACACGGTTTAAAATAGCACTAACACAATATGGTATTGTTCAAGTCAAGACATTGCAGGAAATGACATTGTGAAGGAGTTGGCAGCTTCACGATACCACTGGATTACAGATCAAGAACTCATAAGTATCAATGGTTAGTGTGCTGTTAATTTATCCCATTTCAGATTGACAAATAAATAGTCTATTTAAATAATAGTAGAATGATATGACATTGTTCATAGTTAAGACATTGCAGAATATGACATTGTGTTGTAGTGGGTAGGTTCACCACACCACTAGATTATGGATCAAGAACAGAAGCATACATGCAGTGTAAAAGAAGGTCACTTGGTCTGTATAGTTTAATTTACATGGTATGAAGAAGGAACTTGGTTGTACAACTGAAAACTTAAATTGAGAAGGACAAACTTTTGTTTATGAACTACATAATAAACTTTAAACATGCAATTTGATGCAAACACCAAAAATAATCAGCTGTTGTAGTCATGCCTAACCAAATATACAAAACAAAGTTTGTAGGCTTGAGAAGAACAAACTTACCTTATTGGTGAAGACAGGCTCTATAAAGCCCTTGTCCATGCTGATGGGGGGGGGGCAATTCAAGAAGTTTACCACAGAATCTTCTTCGTAAGCATTGCCTTTATTCTACATTTTGTTAGGAGTAAATATATATGTGATAATATAAGAAAAATGGAGAATATTTAAGATAAGATGAAGAGTGATGCTACATAACCAAGTAGCTATAAATGTAAGTACATCGATACAGGCAAAAGGTACAACCAAGAGCAATGCAGAGCTAAACTTCTTCAGTACCATTGGTGTTATCCAACCTTATTGTAAGAGTAAATATAGATCTGATGTGTAGAAAATGGAGGGCAAAGGAAAATAAGGTGCATAGTGATGGTACATGAACAACTACCTGTCAATATAAGTACATTGATAAAGGACAACAGGTACTTACAAGAACAATGCAGAGCTAAAAAGTTTCATTGGCATTGGATATATTCTACACTAATGTAACCATTCATACAGATCAGATAATTTTGAGCGAACAATTGATAAGCAAGCTATCATGCATACTGCTGTCACATAATGAACCAGGTATGTATGCAAGTACAATGATACATGACAACATGTACTAACAAGAGCAAAGCAGCGGGCAGCATATTTGCGATATCTTGTCATTCTTTTCAAACCGGAATTCTTCATCGAGCAGATTTCCTGCAAAAAAGATATGTAAGGCACATGCGGAAAAGTAGAAGTTCAAATTGTCATGCGATATCATAGACATTATCTCATCCTGGGAAGGAGACCAATGCATAACTAGCTTTTTCCATTCAATGTCTTCTAAATTTAGCACAGGAGACATCACCGGAAATTCCTTTTTAGACTTGCCATCAAAGTGTGATTTCCTCAGGTAACACCAATACTACTGCAATGCTTCCTTGAAAAGCGCAAGCAAGCTTTGCTCGTCATGACTATCCAGATTGACCCTCACCTACTTAGAACAATGTAATGTAAATCATTGATGTGTTCAATCAGCAGAAAACAGGAAAATAATCACCATGAATAATAGCACTTACATGTAAGTGGGACAGGAAGATGTGAAAATGGTGTTTGTCTTCACTATAATCTTCCCATGATGGGAATATATGCATGTAGTCCCTAACAACATTGAAAGCATTGTCTTTTAAACTGGGAATAACTAGAATGGGGTTCCAATCTGCAGGAATTGGCCGTATCTGCAGCTGGGATATGTCTTTGGCCGATGGACTTGCTGTACTTTTTGCTGGAGTGGGATTTTTCTGTGGTACGGCTGGTGCTATGGCAACTGAAATCTGCGTACCTTTTGCTGGAGTGCAAGTCCTATGTGATGGGGCTAGTGGTGTGGCCAGTGAAGTATGGGTATAGTCTGTTGGAGTCGGTGCTACGTTTTGTGTCACTGGTTGTACATCCAATATAAGTGGGGTGCTGTTAGATTTCTCTGGCACCACTATGTTTTTCAAGGACTTTGCTGGTGCTCCTTCAGGTTCGGCAATCACCCTCTTCCTTTTTGATGTCTGATGCACAAGAACAACATTTGAATGGAAAAACATGGTATGATGACAAATGGAATATGTATTGATAATGGATGGGCATGGCATCTCGACATATATGACGAGTAAACTAAGAAGATGGCGGTGCAACAAAGTAGAAGAAATGCAAGACAACATATGCAAGATACGCGCAATCAATAAAACCTTGCCAAATTAGAATAGGCACCTTGATGGGCGAACAAGACAGGCCATCTGCCTTTGACTCCTCGAGGTTAGAATAGGCATTAGGATCATATTCTGAACAAGAATCTACAGGTGGGGAGCATACGATTTTCATTGCATCCAGAATGGCACTCAATGCCTTGGTGCCAATTTTGTAAGTCAATGCAGTGTTCCACAATATTCTTCTGATGCGCGGATTTTGATATTCACTGTAATTACGTATAATATCTCAGAACCATGAAAATATAAATAATAGTGAGATTATCTTTATAATGCAGAGAATATTCTGATATAGGGGCGCCCCTATAAACACTTGTGTGCTATCACTAGATTCTGATGAGAGAGCTCATGTGTGCTGTAATATGGTGCGTGCATTAATATAATATGGCACATGTACACTCAAAAATAGGCTCCAGAAGTAAGGATAGTTGGCAGATGATAGGTTCATAATATATTGTATAGAGAGTTTATTGCCAAACCATGATAACAAGAGCACAAAACAACTAGGCAGATCATAGTGTACATAAAAGGGTTACACCATAACCACGATATATAAATACGATGTTGTATTGCCGCTAGTAATTGAAAGCTTATCGATCATGTACATGCCAACTCTATCTGTTGTTGACTGCAGATGTCCCTGCTCCCCTTCCTAACAAGGAACATACTGTATGTACTAAATACATAATAACAAAAGAGGAACATGTTAAAGAACAGAAGAAGCATATTCTTGAGGTTCCCCTTCATTGCATACAATGTTGGTTGCCCACTCATGATGAATCACAATGCCCAAAGAAATGTAATTCCATGCTGTCTCTCTATATGTGGCAATTTTGAACAAGACTCATTAGGATCATATTCTGAATAAGAGTCAACAGGTGGGGAGTGTCGGTGTCAAAACCGGCGGATCTTGGGTAGGGGGTCCCGAACTATACGTCTAAGGATAATGGTAATAGGAGACGGGGGACACAATGTTTACCCAGATTCGGGCCCTCTCGATGGAGGTAATACCCTACTTCCTGCTTGATTGATCTTGATGATATGAGTATTACAAGAGTTGATCTACCACGAGATCGTAGAGGCTAAACCCTAGAAGCTAGCCTATGATTATGATTGTTGTCCTACGGACTAAACCCTCCGGTTTATATAGACACCGGAGGGGGCTAGGGTTACACATCGTTGGTTACAAAGAAGGAGATCTACACATCTGAATCACCAAGCTTGCCTTCCATGCAAAGGAGAGTCCCACCCGGACACGAGACGAAGTCCTCAATCTTGTATCTTCATAGTCCAACCGTCCGGCCAAAGTATGTAGTCCGGTTGTCCGAGGACCCCCTAATCCAGGACTCCCTTAGTAGCCCCTGAACCAGGCTTCAATGATGATGAGTCTGGCGCGCAGATTGTCTTCGGCATTGCAAGCCGGGTTCCTTCTCCAAATACTCCATGGAAGATCTTGAATATGAGGACCATGTCCGGCTCCGCAAAATAATTTCCACATACCACCGTAGAGAGCACAATATTTTACAAATCTAATCTGCTGACAACCTTTCATAGCATGACACCACACCACGGTCCGGTCATTATTCGAACCATTTTCCTCAACCAGCTGCTGCACATATTGCGAGGCGGTTTTCTTGGCACGCCTTGTCGAAGCAGAGATCGTGTCCCCTTATCACGGGATTCTCATCAATATGGGTATGAGTAACCCAACCATGCTCAATCGTGGCGCTTGGGGAATAAGCGAGTTTACCAGGCAAGTGGGGAGGCACAGGATCCCTGCTGCCTTTATAAAGGGATAAGGACTCCCTTTTTCACCCATGCCTTCTTCTTTCTCTGCTCATCCATTCCCCCTCGCTCGAGCCCTAGCGCCCAAGCGTTCGTCTTCTCTACCCAAAGAGGTCTTCCGAAAATGTATGGATCCGGAGCAGGAGGCAAGTGGATGGCCTCTACCATCCGGGAGAAGGATATCAAAAAGCTTTGGGAGGCCGGGTATCTGGCCAGGAAAATCGGCCACCATCTTCCGACGGCGGGACAGGTCATCCCTACTCCAGAACCCCATGAGAGGGTTGTACTCCTCCCTCATTTTGTCCGCGGGCTAGGGTTTACCCTCCAACCATTCGTTTGCGGCATCATGTATTATTATAGGATTGATTTTCATGATCTATCCCCTAATTCCTTCCTCAACATCTCGACATTCATCGTCGTGTGCGAAGCCTTTCTCCGCATCTCGCCGCACTTCGGCTTATGGCTGAAGATTTTTAATGTGAAGCCCAAGGTAGTGAGCGGCGAACATGCCGAGTGCGGAGGCACCATGGTGAGCAAGATGCCCAACGTCACATGGCCAACAGGTACTTTCAATGATTCTGTCAAGGAGTGGCAGCAGCACTGTTTTACATCACCGAGCCGCACGGCACGGAGTGGGCCGCTGCTCCCGAATTCCGATCCGGAGCCCCCCCCCCTACGGCTTAAGTCCTGGCCCAAGAAGGGCCTGAACTGGTCTTCGTCCAACCAATTGTCGGTGCTCCAGACACATGTCATGGATATGGCAGACAAGAACATCAAGCTTGTCAATGTAGTCCAGGTGATGTTAGTTTGCCGGATTCTTCCTTGTCAACACCGGGCTTGCAATTTATGGGAATTCGACCCGGCTAAGCACCAGAGCTTACGGGAGCTCTTTGGTTCCTCGCACAATGACATCTGGAAGGTGCTTCTTAAGTCCGGCAAATCATGGCCGGACTCCGCTGAGGACCGTGGGTACCAACTGTCCTGGCCTCCAAGTTTGGTAAGTCACTATTATGTTTGGCAATTCATATGTTTTATTCGCATGTCCTAAGGAAGATGCTTAATATGCTTTCCACAATTCTCCTAGGGCTGGACGAATAAGGCGGGTGGATCTAGTGTCCGGCCCTACTGCCGGAAGAACCGGCCGGCCCACTTCTGACGAAGATGCTAGTCCTGGCACCTTACAAGGCGCCGAAGAAGAAGGCCAAGAAGACCAGGGGCGGCCTCCGTCGCCATGGCGCTCCGGACACAAAATCCGAAGACTCCAATACCCATTCTTCCTTCGAAGAGGACGAGAAGGAGGAAGAAGATGAATCCCCTACGGTGGGAAGAAAGAAAAGGACGGACTCCACATCCTTGGAGGCCGAATCGCCTAAGAGGGAAAAAACTCCTCTTCCAAAGGAGTCCACCACCGCTGTCGATAGCAGCCCGGAGTGGGATCCCAGGCCCCAGCCCCTGGTGAACTCATGAGTATACAAAAACCTGAACATGCTTATGCGTCTAGGCTCATCATGGCATAATACTTTGTTCAGTCCGGCGAGGTCCCGCACCGAACAATCCTCGTTGGAGGATTTGCTGGGTTCGGATGCTATGGAGAGCGGGACACCCCCGAAGGGCCCTACCCCAAAACATGTGAATGACACCGAGGTGTCGTCCCAGAAGGACCCAGACTAAGGGGGGAGATCATAAAGGCGGCGCCAGGAGGTCAAACTTCAGGGGCCGGACATATGGGAGAGAAGGCTCTCATGGGCGTCGACGGCGGGGGCGATCTCGAATTCGGCCCCCAGTCAGACGCAGTCCCGGAGACCTCTATGGCTCCAGAATCAGGCAGGCGACCTTCCTCGGCTGGAGGGGGTGTGCCTGCTCCACCGGCAACCTCTGTCCAACCAGAGGTGTCGGATACCTTATCGACGGCGCTAAAGGGTGCTTCCATCGTCGATGAACACCGTGCCCTTATGGGTGCGGTGATTGAGAAGATTCAGTCCCCTGAAAGTGGACTGAATGAATCCTGTATCAGCCTTATAAAAGGCTTTGAGGTATGTTTTATGAGGTTTTGAGGAGTGTCATAGTATGGATAGTAGCCCCTGATACACTGTTCGGTGAAAAAAAGAACCAGACAGAGGATCAAATTTATGTTCGCATGAGACTCATTTGATGACATCTATATTTCTTCTTTTATAAGCAGGCGTCTGTAGCGAAATGAATAAGTGTTCCTGATGAAAATATTTTTATTGTGTGCTCTAGGGGCGATAGCTGAAATTGAGGCTCTTAGGAAGGCTGTGGCCGAAGGCGAGAAGAAGGCAACCGTGCAGCAGGCTCTTTGCGAAAAGCACAAGGCCAGGGTTATTGAAGATGAGCGAGAGCTTTAGGATGCCCTGGAGAAATGCGAGACCTTGGAGCAGAGTTTATCAATGAAAGAATCTGAGCTCGCCCAAGCTCGCCAAGCCGCAAGTGATGCCCGGGAGGAAGCCCAAGGTGCTCTGAAGGAAATTTAGGAGGCGAGGAAGATTGCGGCTGGGAAGGTCTTTTCTATACAAAGCGGTCTTTTTGAAAGGAGAAAATCAAGTTGATAATTTGAATTCTGCTTTCTCCAGGGGTGTTTGGGGAGCTGCCACGCAGCATATCTGATGCCACCTAATTCTACCGAGTCGAGGAAAATAAGATTGCGGAGAAACTCTTCTGGTCGCAGCATTTGGCACCGAATTATCCGGTGCCATTTGCCGATCATCTGAAGCAACTGATCGAACTGCACAAGGCGGCCGAACTAGCCATGAAGGATTTGACTGTCCGGCTATGGCCCGCCGAGCGAATTCCAAGCAGTTACTTCGGGCTCGTGAGGCGGCTTGTGAGTGCCTGCCCTCGACTTGAAGTCATCAAGCGGTTGGACTATATGGAGGGTGCGCGAATGGCCTTTGCTCGCGCAAAAGTGCACTGGGGGAAGATGGATGCGGAAACGTTGATGACCGAGGGACCGCCAGAGAGGAAGGAGCACCGCAAGCCCGAATTATATTATGATAGTGTCCTGAAAGGAGCCCGCCTTGCGGCGGAGCAATGCACCAAGGACATTGTATTTCCATGAATATAGTCATGATGTCCTTTGTAATGTTGAACAAGGTCCTTTCTATTATTTATTGCCTGTTATGTGAAAGTGTTTCCTCCTATGTAGCCGTTTCATATATATTAATCCTGAGAGTTGGCCAGTCGTCGGCTTATGCCCCCACGTAGGAAGTACGGGGGTGTTCGGGATAAACTTGAGCAGTCTTTATCCCATTTTTGGGTCCTTAAAGGAGGTGTTCAGCACAATGAACCAGGCAATTTGACTATAGGGCTTCATCACTCTCACTTACACTACAAAAAAAGACACATCCGTGACATTTTGGGCCGAACAAAAAAAAATTCTGTCATACATATGACACTTCTATGACGATAATTGTGACAAAACCCGGTATCATCATAGATGTGGTGGGCTCCTACATCTATAACAAAAAATCATGACAGAAAATTGGCTTTTTGTCTTGGGCGGGCCGGAGACGCAGACATTCTTTGGGCTGTCCATGACGGAAAAAACCGTGGTAGAAGCGAGGGCGAGGAAAATTTCGGGGAGTTCCCGGTTATGTGGGTGGTCGGGGGCGAAGCGATGCGCGTTTCTCTCGTACACGTACACGCATGTGTGCGAGGCGTTGGATCTAACTGAACCCGAGCGAGGCGTTTGGCTCTAACTGAACTCGAGCGATTGCACTGCAGGCTACGCGTTACTGAACCCGAGCAATCGATCGATGGCTGTTAACTGAACCCGAGCGATCGATTCCTTCGCTACTGCAGCTAACTGAAGCCGATCGATGCTACCTCTCTGGATGAACAGTGAGTGTTGCGGGGGGCGGCGGGGGGGGGGGGGGGGGGGGGTTGGATGAACAGTGAGCGGTGGGAGTGGATGAACAGGACCCGTGGCGCTGCCTCTGGATGAACAGAACCCCGTGTGTGGAGGGCTGGATGAAGAGGACGACCCCGTGGAGGGCTGGATGAAAAGTAGACAGTGGAGGGGTGGATGAACAGTAGCCCGTGGAGGGGTGGTTGAATAGGAGCCCGTGGAGAGGGGTGGTTGAATAGTAGCCGATGGAATAGCACGCGGTGGAGGCTAGATGAACAGGAGCCCGTGGATGAACAATCGCAGCTGGAGGCTGGGGGAGGTCGACGGTGGATGAACAGTAGCCCGTGGAGGCTGGAGGAGGTCGACGGTGGAGATGAACAGTATCCTGTGGAGTCCCATTTTGCGGTACGCCACACCCCTCCCAATGAATAGGACCCCCGTTTAGACCGTAGCGCTCCAACACAAGTCCATTTCGTCCATTTTGCGGTATGCCACACCCCTCCCGATCAACAGGACCCCCGTTTCGACCGTAGGAGGTCCGTTTCCTCCATTTTGTGGTACGCTACACCCCTCCCGATCAACAAGACCCCCGTTTCGACCGTAGGAGGTCCATTTCCTCCGTTTTGCAGTATGCCAGACCCCTCCCGATGAACAAGACCCTGTTTCGAACGTGGCCGGTTGAACACAAGGCCGTTTCCTCCGTTCTGCGGTACGCCAGGCCTCGTTTCCATCGCATGTTCCGTCCAAGCCCTCCCGATGAACACGATGACACATTCCATTCTGACCCAGCCGGTTGGCTCCCCATGAACACGATGACGATGATGTTTCTCCGTTCCGACCCAGCCATGTACACGAGCCCTGGCCGTACGTATACGCGAGTAGGCGTTCGAGACCCCACCCGTATGTACACATACGTGGCCGTATTTCTTTCTTGCACACTGGCCGTTGTACGTCCGTGTACATGCTACGTGCGCGCCTCTACAATGACATGTGTGCGCCTCTACTATGACAAGTGCGCGCTGAGGGAGTCCTGCATAAGGGGGTATTCGGATAGCCAGACTATGTGCTTTGGCCGGACTGTTGGACTATGAAGATACAAGATAGAAGACTTCGTCCTGTGTCCGGATGGGACTCTCCTTGGCGTTGAAGGCAAGCTTGGCGATCCGGATGTAGATCTCCTCCTCTATAAACCGACTCTGTGTAACCCTAGCCCCCTCCGGTGTCTATATAAATCGGAGGGTTTAGTCCGTAGGGATCATCATTATCATCAACAATCATACCATAGGCTAGCTTCTAGGGTTTAGCCTCTCTGATCTCGTGGTAGATCAACTCTTGTAATACTCATATCATCAAGATCAATCAACCTGGGTAAACATCGTGTCCCCAGTCTCCTATTACCATTAGCCTTAGACGCACAGTTCGGGACCCCCTACCCGAGATCCGCCAGTTTTGACACCAACATTGGTGCTTTCATTGAGAGTTCCTCTGTGTTGTTGCTACAAGGCTAGATGGCTCCTCCATCCTTCAACCACGCTGTCCTAGGTGAGACTTTTCTCCCCAGACAGATCTTCATGTTCGGCGGCTTCGCACTGCGGGCCAATTCACTTGGCCATCTGGAGCAGATCGATAGCTACGCCCTCGGCCGTCAGGTCAGGTTTGGAAACCTAAACTACACCGCCGACATCCGCGGAGATTTGATCTTCGACGGATTTGGGCCTGTGTTAGGAGCACCGAACAATCGCGACGTGCACGACCTAGATCGGTAGTCGGACAGTATTCGGAACATCGCACCTGCTACCGCTCCGGACTTGCTCCAGAGCGGGTCGTGCCTTCCAAGGACGGGTGGATGGACCCTGCCCTGGAGGCCGCACACTCCTCGGTATTGGAGCCGAACACAGACTCCTCTCCTAAAGGGATCTGTGTCTCCAGACCTCCGGACTCACCTCCGGTCGTATGTTCCAGGCCACGCGCATCCGTTCCCATTGAATCCAACTGGGCTCCTGTAATGGAGGTCACCGCCGCGGATATCTTTCAGCACTCACCCTTCGGAGACGTGCTAGATTCTTTAAGGTCTCTCACTCTGTCAGGAGACTCCTGGCCGAACTATGTCCGGCTCGAGTGGGAAGTTGGCAACGAAGAAATTCGTTTCCCACCCACCACCCACTTAATAGCCATGGTCGATGACTTGACCGACGTGCTTAACTTCGACTCCGAAGACATCGACGGTATAGACGACGATGAGGGAGCAGAACAGGAACCACTGCCCACAGGGCGCTGGACTGCCACCTCCTCATGTGATATATATATGGTGGATACTCCCAAAGAAAACAATGGCGATGAGGCAACGGGAGAAAACCCCTCGGGGAAGAAAGGAAAACACGGGCGTCATCGGTGCCGCTCTAAGCGTCGCCACAACAATACTGACACTGGAGAAGAAAAGCCAGATGGTGCCGAAGAGGAATACGATCCTGATGAACCCACCATCCAGCAAGCTGAACAGAAGCAGCAGCAGCTCCAAGCTGACCAAGATCTGCTCGTAGACAAACGGACTAAGGCCCGGGCAGCCGAAGAATACGGACTCACGAGCCGAACAAAATACTACCCAAAGCGCAGGTTACTACCTCAATTCGAGGAGGCGGCACTAAAAATCAAACGCAGGCCTACACCCGGACGACAGCACACTGCGGCAAGGGGCTGCTCACAAGCCCAGTGTTACATACTAAACAGCAACATAGAAAGTACCCCGGACACATCATCGGACAGAAACAGATTCTACAAACCTCGGTGCAACAAATATAAGCTTCCCAAGACAAAGAATGGCGCCCGGGGAACAGCAATCAACACAGGAGCCCGTAACCCTCAAACTGTTGAGAGGAAGAAGAGACTTCAACATCTTAATCCGGGCCCCTCCAGCTTGAACCGCATACTTGACCGACCATGTCAAATCCATGGTACCCCAGGAGCAGCAGCCAATCATACAAATAGAGAGTGCTGGGTCTTTAAACAAATCGGCAGGCCGACGCCAGAAGGAGAATGAAGAGGTGCCAGGGCAAGCAGCCCAGATTATCAAGTCCAGGGACCGATCGCTCGAGGATCACGCCCCACCAAGCAACTCATTTTAGAGTGTCACACATAGGCGTAAGGGCAACCCAGGCCCCGCCACCCCGGAGATGGTCTTCGGGTAGACAAAAATGTCATACCAACTTTCGGTCTTATACTTCCAGGCAGTAGCTATTCAGCACCGCCAGGGCACACTGCAACTCAACGCATTATCACCCAAGACCCACGTGATGACGTCACAATTGTGGTCAAGACCGAGCTTCGCCTCGGCGCCAAAGAATATTCGGCTACTTTATTCACTGAAGCAGCGAGTCACGGTTTCTTCGATCGAACCTAAATTCGACAGCCGAACTCCCGGACACCGACAAGGGAGTCTGAACTACTTCAGGATACCCCAACCTAATCATAGCTCATACATACCCTTCAGCATAAGCTAGACGGATCACATCCACGGCTCAGCCGATGCTCACACATGCCTCTTAAAGCACTATCTGCAGGTTCACCCTCGCGCACAACCGGACCGGCGGCTTGGAATCAGCTCGGACGCATACATGGGGGATGTCCACCCCACCTGAACACAATCCGGATATTCCTCCAGACCCGCGCACAACCAACCACCTCCCGGCCCCAACATGTTTTGTCGTCATGCCTCTCTTTTATAACATGCACTATACCCATACACATAGACGTATTACTTAAATACAACATGTGGAGTCGTTTGACGCTTATCTGCTATTTTTCAACGACATTTTGTCATAACGGCATCCAAACATCTTGTTATGCCTTCGAACATCAGGGGCTTCCTCGCACCCGTACTACGGTGTCTAAAGTCCGAACACCTTCTTGGTCGTTCGGCACCCCGAACTTATAGCATTATATGCATCAGCTCTGAATCATGTCTTGGGTAATTGGTTGGGTTTGCCCGGCTCCCATGTTTTGGTACCTTGCGTTCCGCAATATCGGCTAAGGTAGCACTCGGAGAACTACTGCGATTGGGTCCCGGTTCTGCCGAACGAACACCTCAATAGAGAAAGCCGAAAACCGACTGTCATGATAAGGTGAGAGCTGGTCAGCTGTTCGAGAGGTTGTCAAATCTTTAAGGATTTATTCCGCATAATGCCATAATAAAATGCAGCGTGTGAAGGATCGGTCCACCGATCAAGCGCTATTAGAGCCCCCCATGTAGTCTTCCGAACACCAGGGGCTGCGCCGCCCATACTCAAAATCCTATGGCTAAGTGAGAGTACTAAAGCCTTATAGTCCGATTGCCTGGTTCGCTGTGCTGAGCACCTCCTTCATGGACCCAAGAATGAGATAAAGAGTGTTTAGGTGTATCCCAAACACCCCCGTAGTTCCTACGTCGGGGCAGAAGCCAACGACTAGCCAACTCTCAAGACTAACATATTAAACGGCCGCCCAGGAATAAAATTTACACACAACAGGCACCCACATATAAGTGACTCTATTTTTCTATACAAAGCACAGCACAATTGCTTTCAGGGAAAAATAATGTCTTTCGTACATTCCTCGGCCATGAGGCGGGTGCCTTTCAGGATGCCATCATAATATAGTTCGGGCTTGCGGTGCTCCTTCCCCTTCGAAGGCCCCTTGGTCATCAGCTTCTCAGCATCAAGCTTCCCCCAGTGCAATTTTGCATGGGCAAATGCCATTCGTGCCCCTTCTATGCACACTGACCGCTTAATGACGTCAAGCCGAGGGCAGGCCCTCCCAATCCGCTTCACGAGCGCAAAGAAACTGCTACGTATGGGCTCAGTGGGCCACAGCCGGATAACCAAATCCTTCATGGCTAGTTTCGCCGCCTGATGCAACTCGATCAGCTGTTTTAGCTGGTTGACAAACGGCACCGGATAGTTCGGCGCCAAATACTGCAACCAGAAGAGCTTCTCCGAAGTTTCCTTCTTCTTAGCTTGGCAGAATTGGGCAGCATCAGATATGCTGTGCGGCAAATCCGTGAACGCTCCTGAAAAAATTAGAATTCAATGGGTCACCATGAATCTTCCCTGCTAAAGCGTAAGGCACCTTGAAAACAAAAACCCCCCTTACCAGCCGCAATCTTCCGTGCCTCCTAAATATCCTTCAGCGCGGCCTGGGCTTCTTCTCGAGCCTCATTCGCGGTCCAGAGAGCTTGGGAAAGTTCGGATTCTTTCAACGATAGACTCTGCTCCAAACTCTCGTTTCTCCCTACGGCCTCCTGAAGCTCTCGTTCAGTTTCCACGACCCTCGCCTCGTGTTTCTCACGGAGAGTCCGCTCCATGGCAGCATTCTTCTTGGCCAAGGCAACAACCTTTTTGAGCGCCTCAATTTCGGCATCTGCCCCTGGAGCATGCAATATATATACTTTAAGATAGTCACACCTACTTACTTGTAGCAAAACTCACTAAAAGTGTTCCAAACATACCCTGTTTCTCCTCCAGCCGCTTCTTCACTCGGCCGAGTTCCTCTTCGGCTTGTGCCAGACTCTGCTTGAGTCCGGACACTTTCTCAGTATGAGAAGAGGCAGTTGCTACAGACAGTTGATTCACAAATATATATATATATATACATCTGGGCTATTCTGTTATGCATAATAGAATATTATTCTGTTACCCTTTCTGTACTGACGTAGTTCACAGGTTGGACTGACGTGTTTTTCAACAAGAACTGATGTTCCTGCGTGCACGACGGACAGAAACAGGGGATGCAACATGGAGCTTCCGGCCGTTCTCCGGTGCGATTCTGCGGGCCATTCGTTGCTAGAGGAGACACGTAAGGGGTTCCGCACATGCACGCGCTCAGCTGGATGTGTTTTGTGATTTGTAGTCACCGGAGGTGACGGCATGGGCATTTTGGTGGCGGACGTGTTTCTTGGCATCAGTGTTTACTGTGGTGTTCGCGGGCCTCAAATTACGTCATGTTTGTCGTTTTTGATGTCAGAATTATCGGTATGTTATGGTTTTTTGAGATTATTTTCATCTGTAATTCACGATTACAAGTTTTGGTGTTCTTGGTCGTTTTCGACGCCTGCCATGGAATTTTGTTCTTCTTTTTCTGTTCTTTTTTACTTTTGAATTGGTGTTGCAGGGAGAGATATAAGGATTGTATGAAAATATTTGCGTTGTTAATTTTACTTTTTTGAGTTGTTTCTACCTCTGATTCCCATGTTATTTTGTCGTTGGCAGAGGTCGTGTATGGCGGCTGACTGTAAGCTGCGATTTCTTGTAATCTGGTCAAAGTGCGTAATTAATTTGTGTGTTTTTTAGTGTGGTTTTTGAATTGCTGTCGTATGTGTAGTTTGACTACTGCATGTCAAAGTTTTATTACTGTGTGTTGACATTGGAGCGGCACTGATGGCTCTGCACTTTGATTATAAAGCTCGAACCCTCTGTCAGTTTCATTCTACGAGCTGCAACCAAAGAAAAGGGGGGATGGATCCTAAGCTGGGAGAGGTCATAGAGGAGGAGGGGGACACCATAGATGTGAGGGCTGCAGTAGCTAAGCAGAGGAGGAGGAGGCGCAGGCGCAGGCAGATGGCGCGATGTGCTGCCGAGGAGGAACTGGAGGCAGAGTTCAACAGACGACTTGCGCGTGAGGTGATGGATTCTTGCAACTCCAATGAATTGGAGCTTCTTTTGCCAGAGGGCAGGGGAAGGAACCATATCCAGATCATTAGTTGGGCTAGGGCGAGAGCAGCCATGGCTCCACATCCATCCACGAGGGCAAAATGGCATCGTTTCTTTGATCATTATGACTGAAGTAGTGAACATTATGTGTTCAAGATTTTTGTTGTGGAGGAGCAGATGTTCGAATGTCTAAATGAATTCAACTTGTTTTTGTTTTCTGAATGTGTTGTTTTGTCTGCATATGTTCGACATGTGCACCTTTGAACTGCTTGTTTTTCTGAAGTTGAACTGATTTACGGTCAAATGTTGCATGGCTTGTGTAATAACTATTTCCTACCAGCTGGCTGCCCATCTTCCTATTTATTATTTTTATAATTTGTGAGTGTCCCTGACTATAAACGCTATCCATCTATGTGTGGTGTGTGGCCAAGTCTTTCCCCTCCCTTTTCTTCCTTCTTCCAGAATCAGATCTAGGTTCCTCTCTCTTCTCTTCGTCGTTTTTTCTCTGTCCCTATGTGTTCCATGGAGGATTGTTCATGCGGATGCCTGGCAAAGATGGCGCGCATAGCTGACGGCTGTGTGTACGAGACTGGTTTGGAGCTCACTCAGACTCAGCGGCGTGGGCAACTTTATTGTTTGTTGTACAGCAACCAAGGGCTTTGTACACCCTATGTTTGTCGCCTGACGGATGGTGACTTGAAGGAATCATGGGTATGTGTTTCTATTCGTTTTGGTTCCTACGTTATTGATGGTTTCTGTTCGAATCCCATGGACTGGATCTACAGTTTCGTCTAATGAATAGCTTGTCTATATTTTTTTAATTTGGTTTTGTGAGATTTTAACAGTAGGGATTTGTGTGTGTATTTGTTCATTACTTAACAGTATTTTAACCATTTTTTTGTATAATCCCTGATCTGTTTATGAATAGATGTTTTTACTGAAGGTGTATTGATTTGTATATTTCTTCAGTTTAGTCAGTTCACATGTCTAGTTAGTTTTGTGTTATTGTTTTGGTTCAGATTTTTTCCATTTTAGTTTGTTATGCAAATCGTTCCTATATCTGTGTAAAAATTTAGTTATGTCAGGTGTTGATTTTGTTTTGTCCTCCCATGCCCATTTGCAAAAAATGTCATCTAGGATCGGATTGTTGCTCCTAGGTCCGGTGTTCTGAAGATGGAGACTTCAAACAAGAATGGGTATTAGTTGATGGATGTTGCCTACCACATCGACTTTGATGGTTGCATCAACCTAACTACTGGGTGGAAGGAGTTTGTTGCTGAGTCTGGATTTGAGGATGGTGATGTGGTTATGGTTATGTTCTCGAGAGAAGACGACTCTCTGACGTTCAGAATCTATGTGCTGTAGGTTTAAATGTGGCAAATGACGCCGGTTTGTGAGATTTGTGTGTGGTTGATTATGTTGCAGTATTTTTTTCTTTTTAAAACATTTGCATGTGAGATGGTTGAATTGTATGGTATTATCATGATGGTATGGAACTAGTTATGTAATGTTATTCCTATTGTTCTGCTCAAGTATAACTGTTTTTTTATACATTGTTTATATTAGTTATGGAACAATTTCTATAGTTGAACTGATGGGCATCCTTTGTTTTGACTGATATATTTTTCATGTTCATAACTTGCAAATGGTGCTATACGCTAATGAGTTTTTTAGCACCACTTTTTTGTTATTTGAGTTTTGCTGAACTTACATCCTTTTAATGATAGTACTGATCTATTTTATGTTGTCAATTACCGATCAAATTTGTTTGTTGTATAATATTTTTTTCCTTACTTTTTTACATGAATTTTGGAGCACGTTTTTCCTTTTTTTTATAGATGAACAATGATAGTTTTGGTATTTTATAAAATAAAAAAAAATTAATCTTTGCTGCATAGTACTTATTTTTATTTTGTACTTGAACCCTATGAATTGTAGTAGTTGATTTTTTTTGTAAATTCGTTCCTGAAATTTTTATTTACAGTCTCATATATTTATTTTTTAGTTCTTACCGTTAAGTTGTGTTTGAACTTTTTACAATATTTTTGTTTATTAACTGGGTTTTTTTTTAAAAATTATCTTCATTTTTTAGTTTTTGTCATGCGTGATCTACTGGATTTTTGTTATGGGGCGAAGTACTTTGTTGGGCCATCGGCCTGGGTCGTTGTATTCGGCCCGAATAGTTTCTCTCGCGCGGCTGTGGAGCACGGCATGCGTGTGCACTCTGGGTTTAGTCCCACCTCGCTAGTCGAGGGGGCTCCGGTCCTGTTTATAAGCGCAGCCGACGCTCACCACTCGAACTCCTATGAACACTTACCAGAGCGGTTATACATGGCACTCGCTATCTCTCTCTGGACCTGTGGGCCCTGGACGGCAGGCCCATGCGTGTGTGGGCCTGCTCCTATCCTTGGGCTGTCAATTTTTTTATTTTTTGTTTGTTTTTTATCTAGTACTTGACTACACCAGTAACTTGGACTGGTACTTTTTTGTCATTGGGCGGTCAATTTTTTTATATTTGGTTGTTTTTGGGATCTAGTACTTGACTATACCGGTATCTTGGACTGGTACTTTTTTGTCCTTGGGCTGTCAATTTTTTTCTTTTTCTTTTTCTTTTTTGTTTGTTTTTATATAGTACTGAGGGTCGTGACTTGCCCGCGCACCGCACCGTACCGAGGGGCATAGTTGTACCGAACACATCTTCCTTGTATGGACTTTGCCCCATTATCTATCTTAGGGATGTGGGTGCGTGGGGGGGGGGATACATGACTTGCCCCCGCACCGCACCGTACCGAGGGGCATAGTTGTACTGACAAATCTTCCTTGTATGGACTTTGCCCCATTTATCTATCTTAGGGGTGTGGGTGCGTGGGGGGGGGAACATGACTTGCCCCCGCACCGCACCGTACCGAGGGGCATAGTTGTACTGACACATCTTCCTTGTATGGACTTTGCCCCATTTATCTATCTTAGGGGTGTGGGTGCGGGGGGGGGGGGACATGACTTGCCCCCGCACCGCACCATACCGAGGGGCATAGTTGTACTGACACATCTTCCTTGTATGTATTTTGCCCCATTTATCTATCTTAGGGGTGTGGGTGCGTGGGGGCGGGACGGGGGGGGGGGGAAACATGACTTGCCCCCGCACCGCACCGTACCGAGGGGCATAGTTGTACTGACACATCTTCCTTGTATGGACTTTGCCCCATTTATCTATCTTAGGGGTGTGGGTGCGTGCGGGGCAACATGACTTGCCCCCGCACCGCACTGTACCGAGGGGCATAGTTGTACTGACACATCTTCCTTGTATGGACTTTGCCCCATTTATCTATCTTAGGGGTGTGGGTGCATAGGGGGGAAACATGACTTGCCCCCGCACCGCACCGTACCGAGGGGCATAGTTGTACTGACCCATCTTCCTTGTATGGACTTTGCCCCATTTATCTATCTTAGAGCCCCGACCCCCCTCCCCCCCCCCCCCGGCTCGGCCTCGCGCTAACGCGGCAGTGCGCTCGTTTGACAAGCGCAGTGCAATTATTCTGTTCCCCCCCCCCATCCCGGCGAGGCCGAGCTAGGAACGAGCCGTAGCAGGCGATGACGCGGCGTGCCGCGGCGTCGCATGCGGAGGCGAGTCCGTAACATGACTTGCCCCCATTATCTTATCTTTATTTTTTAGGGGAAAAACCAGTACCGTTATTAATTATTTTTTCATTTGTACCTTTTTGATAATTTTTTATGTACTGTTGTGAGTTATTTATGTACTTTAGCCGTTTGTTTTCTCGATCTATATTAATTTTTTATTTTGTGTTTGATTATTTGTATTATCTTTTGTAACTGTCCAGATATAGTGGGCTTTGCCACGGTTGTGGGCTTTAGCCGTCCGTTTTCTCCCACTCATCTTTTCACCCTCCCACTCACCTTTAACCTCCGATCTTCCCCGTTCCGCTCCTCCCCCGTCCCCAAATCGGTTCCGTCTTTGTTCCCCTCTTCTTCTTTTCTCGGAGGGGGGGTTGCTACTCCTGTTTCGTCACGAGGGCGTCGGCCGGAGGGTTCAACCCCAGGGGGTGGAGTTCCGGGTGCTCTATTTTGTTCCTTTTTTGCTCTGCCATTAACTTTGCTTGCGTCCTCTCATGTTCAAATTTTCCGTCTATTTCTAATCTGTTGATCTCTTTGTTGTCCCAGGCTGCAGTTGCTAGGGTTCCTTTGCTGTTGAACGAGCGTTTGGTGGCAGTGATACTGGATTGCGTGGCGGATTTTGTGTTAGGTGGTAACAGTTTTGCTTTTTGTATGGTGTGCTTCATTTCTGAAATAGTTCAAATCCCTAATTTTTGTTCATGTGTCTTGCAGATCTGGTTCGGCAGATTTTAGGACTGTAGATTTCAATGGGTACATCATCCAGTCCGGACAAATCGAATGCAGGTGATTTCCCCTGTTTTTTGTATGATGTTTTAACAGATTTGGTTTTTAGGGTGTACAGTTGTTACCGTATCGACTTTATAAGTTGTATGTATTTTGATATGTGTTAATTTTGTCCTGGATTGTATGGTGCGTATGGTTTTGGCAGTTGGTGCAACCTGCAGACAGTTTGTAGTACTTATCACCATGTGTATTTTGAACTGCTGTCCTCGCATTTGAATAGATTGTAGTAGTCAGTGAAGAATTAGTATGGTGTTGAAAGAGTTGTGTTTTTTGAAGTTTTGTTCTGCAAGTGGTGGGTTCATATTTTGTTTTATTCGGGTGAACTTGTAGTGTTCACATAGTTGAACTGATTGATTGCTTTTGTGCTTTTTTGCTAATTATGATGTTGTTGCAGATGTTGGAGTGCCGGTGCCTCCTAATTCTGAGAAATCAGAACGCTTTCAAGATCTTGTGAATGTTATTTTTGAGACACGAAATCCTCTAGAAGAACTTGCGAATGTTGCTGGTGTTTCCCTTATATTTGCCTTTTTTTTATCAGCCTTTAATACATATATATGCTTAGTTTCATTAGTTGTTCCTTTTTGTTTGTGTCTGATGGTATGCGTTTTATTTATTTTTGTGTCTGCAATGTTAATTGTGTTTTAATTTTTTATGTGCGTGGTTATGTTATTGGTTTATGCAGTTAATGACAGCCATGGTATTCCAGAGGACATTGCTGATGTTGTTAAAGATATTAATGATGGGATGTATTCACTTAACGTTGATGATGGTGATGGCAGCTTGTAGTTGTCTGTTACTCAGTCTCAAAGTGGTGATGGCACTGAGCCTGTTACCCAAGCTGAGGATGTTCCTATGCAGTTACAGCTCGAGGATGAAAGGATAAGAAAGAAGAAGTATGAATTCCAGAAGAGGAAGGAATTGGAACGGCGTCAAAAGGCTGCCTGTGTGCCAGAATGTGATGTTGATGTTGCTCAAGCTCCTAAATGTGTAGGCGATGAAGGTGGTGACGCAGGTTTATCAACTGTTCATGCCAGATCTCATGGAAGTGACATGCCTGTGAAGACAAACTTGATGCAAACTCGGTTGGCGCAAGTGTTTGATCGTGATGGAGTTAAGGAGAAGAAAGCTGTTTTGAAGAGGAAGATGTCAGATCGAAATGCTGACGCCACACATAGGCATAGCCCACGTGTGAAAGCTGGTCCCCAACCTGGTAGTAGCAAAGGTGATGCGGATAATGTTGCTGTGAAAATTGGTCCAAGCAAACTTGGTGGCTCCGTTGTTCATCCTAGTCCACGAGGTTTGACAAATAAGAAGCCTTCTTCGTCTCCTCTTCAAGAGCGGTCTTTGTTGAAAGAAAATAAGAAGCGTAAAGTTCATCCTGCAAAGGTGAACAAAGGTGGGAAGAAGCGTGCTCGTGTTGAAGCTAAAGATGCTGCATCTGAAGAAGATGATATTGAAGTTGATTCAGAAGATGAATTTGCAGTGGTATGTGTTTTGTACTACATGTGACTTGCTAGTTGTACTTGCAATGATTTTAATTTGTGTTTGTGCTGGTATGCTGGCCAGGTGAGGCTGGTCATTGTTTTCATCAATCGAGGGGTGGTACTGATGTTGTTTTAATAGTTGAACTTGTGTAATCTCTTTTTTTACTAACATTCATATGCTTGTTTTGTTTTCTATATTCATTGTTTGCAGTGGTATGTGTTTTTGTACTGCATGTGACCGACTAGTCGTACTTGCAATGATTTAATTGTGTTTGGGTTGGTATTGCGGCCAGGTGAGGCTGATTATTCTTTGCATCAATTGAGGGGGTGGTACTGATGTTGTTTTAATAGTTGAACTTGTGGAATCTTTTTTTTACTTGCATTCATTTGCTTGTTTTGTTTTCTATATTCATTTTTTTAAGGTGTGGCTTTTTTGTTTTCATTTACAACCTGTTAGTGTTAGGAGTCCGGTTAAGCCGGTGGGAGGCAATACTGGAAAAGTTGCCTTGGATGAAGGTGACCAACGGAAATTGAACTTAACTGTGCGATGTTCGTTGAGAGAGGTTGAAGATTGCGCTAAATTGCTCGAGAGTCGGCATGTCGCTAGGGTTCATGCATCTGGGTTTGGTTCTATTTTCATGTGGAGGGTGAAGTCTAACATATCCCGCCCTCTGATGGGAGTTTTGTACCTGAGGATAGATTGTGATACAATGACTCTTTACATGGGTGAGGCTAATAAGAAGCTTCGGATCACTAGCGATGATATACAGTAATTATTTGGTTTCCCTTGTGGTGGTCGTTCTACGCCAAGGCCGTCAGAGGATGGATATGACGACACTCTGATGAAGTTAAGATCGGAGCTTGACATTAGCAGGGACAAAGATATCAAGACAAAGGATTTGAGGAATAAGCTCAAGGTGCTCGTCAAGGATCCTGGCAAAGATGACCTTGCTCTGAAAGTGTTCTTCATGATTGTTTTTATGAAGGTTGTGTTCCCTGGTTCTGCCCCGCGTGTTTCCAAAGAGGCAGCAATGTTTGCGGGTCTCGTCTTTGAGGACATGGCTAATATGGATTATTGCCAGTTGATGGTTGATGAGCTTAGAAGGGTTGTTGCCAAGAACCAAAATGGTGATACTCTTGGGAAGGCAATCACAAGCTGTGCTATAGGTCCTGTACTAATGTACATTGACTGCCTTATCCGTGGCAAGACCGCGGAGCCTGACATGCGAGTCCGCCGCATATGTTTCATGGATCCTGCCAAGCCTTCTGATCTGGTTGAT
Source organism: Triticum aestivum (assembly GCF_018294505.1). Lineage (NCBI taxonomy): Eukaryota > Viridiplantae > Streptophyta > Magnoliopsida > Poales > Poaceae > Triticum > Triticum aestivum. The sequence goes on from NC_057801.1 coordinate 618,031,163, forward strand.
GCAGATTTGATAAAAAAGGCAATGCAGATCCAAAGACTTGGGTGTTTGGGAAGCTTCCGGTGAGTTTTGTTTGGTTTGTGTCTTGCAGACCTTTTTTTAATTTAGGTATAGCTATTTTTTGTTGTAGTGGACATGTGTACTGTAGAGTTGTCTGTTCATATTTTGTATGGTTTAGGTATGGTTATTTAGTACTGTTGTTTCTTGTGTGGTTGAACTGAATAACTTTGTTCAACTGGCCTGTTGGTGAATACTAACAAATTGGCAATGAAAGCTAAAGTTTATTAGTGGTGTTGATTTTAAATATGTTAATATCATGATTTATTTTCCCCTATGTGTTGCATTGATTGATTAACTATTTTTCCCTTTTGTTTGTAGTGGAAAAGTCAAGAGGAGGTTGTTTTTTTCCAAGTGTATAAACGGCCAGTCCTGGAGATGCCGTTGTCTTAGGTTCCAAAGTTTTCATCTCTGTCCGATGAGTTGAAGGATGGCCGTGGTGTTGAGGGTGCTGATTATGCGCCCCTGGCCCTAGTAATGCTAGTGCTTCACAGAGGCAGGGTTTTGGTATTGATGTTGCTGTTTCAGTGTTGGAGCACACTGAGCATATCTTAAGTAATGTGTGTTCTGAGCTGCAAAAGGTCCCAACAACAGTCGAGCGTTTGAGCTGTATCAATGGTATCCTTCCTGAAGGTCATCAATTTAACGCTGAGGAAGTTGTTGACTACATGGAGATGGAGAGAATTTTAATCGGTGATATGCGTGACGGTGCTGCTAATCTAGTTCAGAGCTTAGTTCGTCTGTTGAACAACATGAAGCGTTTCAGAACTACACAAAACTCTCGCTGCAAGCCATATGAAGAAAGTGCAAATTTTGTTATCAAGCAGTTTGAGCAGGATGAGGCAGCTGCCACCCACAACAGGGCTAGTGATGGTACCGAGGCTAATGTTTTTGATCACGAAACGAATGATGTTGGTTTTGAGCGCCCTGATGTTGATGTGAGTCAGTCCTCGGTGTTTGCAATTTTTTACTTTGTTTGTCCTGCTGTCAGTGTTGTAGTTGAACTTCCTCATCTTCATCTATTTATTAGTAATTTTCTTTCATGCAGATTGATCAGGATGAGGCTGCTGGCACCGACAGCAGGGCCGATGATCGTACTGAGGCTAAGGTTTCTGATCAGCATACGAACGATGTTGGCTTGCAGCACCTTGTTGTTGATGTGAGTCAGTCCTCGTTGTTTGTATGTTTTTACTATGTTGTTGTGCTGTGATTATTGTAGTTGAACTTCCTGATCTACATATGTTTATTAATTTTTCTTTTCATGCAGGAGACCAGTCATAATGTTGAGGCTGATGTTGACCGTGGAGTTAATGATCCATCCACTGATAAGTGCAAGGTTATTTTTATTTTCATTATGTTTATTCATATTCTCTTTAATTTTCATGTGCACCAATGTGTCTTCCTTGTTCATTTTTCTATCCCACACCGTTTAGAGTTTGCAAAGGGGGAAGCTACCTTTTTTGTTACTGTTGTTTTAATTCCTTGTGTTTATTGTTGGTCATAATAACATTGTTTTTTTGCGTCATTACATTTTGAACCAGGGTGCTATTGTTGGCGATGAGCCTTGTTTGCCCGTTGGTGATGTTGCTTTGAATGTTAGCAGTGGCAAGTTTGATGATGTTGCATCGAATGCTTCCAAGGTTTATTTTTCTGTGCACCTCTTGGTAGTTTATTTTTTATTGTTAGTTCTGTTCATATTATTCACTTTTTCTGAATTTTTATTTTCGTCAGATTTCTGATGTTGAACGTGGTGTTGTCCTTAGTGGCGGAGATGATGCTCGTGATGCTCCATTGAGTAGTGGGCGCAATGTTGGTACCAAATTTGCTGATGAGGATGCTGGTGCTGCCAGCATACTTGATTCCAAATCGCCTGGTGTTGGTATTGATGGGAATGAGAATGTTTCTGGTTGTGAAGATTTGCCACCGGAGATTTTGCCACCTGGAGGTCTTGATTACGGAGATGCATTGCAAGATGCTTCTAGCGTGGAGGAGGTGCCATCCGAGGATGATGATTTACTTCTGTCAATTTCTTCTGACCCCTTGACGCAGGAGGCGCTCTTGTCGTCCCAGGATTTTCTTTCTACAGACCCTGAAAGCGCAGCAATATTGGTGTCATCTCAAGATGTCCCATCGTCAAACCCTGAAACTGGAGGCATAATGGTCTCATCACAGGAACTACAGTCATCGTCAAACCCTAATAGTCCAGGTAAGCACTTGTAAATTGGGCGTACTTCTCAATTTTGGCATTTTGGACATGTTCTCTTGTAGTTGTTGAACTTATTATTTTTCATCATTTTTTCTGCAAGCAGAAAGTGATAATGTTGTTAAGGTTGATACATTTTTCTTCGCTGTTACGAGGTTGCGCACGAACCGTACTAAATGGTTAGTTTGGGATTTTGCCCGTAACATTTTTGTCTCTTTTTTTTCTCTCGTATGATTATTATTGTTGTTGCAGTAGTCTTAATTCATGTAATTTTTTGTGTTTTTCTAGTCACAAGCCGATGTTTCAAAATAAAGAATGTGATGCCAGTGTTGGTTCTATTGCTAATGCGTTTGTCCCCACTGGCATGCTCAACTCAGACAATGCTGATGTTGTTTTATATTCTCTACGTCAGAAGTACCGAGACACTGACAAGTTGATAGTTCTTAGATGGGTGACGGTCAGTATTTTGCTTTTTTTTGTAAATAGGATGATAACTTGTTTTGCCAATTTTCCAACTGTTGTTGTTCTTTTTGTACAACAGACGAAGATCCGTGATGGAAATATTGATTCCAATGTGTTAAATTGGTTCACGAGATCAGGTGTTGATGGTTTCGATCAAGTAGGTGAACTTGGACTTTTTGTACTCATTAACTAGAACTGTCATGTTTTCTTTTCAGTTTAGGGAGGTGTGGGAATGAACTTGATTAGCCTGCTTTTACACTTGTACTTATGAATGATCCATGCTTTTTATTAAAGATGCACTTATTGTTGCAAGGAAACTGAACTGATATGATTGTTCCTCATTTTTGGGCGGTGGATATAATTTCATTATGATTATGTGATCTTTTTGTTTGTACTTCTGAATTTTAATTTCCATCTTTTTTTATTCTTTGGAGGCTGAATTTTTCGTTTCATTATGACTTTGGTAAATTCATTTCTCCTCTGTGATTTTTTTCCAGCTTCTTTTCCCTACATTTGATCCGCCGTCATTTGTGCCTACCATGAAGCCTAGCGAAGTATCTGGGCATTGGTGCTTGGTTGTTCTAAATTTGAGGTTCCGTCATTTCGAGTGTCTTGATTCACTCTGTGATGAAACCTGGGGTGATGCACTTAGATTCTTAAGGAATATGACAGATAATATAAAGAAGCTTTGGAGGGAGTCCAGTGTAGACAGGGCCAAACCATTCTCACCTGTGCATATTGATGGTTTCTCTTGTGAGTTTGTGCGGGTGCCTCAGCAGGAAAACACGTGAGTATTTGTTTTCTTAATGATTTTTGCTGGTTGTTTTTGTTGCTGGGTGGATGTTGTTCCTGTATTTTTCGGATTTTGTGTTGTACCATTTTTTTGTTTCTTCCTTTGTTTTACAGGCATGATTGTGGATTCTTTATGCTACAAAACTACAAGACCTATTATTGCCGGGAGGATGGTGTAATTGAAATGGTCGATTACAGCCATGAAGACATTCTGGACATTAGGAAGACTTTGCTTTACACCTGCGCAACTAGCGATGTGTTTGATGTTGACTTCAGGGGTTTGTTTGGCATCGAACCCTGTACGTGTGCATGGACTTTAGTATTTTTTTTGCGGTTTGTACTTCTCTATTTAGTACTATCATGAAATATGTATTTGAACTTACACTTTGTGTGGACTCCTTTTTAATTATTTTTTCAGGTGAGTGGTTGGATCTTGGTGAGCATGACTACAGGTTCTTTGGTAGCCAGTTCTCGGAGCTCGAGCGCGTAGATATTGATCTTAGCTAGGGGCATTCTCCCGAAAAGACAAGATCTGGTGTTATGAAGGGGCGGTTGGGAGCTCTAAGAAGTTCTACGGCTGCTTGTGGAGAGAGCCCTACTACACCCAAGAATCCCATTGTCGAATTGATAGACAGCGATGATGATGTGTTTGACAAGATTGCTGGCATTGGAAGAGTCACGAGGAGTGCTGCTGCCAAAGGTTTATCTCCCCTTGCTAGAATAGTGGCTCGTAGAGCTGGTGGTGCTAGGAAAGATCCTGCTTTGGAATCTGGCAATGTTGTATGCACGAAGCGTGCGCCCAGAGCTCCTATAAAGTTTTGCTCCCCTGTGCAGCAGCTTCACCCTCATAAATTCCCTCACCTGGACAAGGCTCGCAGGTTGTATAAGCTATTGCTTAGTGATGAATGGCGTGATAAGTATGCCGAGTGAGTATCTCTCATTATTTTTCCTCCTCTTTTTCTTTTGTTGTTTGTAACTGCTAAGTAAATATGACCTTAACTGTTCCTTTTTATACAACTCGAACTGTTGCTGAATGCCTTATCTTGCTTCTCCTTCTTTTTTGTTCTTGTGTGTGCTGCAGGAATACATTCTCAATGATACCCCAGCCTGATGGAAATGTAACTGACTTCACTGGGAATCGCATCTGGGAAGTTTTTTCACCTGGGCAAATGATGGAGGGCGATGTAATGGACTTCCTCATTGATGATTGGAAGCAAGATCCTGATAGAAATGTTGATTTCGCATTTGGGAAAAGGATATTGCTGAGTCCATATTTCATCTCGGTAATCAATCGGATCGATTTCTTTTTGTTGAACAAGACTGCCTACTTATTTTTACGAGTTTTAATAATACTTTTGCTTGTCGATCCTTTACCGCTGTCTAATTTCTATTTTGGCTTTTTTGCAAGTTGTGCCTGACTGTTTGTTTTACGAGGATGAAAATAAAGTGTTTAATGTGGAGAGTGCAGCGAGAGATTTCAAGAGCTATGTTAAAGCTAATGAAGACTTGCTCAGCGCTGACCTTGTGAGATCTACTAGCTGATTTTTGGTTTTTATTTGTTTGTTGTGATGCTGGTTTTTATTTTGAATATCTAACATCTCTTTTTTGGTCATTTGTTTTTAGATCATGATGCCTCTATTCAAGCCTATGGTATTATCAAAGGATAGGAAAGTGAACCACTATTCCTTATATGTTATGAATCGGTACCGAAGTAGCGTTGACATCCTTGACTCCTTACCTTATCCGAAGAACCACCGTCCTTCAAAGAACACCTATCACAAAGACTGCGAGAAGATTGTGAGTGACATTTATTATCTGTACTGGATTAATTTTTCTGCATCCTTGTTTCTGCTTTTTTCTGAGACCTAAAACTGTGTGGGTTGTTTTGTTTTTTTACAGATTTCTAGAATGGTCAAAGTAATGAAGGCTGTGTATGGTGATGCTCAGTACAATGCGAACAAGCAGTCCAATGGGGAGCTGTTTGCAAAGAAACCAATGTTTGTCAAGGTTCCAGTTCAAGGGGAAAATGAATGTGGCCATTATACTCTGAAGTATGCGGGATGCTACGATGGTGAAAAGATCGTTGAGAACATTCGAGATTATGACGTGGGTTCTTGTTAAGCTTTTCACTTTCTGTTTTTGGCTTATTGTGTATCCTTTTTTTATGCGTCATGATTTTTGATAATTTGTTTTATTGTTTTGCAGCCACGCATTGTTGATTGGAACGGTGAGGATCTGTATAGAGTTGTGTTCAACCGCAATAGCCAGCTTGTGGTGACGGAGCTTCCCAAGGAGGTTCAGGCTTTGGCTCCTGATGCATAGGAGAAATGGTCATCATTTGCATAGTGAATGGGGTAGTTGTGTGATATATCTCTTGAAAACATTGTAGGCTCTATTTGTAGTGTTTGATGTCTTGTCGAGTACTATGTAATAACTAGTATATTTTTGTGTTGTGTTTAAGTGTGGCACAATGTTTAACTAACTTTTTTTGCATGATGATTGTGTGGTTGAATAGCTGTTTCAATTGTGTATGCTTCATCGGGAATTCGTTTTGGTTAAGTTTTATTTTTTGTACTGAAGACTTATATACTAGTTGAGCTGAAAACACCTGTTTTTTCAAGTGTATTTATGAGTTTTTGCTGAGAAAGTGAGATTTATTTTATTTTTATCTGATTCCAACCTAAGTTGGACCTTTATAGTTTCTGTACTCTCGGTTTCTTGTACTTACGATATAGTTCTGTTAGTACTGATTTGTAATCTCATTCAGCGTAAGGCTTTTAAAATTTGGTGCCAATTTTTTATCTGAACTTATTGAACTTTAGTAGTTGAACTTCATAGTTCAAGTTAATGCACTGGTTTAAATTAGCTACGTTTAAGAGATAGCCCTATTAAGTTCAAAACTACTTCTTTCTCAAGGTATTAATTGGTATCATCATAGCACTTACCGAATAAACTAAGTTGTACTGAGATTTCAATTGTGCTAGTACTTTTGATTAATTATTTACTTTTTGTGTTGTTCGAGGCTAGTACGTCTTTCTGTTGTGTTTCTTGTGATTTTTCTCCTTTGTCGAACTTATATCTCTTTGATTTAGTTTTTGGCCTTCTTTTTTTCCAGGTTGTGGTTCTTCTCCAGGCATTGTGTGGTATAATCCTAGCACTTGCCGTATAGTCTTAGTTGTACTGAGATTATAGTTGTATTATTACTGGTTATTCTTAGTGTGTCACTGTTTTAGGGAATGCGAACTGAAGCTTCCCGTTCCTTTTTATATTTTTGTAGAATGAATGTACTATGTGTTCAAGTGTACCAGAACTTTCAGTTCTAGCATGCTAGTGACCAGGAAATACGTGCTGATGGTTCTTTACTTTTCCTGTTGCAGTACTTAGTGAATTTCTAACTTCTATTAGCACGATGCTTTTAGTACTGAATGTTGTCCTTGGCCGAAACTTAGTTTTTTAGTGTTCTTCTGAAACTAAAAACTTGTTTTTTAGTGTGATAGTACTACCGTTCATGCCTAAGCTGTACTGAGCGTCCAAGGCTACTATTTGCTTTTGTCCTTAGTTAGCCTGCCACTGTTTTTTTGCAAAAATATTTATGTGTTATTTTTATTTCTCCATGACTAGTGCTGCGTGGCAGCCATCATCAAGTTTCAAGTTCAAGCTACTTCAACTTCAAATGATGGATCAACAAAATAGGAAGCTAGCAAACTTGTTGGATGACATAAGCAAACGATGTACTTGATAGACATAGGCAAACTTGTTCAAACCCTGACACACATAGCATAAGGTAGCTGGTTCAACAAAACGAAAGCAAACTACAAATCTAAAACAACAAGACTAAGGACACACATATCATATGGTAGCTGGTTCAACATAACGAATGCAGACTTTCATGCATCTTCATCCGCGAAGTTGCAGTGGTAGTAGGGATCAGCCTCCTGCTCTTTTGAAATATCCCAACCTGTCACGATGTTGTCGATTGTCTTCCATGACTTGTACGTTGCGTACGCATCTATTCTTGCGTACGTGATGAGGTTGTCTGGCAGCGGGCTGGTCCCCCACAGTTTGTGGTCTTCACTCTTCATCTTCTTCTTCATGCCTTCGTAGAATGGGTGGATGACGCCGCCTGCAACATCGGCCAAGGAGTCGTAGTATTTTTTGGTCTTTGGATCTTTCCACTTGCGCTGCATGTCGATGAAGTTGTTGGGGTTGATTTCCAAACCAGACTTTCCAAGCTTCCGCTTGTCACCTCCAATGCTGAAACCAAAAAATGTGTACAATTTCTCCTCCTGCAGGAAGTCTTTGAGGCGCTTGGGCCTGCAAGGGGGGAGACACACATTTTCTAAAGATTAGTCTTCTTTTTGATTATTTAATTCTTCTACTTTTTTTCCTTTTTACAAGTGATAATCCATGAGGTAGATGCTTATATATTATGAGCCATGCATGAATGTAGTTCAGATACTAGTACAAAAAGTCCTGAAATTAAATTCAACTACACCATGTTATATTTATTTTTCTATCTTCGTTGCTTCACCAAATGCTTCACCAAATTAGAGAATCATTTTACCAGAGTCAATGATTCATGCGCTGCTTGATTCAATTTTAGTTTTCTTTTTTGTTGAATAAAAGACCTATAGCAGTGCTTGATACATCTTTGTGCATTAATTCTATATCAAGTTCAAAAATTAGTTTGAGAAACATGTGCATCAAGATATGGACCTATACCACTTCACCAAAGATCTTTTAATACATCAATTCGATAAACTATACTAGTACATCAAGATCAGAAACTATGCTAGTACATCAAGTTTCAGAAATTAGTTTGGTGCATAAAGTTCAGAATGCTATAATCTTTTTTCAGATGCTAATCTAGTGAAACAATCCACTTTCACAGTTTCAGAAATGGATGTAACTTGAGAAACATGTAATCGTGCATCCACTTCATAGACTATAGTAGTTCATCTAGTTGGGAAACAAGTTTTAATTTAAGTTTTTAGTGAGTAGTACTGGTACAACAGATGAATGAACAATAGTATGGGTTACCATTTTGTGGCTGCTGCGATGTGGTACACCAAGCAGAGTTCCTCGACGCACAACTGCAGGACTGCCACCATCTATGGAGGTTTTTCCTCGTCGGTGTACTCCACATCAACTCCGATGAAGCTCAGATACAAGCCGCCGCCCTTCATCCTGAGCCTGCTCATCATCTGGTCGGCCTTGTCCGGTTCGCTGGTGCAGACGATCTCTAGCGTCTCCTTGCCGTGAAGCTCAACCCCTTTGAGCGTTCTGGTGTACTCGTGCTTCTCGCCGGGGACGTGAACGTCGGCGAGGTTGCTGCTCTTGTTCAAAGTGTCGCCATGGTGACGTTTGGCGGACGGTTCCTCCGCCATCGCCTTGCTCCGGCGACTGTGGGCTTGTGATAGAGAAGTTTTTGGTCTGTGTGCAGTGTAGATGGAAGCAGCAATGGTGGTTCTGTGAATGAGGCAGAGATGGAAGACAACGGGGGGTATTTTGCAGTGCGTCGATGGTGGTGTGTTGGAGGCGGTTCGTCGGGGACACGGGTGTAGTGGTCGTGGTGGTCGCCGTTTTAGTAGTGCGTCGTGGCAACCACCGAGTGGGTGGCGCGGGTGGTGGCCTCGAAGAACTAACCGTCCAGGACAAATGTTTTTTTACTGCTGCACTGATTAGTCTTGTCAAGCTGTACTTACGATCTGCTAAATCCCACTTGCACGTCTCTATGGTGGTGATGATGGCATTTTGCACTGTTTAGGTGACGTATGTCTCTGTGATGTTTTTCCGTGTGGATGTTTAAGCACTGTTTTTCTATTGAAGTCTTTATACACTAGTTTATGTCAAAACATTTTTTCAGTGCCCTAGGAGTTGTTGCTCAAAAGTTGTACTTATTTTTTATTTTCATCTGTACCAACCTATGTTAGTCTTTTATAGTTTTTGTATTCTCATTTTTAGTGCACTTATGTTTTAGTACTGTGTGAACTGAATTGTAATTTCATAGTGGGCACGGTTTTGAAATTGGATGTCACAGTGGTGCGAGCGGCCTGACTGATCCTGCTGTTTTAGTACTGATGTCGTATGTATGTTTTGAACTGATTTTTTTATAACTTAGGTTGGGGGTGGGGGTTTGAGATTATTTTACCACTAGATCGTTCGTTGTGGTGTGGACAGATTTTATATAAATAAGAAATTTAGCAGAATTGACAAATAAATTCTATCTGAACTTTTTGAATTTTAGTAGTTGAACCTGTTAGATTTTATATAAATAGGAAATTTAGAATAATTGACAAACACTATATGTTTGAACTTTTAGTGTTTTTAGTAGTTGAACTTGTCAGATTTTATATAAATAGAAAATTTAGCATAATTGACAAACATTATATGTTTTGTACTTTTAGATTTTTAGTAGTTGAACTTGTCAGTTTTTCTATAAATAAGAAATTTAGTATAATTGACAAACATTATATGCTTGAACTTTTTGAGCTTTAGTAGTTGAACTTGTCAGATTTTATATAAATAAGAATTTTACCATAATTGACAAACATTAAATGTTTTGAACTTTTTGAGTTTTAGTAGTTCAGGTTGAAAGTAATATTTTAATTCGGTTTTTTATATTATGTACATTTAGCAGATAGGCTTTTAAGTTCTGTTCTTTTTTAGAGGTTCATTGTTTTTGTATCATATTTTTTTCCTTTTTTCTTGTACAGGTTAATTGACAAATATTTTTCTTTGTCCCGCCCTCTGGTTTGTATAGCTGGGCTTATTGTTGGGGTGTTTTGTTGACGATGTAGGCTATTGGGCCGTTTTCTGGCCTAGATAGCTCGTCCGCGCGGCTGTGCAGTGCGTCTTGCGCATGTGCTCTGGGTTTAGTCCCACCTCGCTAGTCGAGGGGGCTCCAGACCTGTTTATAAGTGCAGCCGAGGCTCACCAGTCGAACTCCTCTGAACACTTACCTGAGCGCTTATACACGGCACTCGCTCTCTCTCTTGACCTGTGGGCCCTGGTCGGCGGGTCCTGCATTGTGCGGATTACTAGGGATTCTCCCACGGGCTCGAGTTCAAGTATCTAGCATTGTCAGGGCCTGCGCCTGACCTTGGGCGGTGAATTTTTTTGTTTTTTTTGTTTGTTTGAATCTAGTGCTTGACTCCTCCAGTAACTTGGACTGATACTTTTTGTTCTAGTCCTTGTCAGTTTTGTGTGAGTGTAATCTTTTTCATTTGAGTTTTTTGCCTTCTTTTTTGTGTTTGTTTTTGTGATTGTTCTCAAGTGTCTTCTGGTGTCATTTTCAGAAGTATGGTACTTGCGTGTAGACTGAGTTTTGTACTGATAGTGCATTCATAGTAGCCCTTACGAACTGATGCTTCTTTGTACTTTTTATTGTAGTAAGAATGTAGTGTCCAATCAAGTGTACTGAGTTGTACCGACACAGAACAACGTTGTGTGATTAGTTGCATCATAACTAGTTCTTTAGAGCAACGACAATGTTCCATTCAGAAACTACTTTTGAATTTTTGAAATGATGGATTAAAAACATATGAAGCTACCAAACCAAACTTATATAATGAGATAAGCAAAACATTGTACTTGATGACATAACTAAACTTGTTCAAACATGACAAGCACGACATAATCACATTGGTTCAACCCAACAAGAGCAAGCTACTAATTTGAAACAACAAGATAAAAGGCAAGCACAAGCGGAAGTAAAATGAAGGCAGGCTCTGATGTTATCTTCATCCACTAAAGGGGCAATAGGGGCGGTCGTATAAGTTTTCAGCCTCCCGCTCTTTCGCATATTCCCAACCGTCTATGATGTAGTCGATCATGAACCATGATTTGTACGCGGCATACGCATCTACCCTTGCGTACTCGATGAGGTTGTCTGGCAGCTCGCTGGTCCCCCACAGTTTGTAGTCTTCCTGCGTGTTGATCTTGTTCTTCATGCTTTTGTAGAATGGGTGGATGACGCTGGCTGCAACATCAGTCAAGGAGTCGTACTCTTTTCCGGTGTATGGAACTCTCCACTTGCGCTGAATGTCGATGAACTTGTTTGGGTTGATCTCCATACCGGCCAACTTCAGCTTCTCTTTGTTGCTTTCAATGCTGAAACCGGCAAATGTGAACAACTTCTCATGCTGCAGCATCTCGGTGAGGCGCTTGGGCCTGCAAGGGCAGAGACATTTTGAATATTAGCATTACTTTGATGTTTTGAGTTATTCATTTTTGTTTTGTTTTACAAGCGATGAATACATGAAGTAGTTTTTTATGTAGGATAAACAATGGTTGAATGTACTTCGAAAACTAGTAAAGAAAGTTATGAAATTAAATTAAGTACATCATTTTATTCTTCTTCTTGGATTATACATAGTTTCAGTCAATGTTGTATGTTCTGCATTGGCACTAGTTTAGTCTATTTTGGTTGAAATGGGATAACACAGAAACCAGTGCTTCACCAAGTCCTTAGTTTATTTTCTTACGAAAATAACATTAGATCAAATTCAGAAAATACTTCACTACATCAAGTTCAGAAACTTCTTTTTTAATACATCGAGTACATAGACTACTCTGTTGTATCAACTTCAGAAACTTCACTAGTCGATCAACTTAAGAATTTAATCTTCCGCAAGATTTTCCAAATAGTAATCCAGTGCATCAGGTTCAAAAATACATTTATAGTATATCTACTTGCGAAAATGCAGTAGTGCATCCACTTTTCACAAACCACACTAGTACATCTAGTTGGGAAACAAGTGTGATTAATTTTTCAGGATACAGTACTAATAAAACAGATAAACCATATGCAGGACAAATGAGTAGGATTGCTCACCATTTTGTGGCCGCTGCGATGTGGTACACCAAGCAGAGTTCATTGACGTACAACTGCAGGACTGCTGCCATCTGGGGAGGTTCATCTTCGTTGGTGTAGTGCACACCAACGCCGACGATCCTACGAAACCTGCCGCCAAACTTCATCCAGAGCCTGGAGATCACCTCGTCGGCCTTGTCTGGTTCGCTGGTGCAGACGATCTCCTGCGTCTCGTTGCCGTGGAGCTCAACCCCTTTGAGGGTTGTAGTGTACTCGCGCTTCTCTCTGGGGACGTTAATGTCGATGAGGTTGCTCCTCTTGTCCGACGTGTCGACATGATGACGCTTGGCGGACGGTTCGTCTGCCATGGCCTTCCTCCGGCGACTGTGGGCTTTTGGAGAGAGAAGGTTTTGGTTTTTGTTCAGTGGAAATGGAAGCGGCAATGGTGGTTTGTGGGAACGAGGGAGAGGTGGAAGAGAATGGGATTTTCGTGCAGTGCGTGGACGGGGATTTTGTGGGAGGCGGTTCGTTCGGGGTCGTGTGTGTAGTGTGTGTTGTGGCGTGGGGTCACCGTTTGCAGTCCCTTGTGTCAACCGCTCAGTGGGTGGCGCGAATGGTGGCGTGGAAGAACTAACCGTCCAAGTGAAATGGTTTTCACTGTTTTACTGACTAGTCTAGTCAAGTTGTACTTATTACCTGGCAAATCCCACTTGCATGTCTCTGCGGTGGTGATGATGGCATTTTACTGTGGCACCGATTCGTATAGTCTAGTTGTACTTATCAGCTACTTATCCCACTTGCACGTGTCAGCGTCGGTGTTGATGGAGGTCTGAACTCCTCTGCTGTCGTACTTGGACTGGTGATTGAAGTGTAATTGAACGTACAAAATACCAGTGAGACTATGTGTGGTGCTAATGTTTTTTAAAACAATTTTCATATGTTTTTTAAAGGATTGTTTATATCAAGATAATCTGTGAGTAGTTTTTACAGATAAATTAGATTTTCACCAGTACAGGATGTATTATATTCACATTTTGCTTGAGGTAATTATTTTCATGTACTGATGGTGTTTCTTAATTGGGACTGGCAGGAGCAGGCATATCTTTGTTTTTTCAAAATGATTTTTTTGAGTCATTCACTAGTGTGTTTGTTTTACTATGCCTTTTGTACTGCCGACTGAGATTTATCAGTACTGATGTACTACAATTTTTCCTTTGGCATTTTTGTTGTTGCTGAGTTACTGGTTGACAGTAGCATTTTGCGTCAGATATATCCAGATAAGTTTTTTCAATTTTATTTGTGACTGCATTCAAAAGGATTATCAAATGGTTTAAATAATAATGTCACTGCTTCAGCTGGCACAAATCAGAAATTATATCAGTACTAATGTGTACTCAACCTTGTACTGACGTCTGAGAGTTATCAGTACTATTGTACTACAAGAGTTTAAATTTATCATTGACATATTATTTTTCCTGAGTTACTGGTTCACAATATCGTTTTGTGTCGGATATATCCAGATAAGTTTTTTCAAACGTATTTTGTGACTGCTCCAGTGGGCACAAATCAGAAACTAAAAAAATATCTTTAGTTCTGATCGAGAGTAATCGACGTTAAAGCTAAATAAGCTTTGGTAACGACAGTGTTTGTGAAATGCTTCCTCATTGTGTGCTGATGCAACTGAGACTACAATGTTATTTTTTAGTTGATGCAGCAGGATAACCACTATGTATTGTTCAGTCTTGAGCTTCTCCTAACTGTCCCTGAATGTTGTGCCTTGCCGGTGCTCTTTCCAGGTTGAGCCTTGGCAGCTTCATCGTTAGTTTCAGTTTCCTCGCCTCCGACACTGTCATCTTCGTTGTCTTCGTCTGATTGGCCATCATTCTCATCAAACTCTTCTTCTTCATCGTCTTCATTTGATTTCTTGGATCGCCGCACCTTGCCCTGTTTATGTTCAGCTCCACTCACCTCCTTGCCCACTTTTTACGTGCGGGCATTATGTCCGTCAGTTCCGCCACACTTGCGGCAAGTGTAGCTGTTACGTGTGTTGTCTCCATTGGTAGAATTCTGGGTGGCTCCAATCTGGTTGTTCTTGTTGACAGTGGCATCTGTGCGGAGTGGGCATGTGTGATAGTTATGGTTGCTCACGACGTTGCAGAAACCGCATGCCCTTACCCCGAGGGGTTTGCCGTCCGGGCCAAATTCCACATGCTTGATGGGTCATGGCGGCTTTTTGGCTGCTGCTTTCGCAGCTTTAGCTGCTTGCGTCTTGCTCTTCCTCCCCTTTGTGTTTGAAAATATTGGGGGTTTAATCACCCTTTCCTGCTGCTGCTGGTAGGATGTGCTATTGTCATGTCGTTCACCTACAGCACCATCAAGCTCGTGATCTTGCATGTGAGTTTGTCGGCGCTCTTGAGTGTGCACATGGGCAAGCTCCGGTTGCTGCTGCTCTTCTTCCTTGTTCTCAAATGGGTCAATAGATCCCAAATGGTTCATCTCGGATAACATTGTAGCAATATCCTGGTCAATGGCTTCATTGTCCGCGACACCTCCATTTTCAGCAGAATGCATGGCGTCGAGTTCTTGTTCAAGTTTGTCCATAATGACCCGCGACCTTGCCATTTGCTCTTGGCTTCTCAAGCTTTTTCTATGCACCCTCATGTTCAGCGTCAGCAGTGAGCTTTCAATGCAGTATTGGGATGCCTTGTTTGACGCAATGTTGGCTGGATGTTCGGGCGTTTGGTGTATCTCCTGAGTATGTATTTCTCTGGAACGCTGGTAGCCTTAATTGTTTGCATCATGCACAGGACATGCACGCAGAAAAGACCTGTATTTGTTTTTGGAAGAGGTGCATGTTTTTTGTCATTTTGTTCAAACAAAATTTTTGCAAAAAAAGTAGTACAGTATGTAACATCTTTTTTGTACTCCTCACCTGTGTGGTCCCATAGCCTGCACTCACACTCATATGTTTCTCCCACGGGGTCTGCCACCACCTGGAACGTGTGCTGAGCCCACACAGACAGTTTTTGCGGGTGGTTGTAGCGCACTAGGTACTTTGTGGGCTCTTCCGTCTCTGTCGCCGTGAAGAGCGTGCTCAGTTTCATCCTATCTCTGATCTCGCTGTACACAGCTCATGTGTACAGCTTTGCCATCTGGGTGTCAAACCCATAGTAGGTCAGCGTGTTTTGTTCCTTCTGCAAATGCAAGAATGATGATCATATTGTTAGTTTTCTCATAGGAAAAACTTCTAATAAAGTTTTTACTTTAGTAAGCATGTTATTTTTATGTCTTACGACAAGTGATAAAGATATACCCAGTTACCCATTGTCTCCTGGTTCTCTGTCTGCCTCCAGGTTTTGACACAGGAGTTTACCTGACTGACAAACCGGTGTATGTTATGTCTCTCATTTATGTAGTTCTTCTTGAGCACATAGTTCATGCTCTCACTTCGTTGTGTGGATGTCATTTTGGCGCAGAAAATTTCTTTGAAGTAGGCTGATATCCACTTCTCACGCTCGTTCCACATGCCCACCATTGTGGCATCATCGTGGAGGTTGTACTTATCCATGAGTCTTTTCCAGGCATCCTCAAACTCAGTTGGCATGAGGGGCCAGTTGAGAATTGATGTGAATTCATCTTTAAGGTCCTCGTGCAGGAAATACAGGTACGCAAGGTGTTCCCTGTACTTCTTCATAATGTGCCAGCGGCATAGCTTATGTACTGTGTTCTTGAAAATATCTGCGATCGCCAAAGCCATTGCCGGGCACTGGTCTGGTAATGAGAAAATAGACTCTGAGTGGTCAGCAGAGATTGTTGTGCATATATACCAATAGAACTGACACACCTTTTTTTGTGTTACTTTACTTTTCTTTTTTGGAAGGGGGGTGGTGGTTGGGGGTGGTTTTAGCGGTTGTACCTGTGAGGATACATGTAGGAGCCTTCCTTCTCATGCACCTTAAAAATGTCTTGAACAGCCACTTGAATGATTCTGCATCTTCATCTCTTATCAGGGCAAAACCAAAGAATGTAGTGTGTAAGTGGTTGTTAGTTTCGACAAACACCCCAAGTGGCATATGGTACTTGTTGGTCTTATATGTTGTGTCAAACTTACGCAGTCCCCGAAGTCCTGATACGCCCCTTGGCAGCTTGCGTTCGCCCAAATATGTTCTTAACTCTGTTGGACTCATCGAGTTGCATGTCACGGAAAAATTCCCTGTTTATAGCTTTCATCTCCCTAAAGAAGTTGACAGTCTTTAGGACATCATCCACATCATCAATCCTTGAATTCTTTGCTTTCCTGCATATCAAAAGTTCATTGAAAAGTGCATGTTGAACTGGCGCCAGGTCATGCGTTTCCTGATATGTTTGTACTGACAGATGAAAAAAGACGGAGGCGGTTTATGGGAGGAGAACAATTTTGTACTTACAGGTTAATCAGGTCTTTGGCATTCATTTCGAGGAAGTAGCTACCAGGGTCGTCACCGCCCAGTATGCTCATGATTTGCGCGTGTTCAACGCCTTTGAACTGCAGGTACTTGACGTACTCCAAGATTGTTTCGTCAAAGTTTTTGTGGGAGTGCAAGAAGACAAGCATTTTTGCGGTGAGCTGTAGCCTATGGTTGTGTTCCCAGACTATCTCTTTTACGACAAATGTTCCAACCTTTTCCTTCTTCAGCCTCATTTTAGCCCCACAGTTAGTTCTGGCTGTCGTCTTGTTACGCTGTCTATTTTCTTCAGACACCTTTGATTCATAAACTCCATGGCACGTGCAATAAAGGTAGGCTCTGGTCTTACACTTGGGGCCTTCCCTGATAGCAAAACCAGCGTGCTTTGCATATACGTTGTAGAAGTTCTTAGTTTCTTCGAAAGTTTCAAACCTCATCTCTAGCCTTGGTAGAACATAAGCTTCAATATCAGGTGGCTGCACACAACAGTGACCAAACAAAGATGTTAGATGGGGTGGTCACAGCACCATGGTATGGACTGTGCTTATGTTTTTTCTTTCTATATGGATACTTACATGTGTATAGCTCTGCGCTGCCTCTGGTGTTTGTTGTTCTCCCTGGTTTATGGGCGCCGGTGGTGTCACCCTTGGCACATGCAGCAATGCATCTCTTGGAGAGAGCAACGTTGATGAAGATCTCCGTCTCTCGTTGTATGGTTGTCTCCCCTCAGATTCATTGTGAGGTTGCACCTGTCTATATGGCTCATATCTTGTACCTTTGAACCTGCTAGATTGGCCAAAATTTATGTCTTTTTGCCGTGGTCTTCCCGTCGCAACTGCTCTTGCAGCACGGATGATTGATGTTGATGGAGCCACTGGTGGAAGCCTTGTTGCAACCCATCCACGGTTTCCTGTCCTTGGCTTTTTGCATGTGTTGGGGAAGGAAAACATTTGTTGTTGGTGATATTGTTGGCCTTGTTGCAACGCAGCGGCTGCAACGCTTGAATTCCCAGATATTGGTGTTTGTTGTATAGAAGAACATGTCCATGCTTCTGATGTTTGCGGTGTATCTTCATATCTTCCTGTACTATTGAAATATCCAGGCGGTATTTCTGGTGTTACCCAACCAGGTGGTGCCCCATATCTGTCCGGCTCATGAAATTCTTGCTGCGTGCGCCGCCTTGCATGCTTCTACAAACAACATTCAACAGTTTTGAGATTAATCTGGTTCGTTCTTAGTCGAACTGATGAACGTTGTTGTTCAAACACGGATGTACTGATATATTGTTTCTTCTACAACTTATGCAACTACATTAGAACTACTCCTAGTTTATGTATCATCGAACTTACTGTGTAACTGTGGCACTCTCTTATCACTATCTACTTAGACTGACGCATATGTTTTAAGTTTTTTTACTTGAACAGAAGATAGCATATTAGATGCACTGACAGTAACCTCGACATCCTAATCGTGCATCAATGCATCTACATTACAAGTACTGCCAGTTTATGTATCACTGAACTTACTGTGTACCAATTTTATATTATTATTTTCAGTAATAGTTTTGTTAATCGTTTGAACTGACGCAACTACATGACTTGTATTCTTAGAGATAGCAACATACAACTTTTCAGTGGTAGCTGAACCTTTGTCACTATCTACCTGGACTGTCGCATATGTTTAAGTTTTTTTAGTTGAACTGAAGATAACATATTAGATGCAGTGACAGTAACCTCGACATTTGTCATCGCGCATCAATGCATCTACATTACAAGTACTGCTAGCTTATGTATCACTGAACTTACTGTGTAGCAATTTTATATTTTTTTTCGGTAACAGTTTTGTTACTCATTCGAACTGATGCAATTATATGACTTGTACTCTTAGAGATAGCAACATACAACTTTTCAGTGGTAGCTGATCCTTTTGTCACTATCTACTTGGACTGACACATATGTTTTTAAGTTTTTTTTACTTGAACTGAAGATAGCATATTAGATGCACTAACAGTAACCTCGACATGCTAATTGCGCATCAAGTGGCAGGGGTGTAAACGAACTGATGCAAGCATTTGCAATGTACTGATGCAGCACAGATGCATCACACAATTTTGTACTCATGAACCCAATAGTGTAACATGTAGGCAGAGCATAGCAGCACAGATAAACTGATGAACTGATAAATTGACAGAAACATGGTACCTATCTTCATTCAAACCCAGATCTCAAAAACTTTGGTGTTGCTAGTAATGTGTGTGGGAAGGATTCATCACCTGCATCTTGCTGCATGTGACTCCATCTTCGTTTCGTTGGCGGCGTATTGGCAAGAACTTGGAAGGTGGAGCCATTGTTGTTGGGGAGATGACCGTGCTTGTGGTGGAGCTCTATCGATCAGGTCCGTCGAGGGGCGGAGGCAGGAGGCGTGGATCACGGCCCAGGTGAATCTCCGGCGCAGGGCGACGGGAAGGCGCGCGGGGAAGCTCATGCACCAGGCGGCAGGTAGGCGAGCGGAGAGGCTCCTGCACCAGACGGAGGGAGGCGTGCGGGGAGGCTCTGGCGCCCGGCGGCGGGGAAGCGCGCGGGGAGGCTCCGCCGCCTGGCGGTGGGGAGGTGCACGAGGATGCTCCGGCGCCGGACGAGGCGACCGATGGTGGCGGCGGTCGGGACTGCGGCATGGCTAGATGGCGGCGTGTTGGCGGGTCACGGCGCCGCGGGCTCCCTCGCTCCGGCTGCCGCTGTCGCTCGCTCACCCGCGACGGCTGCCTCCGGCGGGAGGAAGTGGGTCGGATTGGGGTTGGGTCGGTCGTTGACGCGTCGCGCCTTATAGGGGGCAAGGGTAACAGAATGATATTCTGTTATGGGTAGTTACTCCCATTTTTGTTTCATATGTTCTAGGTAGTATCTATCATATCGGAGAGTATGTACGCGTAGTATGTAGTATATAAGAATGTATAGGTAGTATATATACTACTTTTTTGGTAGTATGTATCATATTTTATGCATACTCCATTTCACATACAAATATGTACGTATTTCACAAAAACAATAAAACTATGGGCTCACTTGCAATTTTTTCATCGAACTCACTTTGGAGTATCTTAGATATAGTATGTGGACATACTAAAAATAATAATGTAGAGTATATACTACCACATGGTAGTATATGAGAAATGGGTGTAACTACACCCGGTAGTAGGATGCATTTTCCCTATATATATATATATATATATATATATATATATATATATATATATATATATATATATATATATATATATATATATATATATATGTCATTAGCTAAGTCTCCTGCGGACGGGAAGTTGATCCCTTGTACGGTTCCTGTCCTCTCTGAACAGTGTATCAGGGGCTACTATCTATACTATGACAGTCTTTTACACATGCCTCCAAGCCTTTTATAAGGCTGACGCGGGATTCATTCAGTCCGCTCTCGGCGGCCTGAATCTTTTCTATCACCATGCCCATAAGGGCGCGGTGTTCATCAATAATGGACGCACTCTCCAGTGTTGTCGACAGGCCGCCTGACACCTTTGGTTGGACGGAGGTCACAGGCAGAGTAGGATTGCCCACTCCAATCAAAGGGGGCTGCTTGCCTGATCTCGGAGCCGTCAGGGCATTCGGGACCGTGTCTGGCTGTGGGCCGGATCCACGATCACCCCCGCCGTCGATATTCATGGGAACCGCCGCTCCCGCGCGTCCGGCCTCCAAGGTGCGCCCCCTGGCTCAGGTCCTTTTTTGACGACACCTCGGTGTCACAGCCAAGCTTCGGGGAAGGAGCCCTGGGAGGGGTCTCACTCTGCAAAGCATCGGAACTCAACGAGTCCTCTGATGAGTCCTGTTGGGCCGGAGACCTTGCTGGACTGTAAAAAGTACGATGTGAATCAAAAATACTGCATCCTACTAAATTCTGGATGCATGGATGTGTCCGGATTTCGAGCACTTACGATTTTACCTGGGGCTGGACCCTGGGGTCCCACTCTGGGCGGCTGGTGGTAGCCATGGTGGATGCCTCGGGGATGGATGTTCTTCCCCTCTTAGGCAAATCTGCCTCTAAGGATGAGGAGGCTGCCCTCTTCTTCCTCCCCCTCATAAGGGATTCGGGCTCTTCTTCTTCCTCCTCCTCATCCTCATCCTCTTCCTCCTCCTCATTCTCTCTGGAGGAGGGAGGGTCGCTGGAGTCTTCAAACTTTGTGTCCAAAGCGCCCCGACGACGGAGACCGCTCCTAGTCTCCTTGGCCTTCTTTTTGGCCTCTTTCTTCGGTGCCTTGTAAGGCGCTGGGACCAGCATCTTCGTTAGAAGAGGTTTCGGCGGTTCTTCCGGCAACGGGACCGGGCAATGAATCCGCCCCGCCACCTTCGTCCATTCAAGGCATAGCAATGGCACATGTGAATAACCAAGCTATGATGACGACTTACCGGACTGGCGGGGTGGGACAACTGGTACTTGCGGTTTGCGGTAGAGTCTGGCCATGGTTTGTCGGACTTAAAGAGCACCTTCCAGATGTCCTTGTGCATGGAGCTGAAAAGCTCATGCTAGGTTTGGTGCTCGGCCGGGTCGTACTCCCACACATCACAGCCTCTGTGCTGGCAAGGAAAGATTAGGCGGACCAGCATCACCTGGACCACGTCAACGAGCCTGATGGCCTTGTCCTCCATACCTTTGACACGCGCCTGGATCACTGATAGTTCGTCGGACGACGACCAGTCTATGCCCTTCTTGGGCCAGGATGTGAGCCGCAAAGGGGCTCCAGATTGAAACTCAGGAGCAGCGGCCCACTTTTTGCCGCGCGGCTCAGTGATATAGAACCATTGTCGCTGCCACTCCTTGACGGAGTCGTTGAAAGTACCCGTCGGCCATGTGACCTTGGTCAGCCTGCTCACCATGGCGCCTCTGCACTCGGCATGCTCGCCGCTCACCACTTTGGGCTTCACGTTGAAGGTCTTGAGCCATAGCTCGAAGTGCAGCGAGATACGGAGAAAGGCCTCACACACGACAATAAATGTCGAGATGTTGAGGAAAGAATTGGGGGATAGATCGTGGAAATCAATCCTGTAGTAATACATGATGTCGCGAACAAAAGGGTGGAGGGGAAACCCGAGCCCGTAGATGAAATGGGGGAGGAAAACAACTCTATCATGGGGCTCCGGAGTAGGGACAATCTATCCCGCCATTGGAAGACGGTGGCCGATTTTCTTGGCCAGATATCCGGCCGCCCGTATCTTTTTGATATCCTTCTCCTGGACGGAGGAGGCCATCCACTTGCCTCCTTCTCCAGATCCGGACATTTTCGGAGGGCCTTTTTTGCTGGGGAGGATGAATCATTGGGTGCTCGGGCTTAGACGAAAGGAAGAGGGCGAGCAGAAGCAGAAGAAGGCGTGGGTAGAAAGGAGGAGGCTTTTCCCCTTTATAAAGCGATAAAACTTTATGCCTCCCCGCTTGCCTAATGGAGCCTGCTCATTCCCCACTTACCGCAATTGATGGTACGGTTAGGCTACCCACACCCGTATTGAAGAGGATCCCGCGATAAGGGGACACGATCTCTGCTTTGACAAGACGTGCCAAAAGAATCGCCTCGCGATGTGTGCAGAAGTACGTTGAAGAAAACGGTTCGAATAAAAACCGGACCGTGGCGTGGTGTCACTTTTCAAAGAATTGTCAATAGATTAGATTCATGGATTATTATTATTCTCTCTATGGTGGTATATGGAAGGATTATCTTGCCGAGCCGGACACGGTCCTTGTGTTCGGAATTTATTTTGGAGTATTCGGAGACGGAACCCGCCTCGCAATGCCGAAGACAATCTATGTGCCGGACTCATCATCATTGAAGCCTAGTTCAGGGGCTACTGAGGGAGTCCTGGATAAGGGGGTATCCGGACAGCCGGACAATGTGCTTTGGCCGGACTGTTGGACTATGAAGATACAAGATAGAAGACTTCGTCCCGTGTCCGCATGGGACTCTCCTTGGCGTGGAAGGCAAGCTTGGCGATCCGGATGTAGATCTCCTCCTCTGTAAACCAACTCTGTGTAACCCTAGCCCCCTCTGGTGTCTATATAAACTGGAGGGTTTAGTCCGTAGGGATCATCATTATCATCAACAATCATACCATAGGCTAGCTTCTAGGGTTTAGCCTCTCAGATCTCGTGGTAGATCATCTCTTGTAATACTCATATCATCAAGATCAATCAAGCAGGAAGTAGGGTATTACCTCCAACGAGAGGGCCCGAATGTGGGTACACATCATGTCCCCAGTCTCCTGTTACCATTAGCCTTAGACGCACAGTTCGGGACCCCCTACCCGAGATCCGCCGGTTTTGAGACCGACACGCGCCTATACATCGACCAGTATATATGTACGTACATGTTCGCGACTGGAATGACAACGCTATGTACGCTTCGACCAGGTGGGTCCCGACTGTCAGGCAGTTCCTTGCATGCAAAGATGTAGCTGGTGGGTCCCAGCAGTCAGGGGGAAACGGTGGCCCGTCCAGTGGGTCCCCGCTGTCAGGTGGAGGAATAATTATTTTGCATGTAATAAGGAGGCACTTCCTTGATGCGGCCGTGGACCCAGCTGCCAGCCTCTCCACGTATAGTCCACGTCCGATGGAAGCCGTTCCTTGACCACGTTGACCATGCCACGTCAAGAGCACCAGGGCGGTGGATGACGGCGAGGCCTAGGAAGAGGACGACGCGGAGCCGGGGAAGACGCGGCAGTGGATGCCCATGTGTACAGGAGTACGAGGGTTCACTGGTTCGCTGTGGTGTGATGCCACCATCGCTGCAGAATAACAAGGGGTGTGGTTGAGTAGAGGGATGGCCTGGCCAGCGGTGGGAGTAGTAGGCGGCGGTGAGGCCTCCACCGCATCGCAGCCGGCCACTGGAGGCAGGAGCACGAGGCACGACCAGCGCTGGTTTGGGCGGCTGGAGCAAGAAGACCAGAGGTTGAAGAAGCACTATGGCCGTTGGATGGACATCGTACGGTCACTGAGCTAGAATCATGCATATTGACTAAGTTGACAAGGCCCTCCGTCCCCGTCAACTTAGTAGGCCCACAAGTCAGCCTGCCACTATACTGGGTCTCAGCTAACAGGGGGAGTAATCATTTTTTTGTGCGTAATAAGGAGGCACTTTCTTACGTGCGAAGATATAGATGGTGGGTCCGAGCTGTCAGCGGCGGTAACATTTTTTTCGTGAAATACAGAGGCCCTTTCGGTGGGCCCCTGAGGTCAGGTGGAGGAATCATTATTTTGTGTGTAATAAGGAGGCATTTCCTTGCGTGCGGCCGTGGACCCAGCTGTCGGCCTCTCCCCATACAGTCCACTTCAGATGCATGTCGGTCGTTGACCATGTTGACCAGGCCGCGCCGAGAGCACCAGGGCGGTGGACGACGGTGAGGCCTAGGAAGGGAACGACATGGAGGCAGGGAAGACTCGGCAGTTGTTTCCCACGCGGAGAGGAGTATGACTGTAGGAGGGTTTACTGGTTCGTCTGCCGTCGCCGGAGAATAACAGCGGGTGTGTGTGAGTAGAGGGATGGCTAGGCCAGCGATGGGAGTACGGTGGGGGCGGTGAGGCCTACGCGGTAGCACAACCGGCCGCGGGGAGGAGGGAGCAGGCAGTCCCGCTGGCGCTTGTGTGAGCGGCTGGAGCAGGAAGAGCAGAGATTGAAGAAGCACGACGGTCGTTCGATGGACATTCAATAGTCACTGCTTGCGCGTCAACCTTTTTTTAGGAAAGCCTCAAATCTGTGGAAAACAGCATAAAGCCCATCTGCCATTATTTCTAATAATTTACAACCCATTTTCTAATTCTTAAGGGTTTTTTTGGAGCCCATATTCTTTTTGTTAGCATTACAGCCCATATTGTGGCCACGGTTAAAAAATTATATGAAATTTTGCATATTTCGATGCGGTCTAAACTGTTTTTAATCCTGAAATGTCGACTCACATTCAAACTGATTTTAAAATAAATGTATATCAATATAAAATCCAACAGATTCTCCACGCATAAAAAATAATGTAATTTAAATCTCGAAATGAAAAAAAGATATTTGAAACTAATTGTCGGTTTGATTTGTTTTAAAAATGTACAGCCCATTTCTCATTACTGATAGGTCATTTTCTCGGCCAGCCGAATGAAGCTCTCCTCGTCTTGAAAGATTTGCAGCCCAACAGGCCTGACAAAGCAACTTACTTGGCAAATCACAAAAAAACTGGGATGTGGCCGTGGACCCAGCTGTCAGCCTCTCCACGTACAGTACTCTTCCGATGGAAGTCAGTCGTTGACCACATTAACCACGCCGCGCTAAGAGCACCAAGGCGGTCGACGACAGCGAGGTCTAGGAAGGGGACGGCATGGAGCCGGGGAAGACGCGATAGTGGATGCCCATGCGGAGAGGAGTACGAGGGTTCACTGGTTCGGCTGCGGCGTGAGGCTGCCGTCGCCGTAGAATAACGGGGGGTTTGGGTGAGTAGAGGGATACCCTGGGCCAGCGGTGGGAGTAGTAGGGGCGGTGAGGCCTCCGCGGCATCACAGGTGGCCACGAGAGGCAGGAGCACGCGGCACGACCGGCGCTGCTTTGGGCGGCTCGAGGAAGAAGACCAGAGGTTGAAGAAGCACCATGGCCGTTGGATGGACATCGTACGATCACTGGAGCTAGAATCGTTCATATTGACTAAGTTGACAAAGCCCTCCGTCCTCATCAACTTAGTAGGCCCACAAGTCAGCCATCCACTATGGTGGGTCCTAGTTAGCAGGGGGTATTCATTTTCTGGTGCGTAATAAGGGGGCACTTCCTTGCATGCGAAGATATAGCTGGTGGGTCCTACCTGTCAGTGGGGGGAACATTTTTTCGCGAAATACAGAAGCCCTTCCCACGTACAGTGCATAATAAGGAGGAACTTTCCTTGCATGTGACCATGGACCTCGTGGGTCCTAGCCGTTAGGCTCTCCATGTACAATCCTCTTCCAATGACTCTCGTATGTTGACCACGCCACGCCGAGCGCACCGAGGCGGTGGACGATGGTGAAGCCCCAGACTAGAACGACCCGGAGATGGGGAAGACGCGATAGTGGAGTCGTAGACGGAGAGGAGTAGGAAACTTGACTGGTTTGGGTGCGGGGTGGGCCTACACTCGGCAGAGAATAACAGGAGGTGCGGAGTGAAGGGATGGCCTGGCCGTCAGCGGGGTAGCGTTTCGCTGAGGAGCGTAAAACAACACCACTGCACGCCGAAGGCTGGAGCAGGCGGTTTCGGCAGCGCGGGGGGAAGAAGACAAGAGATTGAAGAAGAATGCCGGCCGTTGGATGTAAATCTAACGCCTTCTTAGGCTTCAACCTACTGGCCCACATGTCAGCTAGTCCATTTGTTTTTTTAGTCCATTTGGTGGGCTGGGTGAAACAATGATGTAGCATCTATGCAGCCCGTTTAAATCCCATTTGCATTTTTCTCGAAATCCACAGACTTGCTAGGCTGGGTGAAAATATCATGTTGGGCTAGACAGAGAAATGTTATAAAAACATAAACACATGATTGCACGTTAGTAAAATCTTTGCAAGCTTATGTACGCAATCACTAGGAGTTAACTTGCCAAGGTATATATAAACAATTATTATTATTATTTTGTAAGAACTTTCAACTTATGAAATAAAATATCATTTTAATTTGATGAGTTAATAGTACGTGCGGTATTATTATTTTTTAGGCTAGACGTGGGACAATTGAGTTGGTTCTAGGGGAAAGTACTGGGAGAAAACTCAGTTTAGATCGAAAAAGAGAGTGGGAGAAAATTCAGAGACCTGCTGGGTCCACCTCAGGAGGGGAATATGTTGGGAGGAAGGAGATTCAAAGCACGACAGCCGGGTGAACTAGTTTTTTTTACGGACAAGTGAACTAGTTTACATACATAAGCAAATAACCACTAAAAAAAGCAATCGGGTTAATGGGTTCTTAAAAGAAATACTTCATACAAAACAGATAATTACTATGCATAGGCTAATGCATGAAACACTCAGATGATAAAGGTGCTTATAAACAGATAAAGTACAACATCTAGACCTTCCAGGCACGCTTGATCATGACGCTGCGGCTAACCGTGTACTCGTCGGTTACGGGAAGCAGACACACCCTCATGTCCAAGATCTGCCTGTACATGTCGTAGCATGCGTATGCGTCCTTGGCCGCATAGGTTATGTAGGCTAGATTCAGAGGTACCTCCCACGTGTTCAAGTCGTCTTCTTTCATGTTGGTGTATCAGGGGTCGATGATGGTCTCAGCGAGGTCAACCACGGAGTCCTTCTCCTGCCCGTTGCTGATGATCTTGTATTGCTTCTGGATGTCGACAAGCTTGTTGCACCAGATGGCCGAATCGTCGCGTTCTTCCTTCTCTCCACCGTAGCGAAGGTGCAGTCGGCGCTGCCGATGAAACGGGCGAATGCTCTAGACCCTGGTGCAGCCATAGGACTGAGGCGAGGCAGAGCTTCACCGAGTACATATCGTTGGTGACATCACATTCAACTTGGTGCATCCATAGGACTGAACGGCGAACTCAAAGGGGAACTCCTTTCTGAAGTCCATATCCAGCAGCCTCACCCCTCGGATCGCCATTGGAGTCTCTTCGAGTGAACGAGTGTGTAGGCGGCGGCAGCAGTTCGTTTTTCAGCTCTTGGGGAACTGGATTCAATAGTAAGATGAGTGTGTATACGCGACAACAGTTACTACCCCTCCCTCGTCGCTGCATGCCCGGCAGAAGATGCACCCTCGACGCATTGAAACGCCTCCATTAAGAAACCTACTCTGGCCACACGTCGGTTCACTAGCGGGTCTGTATTGATACTGTAATAACAGGAGTTAGTGGTCACTTTACTTAAATTTAATTAACTTTAATAGAAATTTATACTTAAAACAAGCAATGCATTCGCTCGTTCTATCAGTGCCACGGGATCAACATGCACAACAATTAGAATTATTATTCTCAGGACGCACACGATCAGCACATTTGTCGCACTTTCACAAAGATAATACTACCAAGTTTGAACTGTTTGTTATGGTTGTTGTCCTCTGCATCATCATGCCATGTTTCCCAGCTTGCAAGATTCAGAACCAACAAATAAGATCCAAATAATAAGTACAACAAAGATGCCTACACATCTCATTGATTCCCAGCTTGCAAGATTCAGAACCAACAAATAAGATCCAAATAATAAGTACAACAAAGATGCCAACACATCTCATTGATTCCCAGCTTGCAAGATTCAGAACCAACAAATAATATCCAAATAATAAGTACAACAAAGATACCAACACATCTCATTGATTCCCAGCTTGCAAGATTCAGAACCAACAAATAAGATCCAAATAATAAGTACAACAAAGATGCCTACACATCTCATTGATTCCC
Source organism: Triticum aestivum (assembly GCF_018294505.1). NCBI lineage: Eukaryota > Viridiplantae > Streptophyta > Magnoliopsida > Poales > Poaceae > Triticum > Triticum aestivum. Next base: position 618,059,354 of record NC_057801.1, read on the forward strand.
AGCTTGCAAGATTCAGAACCAACAAATAAGATTCAAATAATAAGTACAACAAAGATGCCTACACATCTCACTGATTCCCAGCTTGCATGATTCAGAACCAACCCATTAGAGCCTTTTGATAAAGTGAATATCGGGATTAAATCCATCTTGGCTAGCCATGTCATACAATCGAAGAACTTGGTGAATGCTCTTGACCGTCACAACATCTGTAGTTAAGTATTCCAATTTGCACATCATGTTTGCATAGCACAAACAAGGAGACAGGAGAGCGTGATTTCGCTTTAATAGCGGCCTCCTTGAACTCAACCTTCAACTCTACTTGGATGAGGTCTGCCTGGAGTTCCATGATTCAATTCATGCACCTTTTTCTGCAGTTCACCTGAAATGAAGCAAAGATTACATCATTCTGCTAGCAAGAAGTACTTGCTCTTATGAGCTAGCAGGTTCTTCTTTAGTAGTTGCACTAAAATTGAGGAACATTAAGGTTGGCTGTCCAGCTCATGTAAGGTGCAACTATAATTTTCTTATCATTTTGTGCAGTTCCACTAAAAGAAAGTGCCATTGTGGTGACAGTGTCGGCTCCATCTTGCAAAGGCTAATAAAATGTTGCACGAGATTACCGGCAGAACTTGACGGAGATTTTGGAAACTCCAATCACCATTTTGTGCAGTTCCACCAAAATTGAGAGATGTTGCCCACATGACATTTTAGTTGAACTGCACAAGACACTCATTCCAAAAAAAAGTGTTTTGTGCAGTTCACCAAAAGGTCACAATAGCAACAAGGTGAAATGGATATCCCTATCTACACAAAAAGATAGAAAGTAAATAGTTGCTGGTCAATAAGAATATACGAAACATATACAAAATGAAAAGAAGCATATTAATTATGTTCATGGCAATCACACAAGGACAGTAGAAATTTTAAAATGTCAACAATGCTTCATGTTACCAGAAGCATTACGATCAATAATGAGATTCCTCAAATATGGGATTACTTTAATGGTGGCATTGCTTGTTTACCAGACACAGTAAATCAACAGCAGGTAAAGAGTTGGTTTAAGGGCATGAGACCGCGGGGACATCAGGACACTCTGCAGTGTAAAGGAGCAACTTACTTATCATACTGGGGAAAACAGCAGGAGTGCCATTTGTAACACAGTTTAATTGTGTCTTATCACTGGAGGCTTTAGATTAACAATAACACTGGTTAGACATGTCCCTAAGGTAACAGTGTGATCGCTTCATTTTACATGCGCCCTTACATTAACAACAGCAAAAGGTTGGTATAAGGACGTGCGACAGTGGACGCATCAGCACAATGTACCTACAAGGAGGCATAAAGTGGTGATGCCAAGTTTGTTCATGCTATGTGAGGGCAGAAAACCTAATCCTGGAGACCTTGTACTATCTGAGGGCAGCAAATCTAATCCTGGAGACCTTTTACTATGTGAGGGCAGCAAATCTAATCCCGGAGACCTTTTACTATGTGAGGGCAGCAAATCTAATCCTGAGACCTTTTACTATATGAGGGCAGCAAATATAATCTTGAGACCTTTTACTATGCGAGGGCAGCAAATCTAATCCTGGAGACTTTTTACTATGTGATGGCAGCTAATCTAATCCTGGACATACTCTGTTGACTTGTCCACCAGCCGCCACTTCCTATCCTTTTTCAACCAATAATAGATCTTTTCCTTATCCAGTTTGTACTGCGTTTTCCCATTATTTCCCTTTTCAACCAAGAGACCGGTTAGGTATCCGGTCTCTACTACTTTCACCATATTATTTCCTGTTTGAATCAAGTCCTAGATTCATGCTGCAACTTTCCCCCTTTCTTCGTTGTTTGAACAAAGCCCTAGATTCGAATGCATGAAGTAGATTTACCTCTAATAATACTAAAAAAATAGGTGGCTTTGGAAGAGCTGATGGGAGTAGAAAAATATGCACATGCAGACACGTGGGGAGCTGGGGCATTAGATCAAGGCCGCTTTCGAAGAACTTATACCTGAGGGTCGTCGGGATGTCGGTGGCGGCAGGTCGGATCTGCGGACAATACGCGGCAGGAAGGAAGAAGGGTCGGAGGACCTCCCGAGCCGGCGCTGTGTCGGAGAGAACGTCACGGGCAGAGGTTCGGGCCCCTCCGGCAGCTGTGGGTTTCCTCCCTCGGCGGTGATGACCGCGTGAACGATGCACCTTTTAGTCCTCTACACACACCGACCGAAGGATCCGGCCGGATCTGTGACCAGCGGTGAGCAGAGAGAAAATGTCGCTACCGCTGTCTTGTTTATATCTGAGAGGATGAGAGAATGAAGAGAGCAACCCTAATAAAGCAAGCGCTCAGGCCCTTGCATCCATATATAGTGGAGTGATTATCTTTTTTCTCTCCACAACAAGCGTTTCAATTTGTGTACATGGCATTAAAGAAAAGAAACTCTCTATTTAAGGTGACAACTGTACGACTCCTACTTACTACTAGTAGTACTACAATATTGTTCACTTGTGCTCCCCGCCCCTCCATTCATTGAACAACCCCACGGGTGAATAAACATACAGTAAGTACTGTATTTATATAGAACGAACAAGCTCGAACTATTTTCGCGTAGTTAAAAGTTGAGGGCGGGGCTTTTCCCGGGCAGTACGCGCGGAAGTTTTCGGGTAGGCGGTTTGACAGAGAGGTGAGGAGGGTGAGCCAGTGAGGCTGTGAGATTTGATGGCGCGTTACTGCTGGAAAGACTAGTGATATGACCACTCATTATAGTCATGAATTATTGGTGCTCCGACCGGGGTGATGCCCCCCTTCCGTTCCGCGCTCTAATCTGGTGCATGACACGTCGACCCGGATGCTGGCTCTCCCACATGTCGGAGTAGTATGAAGGAGAAAAGAATGATGCGGTATATACTAGTACCATACTATGTACTACTCAGGTCGGAGGAGTGCGAACCATGGCAGCCTAGTGAACCAGCAGTGCGAACCACGGTAGCCCAGTGAACCAGCAGTAGAAAACAATGTGGTGATATGGTCATAAAAAACAATGTGCTACGGTCCACACTGTAGCATGTACAATAATACTCCTCTTTGTTTGGATCCCTGAGTTAGAGCTAGTTTGGGTTGAAATAGCCTCAAATTATCGAAACAAGAGGGGTTAGTTTGAGCTAGTTTGCTCTAACCCACGTAAAAAAACTAGCCCAGTGGAGAGGTTCTAATTGGGTTAGTTATCCTCGGGCCCACTAAAAGAGAACTAAAAAAATCTCCCCTGTACGCACCAGATCGCTCCCACCTCTCGCACGACTCCTCTCTGTTCCACATAGGGCTGCCCGCCCAAGTGCCGCTTGCCCTCTCTCTCCTCCGGCCACCGTCTCCTTCCGGCCTCCGCCGCCCTACTCTGGCCGCCCTCTCCCTCTAGCCTTCGAAGGTCGTCCCGCTCCCCCTTCACCAGTCATTTTTCTCCCTCTGTCATGTGCGGCGGTGGCGCATCTACCAGGGAGGTCGTGAGAGGGGTGAGTTTGTTTGTTTCTTCTCTGTCTCACAGCCATATCATTGATCTTTCTTGCTCTAGCGCTAATTCTGATTTGGAAAAGTAGTTCCTGCTCAAACTTGGTATAGATTTGTGGTGCACGCATGGAATTGTTTGATGCTGCTTGAGGAGGTAATAAATCTTTCTAGAGGCCCAAAGATTCAGGTCACCTTTCTAGGTATTTCAATTTCAGGCTTGCATTATTTCTAGAGGCCCAAAGATTCAGTTCACCTTTCTAGGTGTTTCAATTTTAGGCTTGCATTATTTCTATAGGCCCAAAGATTCAGGTCACCTTTCTAGGTATTTCAGTTTCAGGCTTGCATTATTTCTAGAGGCCCAAAGATTCAGTTCACCTTTCTAGGTATTTCACTTTCAGGCTTGCATTATTTCTAGAGGCCCAAAGATTCAGTTCACCTTTCTAGGAATTTCAGTTTCAGTCTTGCATTATTTCTAGAGGCCCAAAGATTCAGTTCACCTTTCTAGGTATTTTAGTTACATGCTTGCATTATTTCTAGAGGCCCAAAGATTAAGTTCCCAGTCGGCGGCAAGCGGCCCTGCTACCCTTGCCGGTGTTGACCTCAACTCGCAAGGGCCAGCGTCAAAGGGGTTCCCTGTGCTTGGGCTCTATAGAGCCTTCCTCAATAGCGAGGATGTCGAGCTCCTCCCTCGGTGCGTGAGGGGCTCCGGGCTCCCTCCCTATCGTGAATGACTTCCGTGATGAGTTAGCTCATTCTTTGTTTCATGAAGTATTTTTTATTTAAGCTTGATTGACGACTTGTATGTTTAAGTGGGATATCTCATTTGCATGGACAAAGTAAAAATTATCATGTTTCGCATGCTTGATTTGTATAGATGGTTCGTTTATGTCAATTGTGAGCGGGAGGAGGCCACAAAAGAGCAGGCCACAAATCCGGCAGGAAATAGGGTCCAAAGTAGTCAAATGATTGAGATAAAGCATTTATTGTCAATCTAACCCTGCCATCCATACACCTCTTCGGTTTAGAGTTAGTTCAGGGTCAGAATCTAACTCTAACCTCTAATTGAGTTAGAGTTCTCCTCGTCTCGGTTCATTACCATCATACTTTCCCCATTCCTGTATTTTCAGTATCCTGTGAATCAAAGAGGCCCTTTTTTTGCGGGAAAAATCAAAGAGGCTCTTAGACTGGTTTAGGTCCGGTCATTTTTTATAAACGTGTTATGTCCAAAATTTAATGAACGTGCTCCGGTTTCCACAAAAATAATCCGGTTTCATAGTAATTCATTCATTTATTTATTCTTCTGCGGGTGGTTTGCATGTAATTCGTGAGGTCTAAAATGTAAAGTACCCTAGCATATGCTCCGAGTCGTGCATGCACTACGACCCAGATGCTCTATGTCCCACATGTCCGTGAATGGGAGCACGTGGAAATAGCCTAGGAGTACATATAGGAGGATAAATGCGTGAAAAAATATGTACTGTGAAGCGTCGCCGCGGTTCAAAAAGGAGACCTAAAGTGATGACATCTATAGGTCGCACGCACCCAACTAGTGGTACTAGACATACGACTAATTTTTCCCTAAAAAAAGAGGCATGAGTGCTTAGTACTCCTATTCTATAAACACGAGTCCCATCTGACAACAGCGTTCGTGCTATAGCTAGCTCTCCTCCCTCGTTTCTCTCTTCTAATTCTAAACTCGGCCGACGCCCAGTGGGCGGGGTGGGTTTTCTCAACTGCGTCCCCACCTCATAGTGAAAACGTTACGACTAGAATAAAAATGCCATATACTCCCTCCGTTCATAAATACACCCTCCGTCCTTCAAAGAGTGTACTTCCAACTTTCTTGGAGGATCAAACTATCTCAATGTTTGACTGAGTTTGTACAAAAATATATCAATGCTTGTGAAACCAAATGGTTATATGACAAAAATATATCTTATCACGAATCTAATGCCTAATTTGATCGCATAAATGTTGGTGTATTATTATATAAATACGGTCAAACATAAAAAAGTGTAACTTTCCAACAAAGTTAGAAGTACACTCTTTTAAGGATGGAGGGAGTATAAGCCTTTTTAGATACTATTTCAAACGAAATACAGCATACAAATGTATGTATACATAGTTTAGAGTGTAGATTCACTCATTTTGCTCCATATGTAGTAGTCACTTGCTGGAATCTTTAGAAAGACTTATATTTGGGAACGGAGGGAGTACTATAGTAATAAAACATTAAGGCTACGAGGCAATGCAGTGCTAGTTACAGGAGGCAAGAAGAAGAGATGCATCGATCGACGACGTCCACCTCCTCGACTCAGGGCATCGGCCCACTGAACGGCGCCTAAGTAGCAGCGGCTTTCGTGGCCAGATCGACGTGCTTCTGAACAATGGCTTCCAAAGATTCCAGCCACTGGAAGAAGGCCAACGTCTTTCTGTCCTCGCTTGCCTTGTAGTGGCCTATGTAGACGATTTCCTCGTAGACATGGATGTGCAGGTCGACGGTTTCTTGCATGGCGAGGCGCTGTGTGGCGAGCGCGGCCTCGAGGTGCACATTCTTCATTGCGACCTCCAGCACCTGCAGGGCCACCAGGGCTTGAAAGAGTTCGTCACCATGGAGGCCAATGAGGGTGGCAGGCAATGAATAGCCTGGGCGCGCGGGCTGGAGCAGTACGGCAAGGTCGTCCACGCGCTTCTTGACGGCGGTGAACTTGCGGATGGAGTTGACCATCATGTCGTCCATGCGAGAGGCGAAGCCGGCGTCGGCGAGGGCTATGATGCCTGCGCTCGCTAGCACCGTCTGGAAACTCTGTGCGGTGCGGGGCCACAGGCCAGTGCCTTGGATGATTTGGCACAGCCGACTACCGCTCGCATCCATCGCCTCCATAGGTGCTTGTGGATTCTGGTCACTTGGTCTTGGATTGGAGTGAGTAGTGTTGCGCAGAGACTTGGGAGTAGATGGATTGGAGTGGTGGGGCGCCTTTATTATATGAGAGTCCAAACTCTGTTGCATTCACATCATGCTGGCTCTATTCTGCTTCTCCAATTAATTCCCGCTGCATGTAATTGAGGATGCATCATTGACCATTCAACGTCTCGGGAACCACTACCCTCTCCCTCCTTGGCATTCAAGCACCTATGGACCCGTCGACAACGAGTTGCCTATGGTGACTTCGTAAATTTCAAGATGATAGTGTCGTGCGTGTGTGCGTTCATAAGGGTGAGTGTATGCGCGTGTATATGAGCGCTTGCGTCTGTATTGTGTCAAAAAAAACGTAAATGCGTGTCAAAAAGAGACTAGTCAGTATACTCAATATTGTGCACCTCGGAGAGGAAAATGATAGAACTAGTACGTATTTATTTACGGTGCAGATTCACTCATTTTGCTCCATATGTACTCCATCTTGGTGTAGTCTAGTCACTTGTTGAAATCTCTAGAAGGGCAAATACTCCTTTCTTGTTTACAAGGCTATACTAGCAAGTAGTTGTAGTACAATAGTGGGCTCACATAGCAATTTTGTCTCATGCAACGTTCGGTTTGTGCTTGGCTCTTTGCCTCTTCGAGAAGACGAACAATGATATTACTACTACTGCTTCTACAGTGTTGAATCCACTGCTGCATGTCCATCCACTGCGAGCGGGATGGATAGCTTGTTGTAGAAGTACAACTAAGCAAAAGCCTGTCCTCGTTTGCGAGCAACCGCGCATATGGGCGAGGGAGAAGGCATGTAGTAAAATCAAGCTTCTCCTCGTTGTACGAGTTGACGCGACACATCATAGCACTGGCCCCACATGCTTGCCTCTAAACTTGGCTGAAAGAACCGCAGTGTACAATATATTTGCTGCAACCTCTAACATTTAACCACCACAAATTAAAATATATGTGGCCGTATGCATCGTTCTGATGCAGAGGCCGGGGAGTCCCCCCTTTTCAAAAAAAAACAAATTAAAATATATATTCCTGTCTTGACCAGATGAGCGTGCAAACTACAATCACCAGGGTGACAGGTAGGGCCAGAAGACTATTTTAATTTTTTTTTAAAACTTCGAGACGGCCACATAGCATGGAGCCGACCCGAACGATTTTATAAGCTTACAGGCACGGTACACGCTATCCTAGACTACTCTACACATGAAACTGCCACACGAGCGTTCGGGCTGCGCTTGGCTCTTCGCCACTTCGGGAAGTCAAACAATGATGGAGTACTACTGCACTGGAGGAGTACTACAGTATGCTTCTGGCCATCTGACACCGATTGAACTACTGCATGTCCACCGCGTGCGGGAGGGAGAGCGTGTAGCGAAAGCTTCTCCTAGTCTTGCCAGCCACCACTCTCATGGGTGAGGGAGGGACGCTCCTACCTTTGCGTGTATGACATGTGGGCCCGACAGGTGGGTGGCCAACCTGTCATACAGCCAAAGGCAGGTGCAGTTAAGTCCGCGAGGGAGAGGATAATCAAACTTCTCGTTGATGTACGAGTTGACGCGACACATCAAAGCACTGCACTTGATATATTTCAATAATTTGTGGTTACCGATGCATTAATTACAATGCATGCTTGCATGCCATGACTCTCCTTTTGATACTTGCATGTGTTGATTTAATGCACTTTGCGTATAACTTTTTCTAGTTTTTCTCAGATTCGTCTGCGCGTCCGTGTTGGTTTCCATCTGTACCCCCGCTCGAGTAGTTCTTCCCCCATTAATCGCGCCAGTTTCCAAAGCAGAAAATGGCTACAGGCAAATGCATGCAGCGCCGGATGCAGCTTGACCGCCTGGGGAAGCCAACTCAAGCGAAAAGGAAGGAGGACTAGCCAACCATTGCATGCGCATTTACTATTGATATTTATGCAGCTTACTCATGCACAGGGGCAAAATTTGTCCAAGAAACTCAAACTACTTCCTTCCTTGGTATGTGGGAGCGGAATAATGCGCAGAGTATAAAATATGGGACGGTAAAGCTTTGTAATGCCCCGTCCCAAGCCAGAGATGGTTGTGTACGAGGAGGGCGAGGTCATGTAGACGGAACAAGAACCGGTGAGGGAGCTCACTAAGGTCTCCATGGACCTCACCGTGCTCCACTACACCTAGTGCCTCCGCCCCTTGACGCCTCCAATGTATGAGGTTTGAATACACCTCATCCGTTCGGCTGATTGAGCAAGGTGCAGGTTTCTTGATTGATGTGATGTTTGATTGATTTCTGCAGTGCAAGGGAGGGCACCTGGCCTGCGCCGACTGCCGCATCGAGCGCCCCGGGAACCAGCGGCAGTGCCAGAAGTGCGAGCGCGGCGGTGGCCTTCACGTGTGGCGCACGGCGGTGGAAGCCATCATTTTGTCGCTGAGGGTGGTGTGCCCGCATGAAGGCTGTGGGCTCTACGTCACTTACCACAAGCTCGCCCATCACCAGAGCGTGTGTCCGCTCGCACCCTGCAAATGCCCGGTGCCCGTCTACGGCTACGAAGGCCCGCCATTGGCGCTCTACCACCACATCAGCAACGTGCATCCCATGCCCATGCACAGGATCCTGTACGGCAAGGTGCTCCAGCTGCAAGTGCCACTGTCGGAGCCACGGCTCTTGCTATTCGCGGAGGAGGATGGTCGCACATTTTTCTTGGTCGGTGGCGTGCTCGACATCGGCGCGCCTATCGCCATGTCGGTAGTCTCCATCAGAGCGGGGCCGTCCCCACTGTAGCACTATGTGGCCAAGCTGTGGGCGAACGGCCCGCCGGGGGAGCCCAAAGGCACGACCGATGCCCTCAAGGTGGAAATGGAGGTGACAAGCAGCAAGGATCCCGGCGACATCGACGTGCAGGAGCTGACCTTCTTCACAGTTCCGCCCAAGCTGCTGGCCGGGGCTAAGCTGGTGTCCCTCCACATTCATATTGACAAGCTCACGTCCTAAATGTTTCTACAGTGCCTTCTATTTATCTTAGTAATATGCTAATATAGGGATTACCTCGGTCTACTTTAGCTTAAGAAATGGTGGGTTTTGGTGGCGATGCAGCAATTACTTCGACATCAGATCAGTAATTTCCAATAGTCGAACGGATATTTTGTGTCTGTTGGATATAAAGTTCCTTTGGGTAAGAAGTACTAGATAAAAGTAGATGTATGTAGACGTATTTTAGTTACTGATCCACTTTTTATCCATTTTGATGACAAGCACTCCCTCCGTTCCACAATACATGCCTTCCATTTGTCAAAATATAGATATATCTAGACATGTTTTAGTATATAGGTACATCCATGATAGAGCCAGTCGGATGGTTGAGAACACTACAATTCGTAGCTACAGATGCGTGTGTGACTCCCAGATGCAGAAGCCGGGGGTCATCATCCTCCTTTTCGAGAAAAAACAGACGCGTGTGTGAGAGGACGAGTGCATGCGTGCACCTATTCTCCTCCTGTATAACGTACTAAACTCAGAGTACAAGTTTTTGTGGGGGGCACGATGGTGCGTGTGAGAAGTCCAGAGAGATAGGTTTAATCCATCTAAAAAAAGACTAGCCTATAGATCGCCGCGCGGCTATTCTTGTCGAACGCCCGATTAACCATAAGATATGTATACGACGATGCCAGTTATTGCACGTACGTAGTAGAAAAAGTACACCACGGCTAAGAACACGTGCCCACGTAACACCATCCAGGAATAGTGCCGCACTTCGAAACTAGAACCGTCAATAAATTTTGAGATTGCGTCTCGTCACATTCCAAATTACTCCATGTTATATTTAATTGCAAACCTGTTCACACTGATCACAACCTAAACGGTTTCCCACGTAGAAGTTAATGCACCGCGCCTAAGTGTTTTGAGATTATTTGGTTTTCATAATATGACTTACACACCTAGACGGAGGGAGTAGTACTATGTTATAAATACTAGTATGCCAAGATGACTGCACATTCCTCCTCAACTCCTCATCCACAAAAACAAACAAGTCATTCAGCATCCTTCCCTTGCGTCCGCCATGGCGAGCGTGAGTTCTAGGTCGAGAGATTGCCACCAGGGAGAGGCGAGTATGGATGCGGAAGCACGAGAGATGTCCCGCCTCGCTGTGAAAGAAGCCGACATGTCCCGCCGCACGGAAGTAGCAGCACAGAGGTCCCGCCACGCCGCTAAAGTAGCACGGAGGTCCCGCCGCGCCGTCGATGCAGCAGACTGGTCCGGCCGCACCGCGGAAGCACCAGAGATGTGCCACCGCGCTGCGAATGCAGCAGAGATGTCCCACCGCGCTGCGGCGGCCTGGGAAAATTTCTTGTGGGCAGGCGATGACTGTTACAGGCGCATGCATGCGATCGTCCATAGTCAGATGGATCAGATCTCCGGTTGGGCGACGTTGCAGGACGACATGAAAGCCTCGTTTGAACAGGCTACCGACATCATCCGGCAACTAAGGGAGGGCAATGTGAGGCTCCGGGCCGAGCGCGACCTGCTGAGGAGACCAGTGCCTTGTTAAAGAGGACCGACGTCATTGTCAAGAAACTTATGGACGAGAATGACATGCTCCGCATCGAGCGCCAAAGGCTGGTGGAGGAATCCGCGGATGCTCTCAACCAGCGTCTTGAGGACACGAAAGAGCTCATCGCCGCTCGCCGCGAAGACTAGTTCCCCCGGCCTGCAGGAACCATCAAGAAAGTAGAGATCAGCGAGCCAGATCCTTTTCTTCCTTCTTCTTTTGCCCTTGTGTATTTCGGGCATAGCCGCATGTGGCTTTTTTAACTAACTTTCTAATTATGTAAGACAATTAATCGTCTTTATATATTCATCAGTCTTGCTATAAGTCGCAGTAGATCCTATATAGGTCCGTCGGATCTTACATCAAGATCCGTGCTTTCAGATTTTCTTTTTTCTCTCTTAAATCTCAGTCGAGTGAGACATAGCCACGCCATTAAACAGAAGCTCGGGCGCCATTAATGGAGACCTAGGGAGAGAGGTAGATGGCAAATGGAGGTCAAAGGGTTCTCCTCCCGATAAGCACGCGCAGGGGTCTGATCGCACGCCTCTCGTACTCAAATAGCTACCCTGCATGGCGCCTCCTAGCTAATAAAAAATGGGGACGCGTGGTGGCATGTAAATGGTAGTAAATAGAACGCCCATGGTTTCAATAATACTTATGTTTCCGATTGCAACGTGACAACACTTGTTCCAAAATGACTTTGTTGATTGTTAATGTGTGCGCCTTCGCAAATCAGACATGGCACTAAGCCAAGTTTCATTATTTTCATGCGTGTTTTGGATTTACAGGAATTAAAAAATTAAGTTTCTCAATGTTTCTAGCCCAGCCATGACGCCCAGAATTTTGAATTTCATTCCCATTTCTTGCATGGAACCTAGAAATTTACCCAAGGACACACATGTGATTTTTCAACCAACTTTGGTGCACTGGAACATGTGCTTGTATTTCAAATTTGAATTATGCACACAAAGGTGACATATTCCCTCTCAGAACCACGAGCCTTCTTGAGAGAAGCTCCGATTTGCAAGAAGCTTATACCCAAATTTGTTCCTATTCAGCCAATTTTTTACCACGGCATGGTACTACCATGACATGACACCATGCCAAGTATCATGCTTTTAAAACCAAGTTTCTCAATGTTCTCGACCGAGCCACGATGCCCAGATGTTTGAATTTTATTCTCATTTTTTGCATGGGACCTATAAATTCACCCGAGGACACAAATGTGATTTTTCAACCAACTTTGGTGCACGGGAGCATGTGCTTGTAGTTCAAATTTGAATTATGCACATTAAATGACCAAAAACTAAATTAATGTGTAAAAAAGGCAAAACGAAGCCGGAATGATTTCCAAAATTTAACAGGGCACTCATGTAGTTCTATGTTGCCTTTGTAAATAAACTCAAGGGGGACAACGTATATCGCTTCGCACTCAAAGGTGGCACGTTCCCTCTCAGAACCACGAGCCTTCTTCAGAGAAGCTTTGGTTTGCAAGAAGCTTATACCAAAATCTGTTCCTATTCGGCCAATTCTTTTACCACAGCATGGTAGTACCATGACATGACACCCATGCCAAGTTTCATGATTTTCAGACGTGTTTTGGATTTACAAGAATTTAAGAACCAAGTTTCTCAATGTTCTCGGCCGAGCCACGATGCCCAAATATTTGAATTTTATTCTCATTTCTTGTATGGGACCTAGAAATTCACCCGAGGACACAAATGTGATTTTTCAACCAACTTTGGTGCACGAGAGCATGTGCTTGTAGTTCAAATTTGACTTATGCACATTAAATGACCAGAAACTCAATTAATGTATAAAAACGACAAACGAACCTGGAATAATTCCAAAATTTAACAGGGCACTCATGTAGTTCTATGTTGCCTTTGTTAAGAATCTCAAGGGTGGGGGGGGGGGCAGCGTATATCGTTTCACACTCAAAGGTGGCACGTTCCCTCTTAGAACCGCGAGCTTCCAAATTGGACCAATTTATTACCACAACATGTTAGTGCCATGACATGACCCCATGCCAAGTTTCTTGATTTTCACACGAGTTTTGGATTTATATGAATTTAAAATCTAAGTTTCTCGATGTTCTCGGCCAAGTTGCGACGCCCAGATGTTTGAATTTCATTCTCATTTCTTCCATGGGACCTAGAATTCAACCAAGGACACCCATGTGATTTTTCAACCAACTTTGGTGCACCGGAGCATGTGCATGCAGTTCATATTTAGATTATGCACTTTAAAAGTCCAGAAACTCAATTAATGTATAAAAAGGCCAAACGAACCCGAAATAATTCCAAAATTTAACAGGGCGCTCATATAGTTCTATGTTACCTCTGTAAAGAAAATCAGGGGGGCAGGCAGCGTATATCGTTTCGCACACAAAGGTGACACGTTCCCTCTCGGAACCACGAGGCTTGTTGAGAGAATTTCCGGTTTTGGAAGAAGCTTATACCAAAACTTGTCCCAATTCAGCCAAAAAATATACATATGAAAACAGGGTTTAGATTATCCCGAACATCTCGCTACCTAGACCAATAATGTACTATGATTTGAATTCAACATAAAATGGATACAAATATTTGAATTGGAGAGCGTATGGTACATGTAGTTCATAGTGAAATATGATTACTGCTATATGCATGTTTTTTGTTATCAAGATAATATTTAAATTATTGTATAACTTGACAACAATCGTACTCAAATAAGGAAAATTGATTCAAATTTAGTCCATATGGTAGACGACAATATATATGTTCACATGGTGGAGTAAAATGTTCATATATGATTTAAGATCAAAATGTATGACTACATCAATTATAAACCGCAAGGTCACCTAACGATATATTCGAATTCAACATAACATGGATTCAAAAATTGAAATTCGAGATCATGGCATCTATAATCATATAAAAAGGGACATTACTCTTTCTTTGGTGGGAATTGATTTGTTTTTTGTTGTTGTTGAGGTAAGTGGAATCGATTTGGTACTGTGCAGGGTAATCTTGTTCTCCCGATTTTTTTTACATTTTTCTTGTAGTTTTTTCAATGGCATCTATAGCAATATAGTAAAAGGGGACATGACTCTTTTGTGTCTTGTATGAATTTTTTTTACATGTTAAGTTTGTTCTGCCGAACAAGGAATCTGCACCTTGTTATCCCAAAATTTTCAAGCTCGAGTATGTTTTGTCTCACCTGCTTTGAAACTCCTGCTTCTTCAACCGGCACCGCGCTTTGTTATCCCGAAATTTGGACGCGTGCGAGAACTCCCTCCTCATTCGAAATCGCTCCCGCAGCCCAGACACACGAAATCCCCCTTCTACCCCTTAGCCGGAAATGAAGCTCCACGTCGCGGTGTCAAAATTGGTGGGGGTACACTGGTAACTTACCCTATATTACGGACAAGCGCGTCCCTAATCTTGGCTCCCCCCTCCCCCTTCGCCCCGCGCCATTCGTACACAGAGGCCGCCAAAACCCGCGAAACCCCATGCTCCTCCGTCGGCCTCCCGACCGCTGCCCAACCGGAGACTCTTCCCCGACTACGTCGGCCACTGCAACAGCTCGCCGTCCCTCATCCACCGCACTGGATGAGGATCCGTTGTCGATCTCGTCGTCCCACCGGATCAGCTGCCCCATCCTCCACCTCCAAGGAGCTGCCCCGATGTTCGCCTCGTCTATCGCGCCACCTCAATCACCACAGCGCCGTCTTGACCTGCCCCACCGGAACTGCAGCACCCTCACCAATTCCTCCGATGAAGCCGAGGCCAACTCGGCGCCACCAAGGAGGTTCTGCACTCACCGCTGCATTTTATCTTTTATTCGATCTCACGGGGCTGCCAGTGCTCGATACCGAGCAGACATGGCGGGTATCCACCGACGGCACCGTCGCCGGCCACATCATCCACGACCTCCCTCCCCCATGTCGTTGCTTCCTCGGCGGCGACTTCCACAACGGCACTAGCTGCAGCTGCTCCGGCTCTCGCTCGTGCTGCGGATCTGTTCTTGCTGTTGGTCGCGCTGCTGCACTACTCCTGATTTCGTTCGTGTTGCTGCTCTGCTCTTGCTCTCGCTTGCGCTGCTGCTGCTGCACGACCTCCGGCAGCTACAGGAGTTGCTGCTTTAGCCCTCGCTCGCGGTGCTACTGCACGACTTGCTCTCTACTAGTGCGTTCCCTGTTGGAGCGTCTGCTGATTTAGATCACTGCTTCTCTGCTACTAGTGCTCGAACGCCCTAAACATCTATTGCAATGCTCTGTTACTAGTTCAATCAGTTTCGACAGTAAAATTCAGTTTCGATTGTGAAGTTCATTTTCTTTAGTTAAGTTCAGAGTGAACAGTACTTACAGCGTCTGTCGGAGCGGACGTGGCGCGGCTGATGCGTTTTACATCTAGCACTTTTTGGTGATGTATTTTACATCATCTATTGCAGATGATATTAGGGTCCCACTTCAGATTAACGTTCTTTGTCTTGTCATGCTTCAGCCTCGTCGCCGTACACCTTAGCGGAGCTGGTCCAACGATGGAATTGTCCATCATAGCGGAGCAGTACCCTCGGTGCCGTTTCCAGAGGCCTCGGATCTTCTTCCCCGCCTCCGACAATCACACCATCATCATCACCATCCTCCATGTCCAACCCAATGATGCTAAGGTCCACAAGGCTATGCCAAAGAGGTTGTACACTCGTCGCATCACTTTGTTTCTCCATTCCTCTGTTCTTCCAATTCATGTGAGCCAAACACCCAGGTTGACTAAAATCCTATGTTTCCAAATGCTCTGTTTTGCACATGCATTCCTATCCTATTCTTGTGTTTTTCCTGTCCCTGCATTTATAGAATCCTCCAATTCTAAGGAGCCCTTACAGATTTACTTCATTTTCAGATAGGTGTCAAAGAAAACTTTGTGTGTTATGTCCTGCTCCTACCGTGCTATCATCCACCCCACCCGAGGTGCACCATCGACAGAAGCGTTCACTGCAGTAGAGACCCCCCCCTACAGACTTTCTTTTGCCGCCTCAGATCATCTTCCCCGTTGCCGGCAGCCATGCCAACTGCATTACCATCATCGACTGAGCAGATGAACCTGAGGACTACACAGTTCTAGAAGAGAGGTCACAGTCTTTCGTGTTTGCTTAGGTTATACATCGGTTATTATTACCTGCTACTTTATCGTTCTATCTTGAGTTTTGAATTGCCCATGGGTCTCATATCGAGCCAGCAACGAATAGTATTTGTCTACTATCTGGTTCATCTAGGGTTTTCTACGTGGTTCATGTTGGGTGGGCAACAACAATAGATGATCCATTGTCTATCTTTTTAAACTGAAGCTATAATCTACATGCTATCATTAGTTTTGGATCACTCGATTACTACCATTAGTCTCGATTTTTGCATGCACCCCTTAGGCCTTACAAAATATAACTATTTTTTATTATGCATGTCAGATATTGTACACAATCGTACTGAAGATGTACAGAAAAATAGAAGACCGTTGCGTGCGAATATAATGTCATGCAGACACCGCTACATGGTGGGCGAAGTGCACCCCCTCCTGCATTTCCAGATTGTATTCCAGAGGAAGATAACTGTTCAGATGGAGATTCAGAAGGAGACGACCACGCCTGTTTACCACCTCAGGTGTTTGCACTAACCTGGCATGCTGATGTTGGTCATATCATGCATATGGCGCCTTGCATTGCTTGTATTATACATCTTATATGTCATCATCTTAGTTTAGATTTGCTTTGTGTGAATGCCACCTGTTTGGTTTCTCTATCATACTCCCACCATTCCTAAATATTTGTCTTTTTAGAGATTTCAACAAGTGACCAGCTTTTTAGTCATCGTATATGTGAATTGTATCATGCCATATTTTTTTCCATAATGTATTCCATTTGTCAACAATGTTTATGCATTCATCTACTCTTCCTGTGCATCAGCCATTTGAGTCGGTCATGGGAAAATCTGGAGTGAAAACAAGGTCTTCTGAGCAGTCAGTGCTACCTGCCGATGCAGATTTCTTGCTGGTTACAGATAGCTCCTCAGAGGAGGATTCAGAGAGAGATGATCAGTCGTATCCCCCCCCCCGAGGTGCATGCTCTAACTTGGCTGGGTTATATTGCTCATATCATGCATATGGTGTCTTGCATTGCCATGCCATCTGCTTAGATTAGACATGCTTTGTGTGAATGCCTCCTATTTGCTCTCTATCAGATATGTGAATTATGCAATGCCATGTTTTTCAGCCAGTTATCATATATGTGAGTTATGCACCGCCATGGAGCTAGGCATCATATATGTGAATTATCTCATGCCATATATTTTTTTCATTACATATTCCATTTGTCGACAATCTGTGTATATTGAACTACTCTTCATGTGTATCAGCCATTTGAGCCGGTTATGGAAAAATCTGGAGTGAAAACAAGGTCTTCAGAGCAGGCAATGGTACCTGTTGAAGCATATATCTCGATGGTTACAGGGAGCTCCTTAGAGGAGGATTCAGAGACAGATGACTAGTCCTATATCCCACCTAAGGTGTATGCTCTAAGTTGCAATGTTTATATTTCTCATATGATGCATACGGTGTCTTGCATTGCTTAGTTTAGACATCATATGCACAATATTGAATTCTATCTGCTTAGTTTAGAGACCATACATGCGAGTGCCAGCTGCTTAGTATATGAATCAATTATGTCAATTATATCATGCCCTCCTGTATACTTAGACAACATGTATGTGAATTATTTCATCCCAACCTATTTTAGAAAGACATCATATAGTTTTGTCATGTCATCCTGTTTAGGTACTCATCTTATGTTGATTTATGCCATTATATCCTGTTAAATTATCCATCATATATCTGAAACTGTGTCATGCTATCCTGTTTAGTTAGGCATCATATATGTGAAATTGTGTCATGTTGTCCTGTTTGGTTAGACAACATATATGTGAATTAC
This sequence comes from Triticum aestivum, assembly GCF_018294505.1. Classification (NCBI taxonomy): domain Eukaryota; kingdom Viridiplantae; phylum Streptophyta; class Magnoliopsida; order Poales; family Poaceae; genus Triticum; species Triticum aestivum. Next base: position 618,077,263 of record NC_057801.1, read on the forward strand.
CACATCTGTCTATCATACAATGTCTGTATGTTCAATTTCTTTTCTTGTTTATCAGCCATTTGAATTGGAGGTTGTGATGGCAGTATCTAAGGGAGTAAAAACCCGTTCTTCACAAAAGACAGTGCTACCCGTCGATGCAGATGGAACCATGGTTGTACTGGCCCACAAACTAGCCCCACCACACATAATCAAGACTCTTCCAGATTGCACACTTACACCGTTGGGCAGAGAACCAGCTACAACCCATCTGTCGGTGTACTAGAGTAGGGGTACCCTAGTATCCCGAACTCGTGCACGGGCAGTTGCAGCGCCCCGCGGCAAGGCTTGCCGGGTGACCGCCAAGACCCTCCGTGGCTCCCTCGAAGACCATTCAAGAACAAAGTACTCAAACCAAGGCCCCGGCAAGAGGAGCTTGCCGGGAAGGCCAACCCAGGCCCCGGCAAGAGGATCTTGCCGGGAAGAGACAAGACCCCGGCAAGAGGAGCTTGCCGGGAAGGCCACTCAAGGCATACCAAGAAAGCTTGCCGTGACGCGCCCTGCGTCCCGGCAAGGCCCGGTGAGCGACAAGCTCCCAAACACGACAAGACGACGACCGCGGCAAGGAGGTTGCCGCGGGAAACCCCCACTTCGTGCCCGCGCTCCAGCACACCTGCTAGCATGTCGCTCTAGGACTCTCCCAAGCACACGTGGCAGGAGGCTGTGCAGTAGGGGTGCGAGGTGGCAAGCGGAGACGAAGAGAAGGCCATCGTGGCAAATGGTGGCGCTCCTAACGGTCACTTTTTGCACTGTTTAGGCAACTCAGACAGGCATTTAATGCCCTTGTCCCCTGCCGTCAGAGTTAGGTAGGGTGCACTGTATCCACAGTAGCGGTAGCTGCACCTACCGCATCCTTTTCCATTTTTACCCTTCTTGTCTATGTTGCCCCCTGTCGGTGACCCCGTGAAAGTATAAAAGGAGGCCCAGGCGCAACGTAGAAGGGGTTCGGAGGTTCGGAGGTTCGGAGGTTCGGAGGTTTGGCCAGTTCGGCTCACTCGAAACACCAGGAACACTCTCACGCTCAGTCTGGCAGGGTCCATCGCTCCTGAGCAAGAATCCAATATACACAAACAAGCTGCAGTAGGGTTTTACGCATCCGTGCGGCCCGAAGCTGGGTAAAAACCGCTCGCGTGTACCGCCTCGATCCGCTCTTTGTGCGACCTCCGCCCCCCACCGAACCGAAAGGGGCCCTGTCCCCATAGGTGTTGGTGGAATCAGCCTCCCCGACATCTCTGGCGCGCCAGGTAGAGGGCGTCGAGATCGTGCGAACCCGATCCGGCATGCACGCGAGCTAAATCTTCATCGTCTTCACCGACATGCCACCGAAGAAGAAGGCTTCAGGGGCAACAACCCCGTCTGCGTCGATTCCACCACCTCCGGAGCAGGCGGACGGTGGAGTGGACGCCGGCGGAAGAATGGACATCGATGAGGGTGCCCACAGCGCTGCCAAGTCCAAGGACAAGGCCGCGCAGACCTTGGCGTCCATACGCCCACCGCGCCCATCTCAGGAGGCGCAGGACCAGCAGCGTCATAGCGTTCGCAGCACCATACGTCCGCTGGCCCAAGATCAAGCTAGTGGTTCGCGTGGCGCTCAAGACCAGCATGCACGCCAGCATGCTGGCCCCAGTGAGGTGCGGTCGCCTGGACGGGACACTGCTCCTTCTAACTTGGTTAGGAGTCCGAGCATGTCCCGCTCCTCGCACCGTTCACCTCTGCCGCCCACCACACCGGCGGAAGCTTTGGCGTGGGCCCAGCTACTCCTGGATTACCCTCCGACGGCGGACAAGACCGATGAATGGAGGGCCACTATCTAGAGCCTCATCGGCTTCGCCAACGGCGACACTGCGCGGCAACCAAGCACCTCGCTACCAAGGCAGGACAGCCAGGCGCGAGCCGATGGCAACAAGACCGGGGAGGTGCGACTTCCATGCACTCTCTACTACGAAGGCCAAAGTCGCCGACTCGCCGGGTCCACCCCGACAGCGGCTCCACCGCGTCGTCGGACCCACGAGCTCGTCGCGACCAGCGCCAAGTTCTTCATGAACGACAACAAGAAGACGCTCGAACCCGCATCGAGCGCCGAAGAGAAGCGCGACGTCAATCCGACAAGCGCGCTGGGCCCTCTGTTGACATGCATGCGCCAGGGGAACCAGGCGATCTGCCGTACGCGGTAGGTTGTCCTGCGTTCACTCGTGAGCTGCGGCAAGTCCAGTGGCCCAGCACAAAGAATTTCAAACCAGACGTACCAGAGAAGTACGACGGCAAGACGCATCCGTCGGAGTTTCTCAGCATCTACACCATCGCGGTGCAGGCTGCCGGGGGACGGGACGACAAGATCCTTGCCAACTACTTCCCACTGGTACTCAAGCCCAATGTCAGATCCTGGCTCATGCACTTGCCGAACAACTCCATATCCTCCTGGGCTGATCTGAGCCATCATTTTGTCGGCGCCTTTACAGGCGGCCACAAGCCACATGGCCAAGAACGCGATCTTCATCTGCTCGCCCAGAAGGAAGGAGAGCCACTGCGCAAGTACATTCAGAGATTCAGCCGTGTACAGCACAACATCCCAGACGTCCACCCCACCGCGATCATCAGCGCGTTCCATCAGAACGTGCGAAACCGAAGGATGAGGGAGGAGATGGCGATGTGTAAGATCAGAGACGTCAGCGAGCTTTACGCCCTGGCCGACAAGTGTGCACGCGCTGAAGAGGGGAGGAGGCTCCCCGGAGAGGATACAGGAGCAGGAGGATCTGACAGTGAGGATGCCGCCCCGGCAAAGAAAGGTCGGCGGCGGAACAACAGAAGGAGGAAGGGCAAGGAAGTGCTAGCTGTCGAGCAGTCCGGCAACGGAGGTGGCGCCAAGGAAGCTAAGGGTGGTGGCTCCGGCAAGGAGGCCCAGCCTATGGCGGCCGCCGACAAGCATGACGGCTCCGACAAGCAGTATTGTAAGATTCACCGCACCAAGGGTCACGATCTCCAGAATTGCAAGAAGGTTGAGCAGCTCGTTGAGCTACAGAAAGCTGAGTACGAGCGGCGCGACAAGGAGAAGGCCCAGGAAAGAGCTGGTGGATCCGGCAAGAAACGTCCCGGCCGGGGAGGACGCCGCGGCAAGATCAAGCAGCGGCAAGGAGACAGACCTCCCCGCGGCCGCGACAAGGATGAAGATGACGACGATGCCGAAGACATGGATGATGACGAGGCCGATGAGCAGGAATTTCAGAAAGCCACAGAGGTCCTGTGCGTTGACGGTGGTGCTTCACTGCATACTTCGCACCGCCAACTCAACCAGTGGATGCGGGAAGTGAATGCAGCAGAGCCATACATAGAGTCACGCAAGCCTCTGAAATGGTCCAGCACGCCTATCATCTTCGACATTGAGGATCACCCTGATCGCATAACTGCGGTTGGGTGCTTGCCGATGTTGGTTTCACCAACTATCCGCGACCTCAAGGTCACAAAGATGCTAGTTGGCGGCGGGGCCGGCTTGAATCTGATCTCCTCCTCGGTCCTTCAGAAACTCCAAATCCCTGATAGCGAGCTCGAGGAGACCGGCACATTCCAAGGAATCAGCCCGGGAAGAAGCAAGCCGAAGGGAAAGATCACGCTGCCGGTCACATTTGGCAGCGAGATGAACTTCAGAACTGAGAGGGTCACATTTGACGTTGCCGATTTTCCATTACCCTACAATGGGATCCTTGGCCGTCTAGCGCTCGCCAATTTTATGGCAGCCTCTCACTATGCATACAACATGCTCAAGATGCCAGGTCCGATAAGTGTCATCTCTGTCCCCGGCAACAAGAAGGATGCCCTTATCTGCGCCGACAAAATCTACCGAGAAGCAGCAGCCGCAGCTGATCACAACATACTTGCCGCTGAAGCTCCCGGGGGGAGGAAGAAGACAAAGTCCGGCAAGAGCTCTGGTGCCCACTCCGGCAAGCGCACCTCTTCGGAGTGCTGCGCTACCGTCGAGGACGCACCATCGAGCTCCACCGGCAAGTGCAAGAAGACGATGGCAGCTCCACCCGAGACCAAGAAGGTGCCCGCCAAGAAGGACGGCACTGGTGGTACCTTCACCATCAGTGCCACGCTTGACCCCAAATAGGAAAGCGTGCTCGTTGCTTTCCTGCGGGCGAATGTCGACGTGTTTGCATGGCAACCATCTGATATCCCTGGTGTTCCCAGGAAAGTAATCGAGCACAACCTTGCCATTTGTCCTCATGCGCGGCCCGTCAAGCAGAGAGTCAGGAAGCAAGCGGTGGAGCGCCAAGAGTTCATTGCAGAAGAGATCAGGAAATTGGAAGCAGTTGGCCAATCCTGTAGTCGTGCGCAAGGCGAACGGGAAATGGAGGCTTTGTATGGACTTCACTGATGTCAATAAAGCTTGTCCCAAAGATCCATTTCCCTTGCCGCGCATTGACCAGATTGTTGACTCCACAGCTGGATGTGATTTGCTTTCATTTCTTGATGCATACTCAGGATACCATCAAATCTTCATGGCAGAAGAAGATGAGGAAAAAACCGCATTTATCACCCCTTGCGGCACATACTGTTTTATACGGATGCCCTTTGGGTTGAAGAATGCTGGTTCAACATTTGCAAGGGTAGTCCATGTCGCTTTTGAGAAACAGATACACAGAAATGTGGAAGCCTACATGGATGATATAGTGGTCAAGAGCAACGACAAGGCTACCCTGATCCAAGATTTAGAAGAAACTTTTGCAAATCTGCGCAAGATCAACCTCAAGCTCAACCCCGAGAAGTGCGTGTTTGGAGCCCCTTCCAGCAAGCTTCTCGGTTTCTTTGTGTCTCAGTGGGGAATTGAAGCCAACCCCGACAAGATCAAAGCCATCAAGCAGATTGAAGCACCGAAGCGCGTCAAGGATGTGCGAAGGCTTGCCGGTTGCGTGGCTGCTCTCAGCAGGTTCATCTCTAAGTCTGCTGAGCGCGCCCTGCCTTTTTTCAAAATATTGAAAAAGGCAGGTCCAATGAAATGGACTCCGGAAGCGGAGGCCGCGCTGCAGGACTTGAAGAGGTACCTGTCCTCCACTCCAATACTTCTCGCACCTAAGCCACAAGAGAAGTTGCTGCTGTACCTAGCGGCAACCAATCAAGTGGTTAGTGCTGCGTTAGTAGCGGAGAGGGAGGCGGATGATGAGCCAGCGACCGCGACAAGTGAATCCAGCGACAAGCAGGGGGCTTCTTCGACAAGCTCTGGTCCCGACAAAGTTGAATCTGCGCAGACGTGCAAGGAGGTGCAGAAGAAGATGGTGCATCGCCTAGTTTACTTTGTCAGCTCCCTTCTCCAGGGGGCTAGGTCGAGGTACTCTGGTGTGCAAACATTGCTTTTCGGCCTCCTCATGGCCTCGAGAAAGCTGCGCCATTACTTCCAGGCACATGAGATAACAGTTGTCACTCGCTTTCCGCTGAAGAGGATACTGCAGAATCCAGAAGCAACAGCAGGATTGTCGAGTGGGCATTGGAACTGTCAAGCTTTGGCCTCAAGTTTGAGAGCACTACAACGATCCAAAGCAGGGCATTGGCAGAGTTCATAGCAGAGTGGACGCCAACTCCAGATGAAGAAATTCCAGAGACGAGCATCCCCGTCAAGGAGACAAGCAAAGAGTGGCTGATGTACTTTGATGGTGCCTTCTCGCTGCAAGCGCCGGTGCTGCGTGCTGCTTATCGAACCCACCGGAGAGCACCCTCAAGTACGTAGTCCAGATGCACTTTCCCAAGGAGCAAGCAACGAACAATACTGCAGAGTATGAGGGTTTGCTTGCCGGCCTCAGAATCGCAGCCGACCTTGGGATCAAGAAACTCATTGTAAGGGGTGACTCACAGCTTGTCGTCCGCCAAGTGAACAAGAACTACCAAAGTCCATTGATGGAAGCTTATGTTGATGAAGTGAGAAAGCTAGAAGAACACTTTGACGGCCCTGCAATGGAACATGTTCCACGAGCTCAGAATGAAATTGCTGACGACCTATCAAAGTGCGCAGCACTAAAGCTACCTGTGGAACCAGGGATCTTTGTGCTCAAGCTGACTCAACCATCCGTGACACCATCAACTAGACGGAATAAGAAGAGGAAGTTGGTTTCTGGTGACTACTTTCCGGCAGGCTTCCCGAAGCCGCCGCCAAGAAGGTCCCCAAGATCGACGCCAAGAGTGCTGAGGAGCAGTCTGCTCCGGCGAACCCTCTTGGTTTGTTCCGTTGAAGCAAATGCTCCCGACAAGTTTTGCTCCGGCAAGCTTGTCGGGGAATATCACGCTCCGGCCGAACCGCAGGTTCTTGCCGTAGAAGCGGATGTTCCCGCAGCAACAGATACGCCTTTAGTCCTTGTTGTCGAGCCACAAGCTCCAGCATGGGCGCAGCATATTGTCCATTTCCTTCAGACAGGAGAGCTTCCCGAAGAGCAAGAAGAAGCTGAAAGAGTAGCCCGGCAGTCAAGTATGTACAAGTTTGTCAACAACACACTGTACAGAATAAGACTCACGGTGTGAAATTGAAGTGCATTCGCCGGGAAGATGGACAACAGCTGTTGGCAGAGATACATGGAGGCATATGTGGTCACCACATTGGCGCAAGAGCGCTTGTCGGCAAAGCATTCCGACAAGGCTTCTTCTGGCCGACAGCCCTCCAGGATGCAACTGCACAAGTAACCAAGTGTGAAGCGTGCTAGTTCCATTCAAGCAGATACACCAGCCAGCTCAAGCTCTCCAGACGATCCCTTTATCCTGGCCATTTTCGGTCTGGGGGCTCGACATCCTCGGCCCCTTCCCCCGAGCTGTCGGGGGCTTTGAGTTCTTGTACGTTGCAATCAACAAGTTCACAAAGTGGCCGGAAGTGGAACCAGTGAGGAAGGTGACAGCACAGTCAGCAGTCAAGTTCTTCAGGTCGATTGTTTGCCATTTCGGGGTTCCTAACAGGATCATCACCGACAAGGGCACACAATTTACGAGCCGCACCTTCATGCAGTATGTCCAAGATCTTGGCCGCCAAGGTCTGCTTCGCTTCTGTTGCTCACCCGAGAAGCAACGGTCAAGCGGAGAGGGCAAATGCTGAAGTGCTGCGAGGCCTCAAGACCAGAACTTTCGACAGGCTGCACAAGTGCGGCAGAAACTGGATGGGGGAGCTGCCGGTGGTTCTTTGGTCGATCAGGACGACGCCAAATCGAGCCACTGGCCAGACACCCTTTGCTCTAGTCTATGGAGCAGAGGCAGTTCTCCCACAGAACTCGTTTACGGGTCACCTCGAGTGCTCGCTTATGATGAGCTCGAGCAAGAGCAGCTGCGGCAAGATGAACGCGCTGCTCCTTGAGGAAGACCGTCTCCAGGGTGTTGTGCGAGCCGCTCGCTACCAGCAAGCTTTGCGTCGCTACCATAGCCGCAAAGTTAAAGCCAGGAGCTTCGAGGAAGGCGACCTTGTTCTTCGGCGCGTTCAGTCCGCCAAGAATTCCAACAAGTTGACGCCGAAGTGGGAAGGCCCCTTATTCGGGTGAAACGAGTCACTAGGCCCGGCGCTGTCGCCTTGAGACCGAGATGGCACTCCGGTGAGCAACTCCTGGAACATCGAACATCTTCGTAAGTTTTACCCGTAAGGCGCGGTTGCCGGAAGCTTTTCCGGCAACCACCTTTTGTACAAGTCTTGCCGCTGTTGCATGTAATCCTTTGTACAAAGCCGGGTGCAGACCCCGTGCACCAGTAAAGCTCATGTGCCCCGCACATCTTGTCAGTTTTTTATGCTATAATCCTTTTTCGCATATGTTATCTGACACTTTGTGCAGCACTAGACACCGGTAAGCAATAACGAGCCCAAGTCTCCATATCATTACTTTATTTCTCTGTTTCTTTCTCAAGAGAAGGAAGGTTCCCTCGCCCACAAGGTTTACCGGGGGGGAAGGAGAAGATAATGGTGTGGACCAGGCCGTTCAAGAAAGTTTCTCCTTGCCGGGAAGCAGACGACAAGAAAGCTAAGTTGCTAAAGCTTGAGCAATCAGTTTTTTAAGTTTTTGAGTTACTTTCCTTGAACGACCGTGCTTTGTATAGAAAACCTGTGCGCGGAGGAACCAACTCGTAGCTAATTGCGCCTTTACTTTGTTTCGAGTTCGCTCAACAACTTAAGTGAGCTGCTAGCGCCCTTACTTTGCTTCGAGTCTGCGCAGCAACTTAAGTGAGCCGCTAGCGCCCTTACTTTGTTTCGAGTCCGCTCAACAACTTAAGTGAGCTGCAACTAGTTGCGACAAGGTTGCTTGTCGGTAGCGACCCCGCCAGCAGGCTGCTGAAGTTCCGCACTCGGCGCTCGCGGCAAGGGTACCTGCGCCGGCAAGTTTCCCTAGAAAGTGTAGGGCAGAACCATACAAAGCCAAGAGTCGAGTAAAGGAAGTAACATAGCTATTTGTTGCCTAAGATAGAGTTATATTACAAAAATAACTTGTCGCGCCTCTAATAAAGTGTTCCCATGACATGACTGGCAGCAACAAGAGAAGAAGAAAACAGACGGCCTAATCTACGCGACCGCCGTCAACCCTTTTGACCTCGTTCACCCTGTCCACAATGGGTGCGACGAGGGCCTTAATTGCGTCAAGATCAACGTCCGCCGGCAGCTTCTTGAGGACGTTGGTGAGGTTGAGGCCCGGATTGCTGAAGGCCACCTTCACCAGCACCTTCTCCAGAACTCCGGCGCAAATCGAGCATGATTCGTCGGCCAACTGCTTTGGGATCCGTTCCCGGAGTTGCTGGAGCGCCGCCGCCACGCCTTTGAAGAACAAAGTGAGCTTGGCGCTGGGTTGGAGGTTCTCGTCGGAGGAGTACCCGAAGCCTTCCACCCCCAATTGCACCAGCTCCTCTTCGATGATTGCAGCAATGTTCACGAGGCCCTCCGTCCAGAGCTCCACAGTATCTCTGAGAAGATTCTGGGTTTCGGCGGCCCTCGCTAGCAGCGCCTCGTTGGCCTCGATGTCCTTCTTCAAGTCTGCCTCCTGTTTCCTGGCGCTGTCCAACGTCTCTGTCAATGTGGCCAGCTTCAGCGTCAGATCTGCGTTGGAATCCTTGGCGGCGCTCAGTTCCTTGCCCCTCTCGGCGAGTCGGCCCTACAGCTCACCGTGGGCGAGGGCGTCCTTCTCGCGCTCTAGCTTGAGCGCGGCAAGCTCTTCGCCACCAACCTTCAGATCAGCTTCTAGCTGCGCCACCCTTGCCTCCAATTCTTTCTTGGCGGCCTCGGCAGCCGCAGCCGCATCCTTTGCCTCTTGAAGCGACCCGCCAAGTGCCCGTTCGCGCGCGGCGAGCTCCTCTTCGTGGCTGTCGAGGTTCACTTTCCGCTGAGTCAGCTCGCCTTCTCGCGCGTATAGCTTCTCACCGGTGAGCCGCAGCTGCTCTTCAGCTTCGGCCTTCTCGAGGAGGAAGGCCTTCCGCTCCTCAGCAAGCTGCTCCCGCTCCTCCACCAAGGCCCGGAGAGTTTCTTGGCGAAGACCTCGGAGCTCCTCCGCACGCTTCTCTATGTCCACGCTCGCCCTTGCGGCAAGCGCTTCCCGGGACTCCAACTTGACTTGACGGGCGCGGTAGAGCGCCAGCAGCCTTCGCAGCAGCCGCTCCTCCTCGGGCTCTTCACTGCTGCTTCCCGGCGCGTCGACGATCGACAACCCGGCGGATGCAAGCACCTCCCCATCCAGAGCTTCTCCTTCCATCGGCGCCCTGGAGCTCGATGCCCAGGGGAGCTTGATGAAGATGCCCTCGCCAGCCTTCAGATAGGCGCCGGGCTGGGGCTCCTCGGAGCCTGGCGCTGCGGCAGCGGCGGAGGGATCGGCGGTCGGTGCAGCGCCTGGCGCTCCTGCGGCCTCAGGGCCGTTAGTGCGATCTCCAGATCCCCTGCCGGCTTCTTCGGCAACAGTCTTGGCGGCCTCTTCACCGGCGGGCACGTCAGCGCCGGCTCCTTCTTCGGTGGCCGCGGCATCTTCAGTATTGCCGCGCGCGTCCTCCTCGCCGCCCGCCTCGGTCTCCATCGGATCTGTCGAGGGTGGGTCTGACGACCAGAGAAGAAGGAGAAATCAAACAAGTGTCCGAGAAGAGAAATCAGCAGAAGACTACAAGGAAAGTTTCAGGCAAGAAGGGCTACCTATGCTAGGATCTGCCGTCGTGACCTCCACCACCGGCGGATCGTTAACGCTGTCCCTTGCTGGAGACTCCTCTCTTGCCGGAGGCTCCTCCCTTACCGGAGGACGCTCCCTTGCCAGGGTGTCCGCCCTTGGCGGCGTAGTCGAAGCAGACGACAAGTCGGAGGAGATCACCACGCCATCCTGATGAAGCTGTTCTGCTCCTGCGCAAGCAAACCAGTGATCAGATGTCAACAAAGGAAAGGAGCAACCACGCGCACCCAGAAGCAGAAAGTAAACCGTATACTTACGCTGGGGGCTGCGCTGGGGGCTGCTCTGCGAAGTGATGGCCGGATCCGGCAAGGTGGTCTCGGGCGCGCCTCCTGTCGTCGCAGTGGGCTCGTCCTCGATGACCACCACCTGAGCCTTGGCCCTCTTCGCCGCCCTCTGGGCCAGAGTCCTGAAAAGAAGAGCCCAGGGTGGATTAGATTTGATGCAAGACAAGATCAGCAAGTTGAAGAACTACAAGAACAAGCAAGGGAATCTTACTCTTCTTCTTCTTCCTCCTCGTCGGAGCTGAGCGCGGAGAGGTAGAAGTTCGGCCCACTTCCGGCGCGACGAGGTGGAGGGGTGGGATCCCTTGGCCGCTTGGCGGGGACTGCGGAGCCAGCCCGAGATGACCCCGCCCCAGTCGCCACTACGACGGGAGGCGCACCCGCGGCAACCATACTTGCCGCGGCAGAGCGCGTCGCGCGGCGCTGCGGCTGTTGACCAGCTTGCCCCCCTGCTGCGTCCCCGACCCGGTGGAGGCGCCTGCTTGACTGCACTGGGGGCTGCATTCCGGGCCCTGTTTCCGGCAAGCTCCCCGGAGATGGCGGGCCGCTCGCACCCTCGGCGAGCTCCCTCAACTCGGCGTCGGGCGCGGCAAGCTCTTCTTCGTCTTCGGGCCACTCCCGCTCAGCAAGACTCATCGCCGATGCCGCGTCCGCTTCCTCCACCGTGAACCCAAATTCGCCAGCGGCTGCGGCTGCCGCCGCCTCTTCCGCCCTGGTGGCGATGCGCTCCATCTCTTGATCAGTGGTGTCACGGGTGAGGAGCTTCTTCTCGTCAGCATTGACCGCCACCTCCACTAGGCTGTCGAAGAACTGCTGCACAACGTCGCCGGCGGGCTCTTGCCAAGTTGGAGCGATCCTGTGCGAATCACACAACGGCATCATTGCGCAGATGCGGTCGCGCGAGGAGTTGTTACACAGAGGCACGACGCCTGCCGGCAACCTGAACCACTCGGGATGCTGCGGGTCGTGCTTGAATATTTCCTTAAGTATCCCGTCCAATTCTATGACGGTGAAATTGAAGTTGAGTCCTGGGCGCAACCTCATGATGTCCGCCGGTCCTCCAAATTCCCAGGCGGGTCTCCCCTTCGCCTGTAGAGGGGCGATGCGGCGGCGGAGGAAACCTGCGCCGACAGCTCCTACAGTCAACCCGGCAAGCCTGAGGCGCAAGATCCGGGTGGTGGCGATCGTCAACTTGTCATCGTCCGCGGACAGGGCGCTCCAATCATTGCCTCGCACTGCTGGGGCTTGGCGCAGGGTGGTGAACGGCTGCGGGTTCTCCTCTACTACCCAGCACCAGTTTGCTCTCCACTCATCCCACTTGCTGCGGAGCTCCCCCTCTAGATAGGTCTCCTTCTTGCCGGCCCGTGAGATCCAGGCGATCCCCCCGGTGAGGGGTTCCCCTCTCTCGACATGGGGCATCAAGAAATGGCGGAAGAGAGCTACGTTGGGGTGGACTCCGACAAAGTTTTCGCATAGATGGGCGAAAACTGCCATGGTCAAGACGGCGTTGGGGGTAAAATCAAGGAGGTGGAACCGGTAGGTGTTCATGATGTCACAAAAGAAATCAGAGAATGGCGGGCAGAGCCCGCAGTAGAAGAACACGGCAAAGAAAGGGTACCCGCCAATTGGAGCTTATTGCGAGGTGATGGCAGAGAGTACCTTCGTGCGCGGGTGCGCCCGTGTCTCCGTCGACCAGAAGAGATAGTACCACTCCCTCAGATCCTTTGCGGAGAGCTCGGGGAGGAAGGTGGCCCGCTCTTTCCGCAACGCCTCAAGCCGCTGCGCTTCGGTCGACTTCACAGCTTTCGCGGCCTTGGCCTTTCCGGGCTTCGGAGCCATGGCGAAGGCGGTGGGGGAGATCGACGGCGCCGGTAGTGGCGGCGGCGACGGGAGCGGAGCGCTGCTCTCTTTCGACTTTGGAAGCAGAGGAGGGCGGCGGAGGTTTCTGAGATTGCAACAGCGAATGACGAAGATGGAGGAAATGCCCCTGTTTCCCCTACTTCTAAAGAGGGACGGGGCAGACGTTTCGGCCTTCCAAATAAACAACCTCCCACGATCTCTCCCACGACGCCGCGTTTGACGCGTGCCGTTCTGCGCGTGCGCGGTGGGAGCGGAGAGATATGCGGCGTGACCTAGGCCGCGCGTGCCCGTGCACTGTTTTCGGCCTGGCCCAACAGCGCTCGGCACCGTGTATGGCCCAGGCCCGGGGGCTCCTGTCGGTGTACTAGAGTAGGGGTACCCTAGTATCCCGAACTCGTGCACGGGCAGTTGCAGCGCCCCGCGGCAAGGCTTGCCGGGTGACCGCCAAGACCCTCCGTGGCTCCCTCGAAGACCATTCAAGAACAAAGTACTCAAACCAAGGCCCCGGCAAGAGGAGCTTCCCGGGAAGGCCACTCAAGGCATACCAAGAAAGCTTGCCATGACGCGCACTGCATCCCGGCAAGGCCCGGTGAGCGACAAGCTCCCAAACACGACAAGACGACGACCGCGGCAAGGAGCTTGCCGCGGGAAACCCCCACTTCACGCCCGCGCTCCAGCACACCTGCTAGCGTGTCGCTCTAGGACTCTCCCAAGCACACGTGGCAGGAGGCTGTGCAGCTAGGGGTGCGAGGTGGCAAGCGAAGACGAAGAGAAGGCCATCGTGGCAAACGGTGGCGCTCCTAACGGTCACTTTTTGCACTGTTTAGGCAACTCAGACAGGCATTTAATGCCCTTGTCCCCTGCCGTCCGAGTTAGGTAGGGTGCACTGTATCCACAGTATCGGTAGCTGCACCTACCGCATCCTTTTCCATTTTTACCCTTCTTGTCTACGTTGCCCCCTGTCGGTGACCCCTTGAAAGTATAAAAGGAGGCCCGGGCGCAACGTAGAAGGGGTTTGGAGGTTCGGATGTTCGGAGGTTCAGAGGTTTGACCAGTTCGGCTCACTCGAAACACCAGGAACACTCTTACGCTCAGTCTGGCAGCGTCCATCGCTCCTGAGCAAGAATCCAATATACACAAACAAGCAGCAGTAGGGTTTTACGCATCCGTGCGGCCCGAAGCTGGGTAAAAACCGCTCGTGTGTACCGCCTCGATCCGCTCTTTGTGCGACCTCCGCCCCCCACCGAACCGAAAGGGGCCCTGTCCCCATAGGTGTTGGTGGAATCAGCCTCCCCGACACCATCTAACCGCAACCCCAGCGGATAGTAACCCACTTATAGTTGACAAAGCACCATGTCCACCACAGAGTACCCCCACATGAGCAGTTTGTAAAGCTACTACAGTGCCCAAAGCACGAAGACCACCACAGCTAACCCAAACTCCACGTTTAAAGAAGAAGAGCAACTGTTCTCAGGTTAGATTCCGTAGCTATGGTCCATACTCCTTTGCTGTTGCATCACTGTATTTACTCATACCAATTACTTTCGAATTTGAAGGATCCAATTGAAACTCCAATGGCGCAATAGGTATGTTTTAAACCTATTTCTTTAACTGGATTATTGTTCTAACTTCTTGCTCTATGTTGATTTTAGTTTAAGTTGTATAAACAGTTATGTTCTCATGTGATGCACATTACAAGTGCTTCCAATGCTATGTAGTTTCTCACACTTATATTCTGTCTATGCTGTTGTGTCTTAAAAATATATGAGTTGAACTGTGTCTCTATCTTGATTAGGGAACATAAACTAGAATGATATGGACAATACAGTGACCATAGCACATAGATATATGTTTGTTTCATGTTGTTATCCTGTCCACCTTACTACTGAACCGGTTTACCAAAATGAGTTTCGTATACTACAAGCTAAACCTGTGATGTGTCTGCTTGTTTCTCTTGTAGTATGCAAACAGAATATTGGAGAAGAGCACACCCACTATGCAATGGTAGAGAAAGTAATGCATATAAGGTTCAAGATAGTGAGGCAACCCTGTTGGTCTCCAATAAAGGTGATAAAAATGATCTTGAAGACAGTGAGAAAACCCCACAATCCTGCGTTGATGTAGTGTTCGAGTTACTGGCCAGTACCGCTGGCACAAGCTCTTCGAACTCGCTGCCTGAATCACTTCAGCTTCTTCAGTCTCAGCTACAAGCTGAAAGGCACCAGTTAGCTATGCTACGGCAAGAAGCCGAAGGACTGAGGAAGTCCCCGCAGAATTCAGATGCATACTTTCTTGTGCAACAACAAGCGCTGGAGGATTTAAGCGCCAAACAAGAGAAAGTTAATAAGCTTGCTAAGCATCTTGCTAGCATTATGGGTACCCAGGACATTGTTTCTTGAACTCTTCTGAAGTGGTTTCAGTTCTGGACTTGTTTTGCTGCAACGTTTAATGCTGCTTTGTTCCCTATATTTGCACTGGTGGCAAAGTTTGATGCCCAGTGGATGTAATATGTGTAATAGCCATGATAGCCTAGCATAAGTTGCTTGCTTATTTAGTTCCTTGTTGTCTTGTTTATTTGTTTGCTTGTAGTCAGTGTAGTTCTTTTTCTGTGGTTTGCTAGTGGCTGCAATAACCTGTTTTTTAAAACTAGGCCATAATAACCATGGGCTAATATTGACTGTAGTGACACTGGGCCTCCTACGGGCCGTAGAAACAGTGGGCCTTTTATGGGCCATAGAAATAGTAGGCCTTCTATGGGCCGTAGAAACAATGGGCCTTCTACGGGTCGTAGAAACAATGGGCCTTCTACGGGCCGTAGAAATAATGGGCCTTCTATGGGCCATATGATCGATTGGCCAAACATGGGCCAATAACAGGCCGCATTATGGCCGTAAACAGGCTAGAGTTGGAATTTTCCGTTCATGGGCCGACCATAATAGGCCATTGTTAATAGGCCGTATTTGATGATGCTATGAAATTGGCCCAACGTATTAACGGACCACAAACGGGCCGACTGTAACCAAGGGCTGAATTTGGCAAACAAGCAGAAAATGACAGTAACGGGACGTAAGTAAACGAATGCTGGAAATGAGCCCAAGAATAAATGGGCTCTGAGAAGGCCGCAAGATAACATGGGCTGGAAATGGCCCAATGGAATAACGGGCCGTTAATGGGTATAAAGTGGTACACTATTCATTACGGGCCAGTTTCACCACGAGCCTTTAATGGGTGTAAAGTGATACAATGTTCATTACGGGCCAGTTTCACCATGGGCCGTTAATAGGCCAAGAGTTACATAGGGCCTCATATGGGCCGAAAGACGTCATGGGCCATACATGGGCCAGAAGTGAAAACGGCCGGTAATCATATTGGATGGCCCAGATCACGCTACTGGGCCTAATTCGGATAGGGCATAACGGGCCTTGGGTTAGCGGGTTGTAAATGGGCTATATGCAAACAGGCCGTTAACAGGCTTTCCATGGGCCGGCCCGCCACCTTTTGACCAAGTCAAACGGGCCGGCCTTTTCACAGGAATGGGCCTCTGTTGGGCCGTGCCACGTGTCGACCTATCATAGGCGCCTTCTGTCCAATGAGTGGATGACATCTGTCCCAACGATGAGCCGACACGTGTTTCCTCCAGCCAATGATGATTTTACACGTGGAAAATCCCCATTGGTCGGGTCTGTTAGCGGGTTATCGGATCCAAAACCCGACCCGATAGCTTAACGGCGTTCCGTTATGGTGGATGCCATGTGTCGGTCACCCTTGACGAAAGCATTTCTGTGATGCTCGATTTATCGTCATGGAAGTGGACACTTCCATGATGATAATTTTGGTAATGTCATGGAACACTTCTACGACAGCACATGTATGACTATCTTGATTCTGTCATAAATTTGTCATGGATGTACATGCATGACAGAACACAAAAGGAAGGTAGGCGCAGCCCCTGGTGTTCGGAAGAACGCATGAGGGGCTCTATAAGCACCTGATCGGAACAAAAGCCGATCCATCGCACACTGCATTAGTTATGGAATTATGCGGAAGAAATCCTTAAAGATTTTACAACCTCTCAAACAGCCGACCAGCTCTTGCCGTATCATGACAGTCAGTTTTCGGCTTTCTCTACTAAGGCGCTCGTCCAGAAGAACCGGGACACAATCGCAGTAGTTCTCCCTGTGCTATCATAGCCGATATAGCGGAACGTAAGGTACCAAAACATGGGAGTCGGGCAAACCCAACTATTGACCCAAGACATGATTTGGAGCTGATGCATATAATGCTATAAGTTCGGGGTTCCGAACGACCGTGAAGGTGGTCGGACTTTATTGCCGTGTTATGGGTACAATGAAGCCCCTCACGTATTATGGCATATCACGATGTACGGATGTTGTTATGACGAAAGGTGTCAATAAGAAACGATAGCAGATAAGTGTCATATAAATCTATATGTTGTATTCGAGGAATATGTCGATGTGCATGAGTACAGGTAATGTGATGAAAAATAAACATGATTTCGGAACCTGCTGAGGCCAGGCGGGAGGAGGCTATGCGCGGATCCGGAGTATGTTCGGATGGTCATCGAGGGGAATATCTAAAGATTCCCTTGTGCGTTCAAGATGTTTCCATGTCACTAGTCCTGGCCTACGCAAAAGTGAACCTGCAAAGAAAAGGAAAGAAACGTTTGTGTTTCACGTAGCGGTTGAGCCGCAGTGTGTGGCCTATTCAGGCTCTGCCTCATTTTTAATGCCAGAGTGTTTTAGTTAAGCTCCAGACGAGCCGGGCTATCCCGCCGCGAAGTAGTTCGGAGTCCCTTCATGGTGTCCGGGAGTTTGGCCGTCGCCTCGAGGCTCGATCGAAAGATGCCACTCGTTGCTTCTTCTGCTAAGGCGGTGGTATACTCTTGTGCACAGAGGGGAGGTTCAGCCATGCCATTAACTATTATGACACCGCGCGGACCGGGCATCTTCAGTTTTCGTTAGGCATAATGTGGCACAGCGTTGAATCGAGCAAATGCGGTTCGTCCGAGCAGTGCATGATTATTACTGCAAAAAGGCACGATGTCGAAGATTAACTCTTCGGTACGGTACTTGTTCGGTGATCCGAAGACTACCTCCAGAGTGATGGAGCCTGTACAACGGGCCTCCACACCTGGTATGACACCTTTAAACGTGGTTTTAGTGGGCTTGAACATCGAATGATTAATACCCATCTTGCACACTGTGTCCTGATACAGCTGGTTCAGACTGCTGCCTCCGTCCATAAGGACTCGTGTGAGGTGGAATCCGTCAATTGTTGGGTCAAGGACGAGTGCGACTCAATTGCTCTGATTGGTATTGGCCAGGCGATCCGTACGATCGAAAGTGATCAGCCATAGTACATGTTTTGGGGTGACTGGCTATGTTAAGTCGACATCCCTAAGAGTACACGTCCGTTCCAGTTTGGGAATGTGGATGGCATTTATCATATTCACCGTTTTGATTTGCGGGGGAAATTTCTTTTGCCCTCCTTTGTTTGGTGATCGGGGCTCCTCGCTGTCTTCATCGCTTTGAGACCCCTTCTCCTTGTTTTCGGCACCTGACCTGTCGGCTTGTTTGAAGACCCAGCATTCTCGGTTGGTATGATTGGCTGCCATTCCTGGGGCGCTGTGCAATGGACGATCAAGTATGTGGTCCAGACCGGACGGGCCCAAATTGTTCTTTTGGAATGGATTTTTTGCTGACCGGACTTAGATCCACGAAATCTGGCATTGACTGCCATGTCTTTGGTGTTATCACCATTTTTGCGATGCTTGTGTTTGTTGCGTCGAGGCTTGCCGTTGCTATCTCTGGCCTCTGATGTGCCAGGATTGCTTGATGTGTTGTTGCTACGAGCCAACCAGCTATTTTCGCCCGCACAAAAGCGGGTCATGAGTGCCGTGAGGGCTGCCATGGACTTCGGCTTTTCTTGGCCGAGATGTCGGGCCAGCCACTCGTCACGGATATTATGCTTAAAGGCTGCTAGGGCTTCAGCATCCAGACAGTCGACAATTTGGTTCTTTTTAGTTAGGAACTGAGTCTAGAATTTCCTGGCTGACTCTCCGGGCTGTTGGGTTATGTGACTTAAATCGTCAGCATCCGGTGGTCGCACATACGTGCCCTGGAAGTTGTCAATGAATGCATCTTCCAGGTTCTCCCAACTGTCAATGGAGTTTCCTGGCAGGCTATTCAGCCAATGCAGAGCCGGTCCCTTGAGTTTTAGTGGGAGGTACTTGATGGCATGTAGATCATCGCCGCGGGCCATGTGAATGTTGAAAAGGAAATCTTCAATCCATACCGCGGGGTCGTTTGTTCCATCGTATGATTCAATATTCACGGGTTTAAACCCTTCTGGGAATTCATGATCCATTACTTCGTCTGTGAAGCATAGGGGGTGTGCAGCGCCTCTGTGCCGGGCTACATCATGACGTAGCTCGAACGAGTCCGGTTTGTTGTATTCGGCCCGGCCGGGTTTGTATTTGGTATATCCGGCGTGATGGTCGTCGTCTCACGTTGGGGCGTGCCCCCGTGATCCGTAGATCGATCTGGGTTGTCCTGCTTTGTTTTGCAATATGTCTCGCAGGTCCTGCGTATAGCCCCGGGCCTTGGTGTTTTTGTTTGATTGGCGACGGGGTGCAGGCTGGTATTCGGGCTGATCCGTCGTTTTGTCTCGGCCACGAGGTGGCCTGTCAGCCTCGTCCTGCGCTGGTAGTGTAGGCTCTAGCGCCTCCTCCTCAAATTGAGGTAGCCACATGCGCTTCGGGTAACTTTTGGTTGGGCGCTCGAGTCCGTACTCCTCGGCTGCCAGGACCTCAGTCCATCTATCTGTTAGTAGATCTTGATCAGCTTGAAGCTGCAGCTATTTTTTTCTTCATGCTTTTTGCAATGGCTATAAGCCGGCGCTTGAAGCGCTCCTGCTCGACGGGATCCTCAGGCACAATAAATTCTTCGTCGCTGAGGCTCACCTCGTCTTCGGAGAGATTCATATAATTGTCATCCTCCAAGTCTCCATCCATTGCCTATTCGTGAGGGCTAACTTGCCCATCCTCCCGTTCGGCCTGCTCGAAGTTTGGCTGGGCGGGATTGTTTTCGTCTTCGGCATCATCCGTAGTGCTTGTGCCGGTATCGCTATTTTTGCTATGGCGGGGCTTAGAGCGGCACCGATGATGCCGGTGCTTAGATTGCTTCTCATGGGGATTATCCTTCGTTGCCTCATCGCCATCGTTTTCTTAGGGGGTGTCCACCATATATATATCATATGAAGAGGTGGCTCTCCAGCACCCTACGCGCGGTGGTTCTTGTTCCTCTTCGGCATCGTCGTCCATACCGTCGATGTCTTCGGAGTCGAATTCAAGCATGTCGGTTAAGTCATCGACATTGGCTATTGAGTGGGTGGTGGGTGGGGAACGAATTTCTTTGTCGTCCGCTTCCCACTCAAGCCGGACATAGTTCGGCCAGGAGTCTCCTGACAGAGAGAGAGACTTTAATGAATTTAGCACATCGCCCAAGGGTGAGTGCTGAAAGATATCCACGGAGGTAAACTCTATGATCGGTGGCCAATCAGATTCGATAGGCGCGGATACACCCGGTTCGGAGCTATGGCCGGACACGAGTCCGAGGGTCTGATAACACGGATCACATTGGAGGCGAAGTCTGTTGCTCTATTGCCGATGGGTGTGCCGCCTCCATGGCGGGGTCCATCCACCCGTCCTGGGATGGCATGTTCTGCTCCAGATTAACAGCTGGGGCAGCCGCAGGTGTGATCTCCAGAACATCGTCTGATGGCAGATCTAAGTCATGTCCGTCGTGACTATTCAGCGCACCTGACATGGGCTCGAATCCATCAAAGATCAACTCTCTGCTGATGTTGGTGGTGTAGTTCAAGTTTCCAAACCTGACCTCAGGGCCAGGGGCATAGCTATTGATCTGCTCCAGGTGGCCAAGCGAGTTGGCCTGCAGTACGGAGCCGCCGAATACGAAGATCTGCCCGGGGAGCAAAACCTCACCCAGGACCGCGTCGTTGCAGACGATTGAAAGAGCCATCAAGCCTTATCGTGACGACACAGTGGAACTCTCAATGAAAGCACCAATGTCGGTGTCAAAACCGGCGGATCTCGGGTAGGGGGTCCCGAACTGTGCGTCTAAGGCTAATGGTAACAGGTGGCGGGGGACACGGTGTTTACCCAGGTTCGGACCCTCTCGATGGAGGTAATACCCTACTTCCTGCTTGATTGATCTTGATGATATGAGTATTACAAGAGTTGATCTACCACGAGATCGTAGAGGCTAAACCCTAGAAGCTAGCCTATGGTTATGATTGTTGTCCTACGGACTAAACCCTCTAGTTTATATAGACACCGGAGGGGCCTAGGGTTACACATGGTCGGTTACAGAGAAGGAGATCTAAACATCCGAATCGCCAAGCTCGCCTTCCATGCAAAGGAGAGTCCCACCCGGACACGGGACGAAGTCTTCAATCTTGTATCTTCAATCTTTATAGTCCGGCTGTCCGAGGACCCCCTAATCCAGGACTCCTCAGGGAGCGTATGAGGTTCATTGCATCTAGAATGGCACTCAATGCCTTGGTGCCAATTTTTTAAGTCATTGCAATGTTTAGCTTCAAGAGTGGTCTGCTACTAGTGCGACACAAAGCAGCTACACAGATCATAGTGTAGATATAACGGGAAAACCGTAAGCATCAGAGTAAAATCAGCAAAGTGGAACTTGCTGGAATATATGTGCTAGTACTACCGGTACGGCTAGAAAGGCTTTGGATACCAGCTCTCCTCAACTGAAGGTGCGGTACTGTTAATATCAGTGTAACTCTCAAAGGTGACATAGCTCCCCGCATTTCCTTGCTATTCTTATAGGATTCAAGTGGGCAGGCCACTACAAATCCTATTCCTATGTTTACAAAATCCTACGAATCAAAGAGTCCCGAAGAGTTCAAAGTTTCCATCACAACCAACCATATAGATCTCTACACTGCAAATGTCCCTGCTCATCTTCACTACAAGGAACATATTGTACTACTATCATACTCCCTCCGTTCCAAAATATATGTCTTTGTAGA
This sequence comes from Triticum aestivum, assembly GCF_018294505.1. Taxonomy (NCBI): domain Eukaryota; kingdom Viridiplantae; phylum Streptophyta; class Magnoliopsida; order Poales; family Poaceae; genus Triticum; species Triticum aestivum. The sequence continues at coordinate 618,098,675 of NC_057801.1, forward strand.
TATTTCCACTATGGATCACATATAGATGTATCCAGATACATTTTAGAGTGTAGATTCACTCATTTTGCTCCATATGTAGTCCATGGTGGAATCTATACAAAGACTTGTATTTAGGAATGGAGAGAGTACTTATTAAAGAATAATAGAAGAGGAACATGCTAAAGAAAAGCAAGAAGATTTTCGATAATACAATGTTCATTGCGCAGTGCCCACACATGATGAACCAGAGCACATTAAGAATGCAACTGCCTGTTGTCTCTATATGTAGTGCACATGATTTTTGAAAGTAAAGTAGGAACATTAGCTGACGAATTAAATGTTATCTGTTTTAATAATATCAGCATCATATCAGATTCGTATTTGAGCAACAAGTTTGGAATTATGAGTGTCACGTTGTTTAGCTTGATGGATTCAGGACCAGTGCTAAGCAAATACGATGATGGTACTGAATATAAAGGCATGTCTGCATGCAAGTCGCGTGACTTTTGTCATTTGGGTCAGTCGACCATTTTAGGCGGTTGGATGAGGATCCTACGTCACCTAACCCTTCTTCTTCCTCATCTCTGATTCTTCCCATATAGAACACCGCACGGGCCACCGGTCGGACCACCGGCCTCCACCGCCTGTGTTCCTCCGCCACCCCCACCCCACCCCCGCCCCCACCTGCATCGAGTTTTCTTCATCCGGAGAGCCCCCCCCCACCGCCCCCTCCACAACCACCATCCCCACCCAAGCCCCTTCCTTCGCACCGGCAAACTCTGGCAAGCTCTAAAAAATCAACTGACCCAATTTTGAAATTTAGTCTACTGTGATTTAACTAGTGTGGAATATAAAGGGGGAAAACCATAAGCATTGGGAGTATAGTGTTGAGCATGCCATGGAGGACCTAAAGGTGCAAACTGGACAAAGGCAACTTCGCAACCAATGTTTGCTTTCAACTAGCAAGTAAGTGATGGACAAGAAATCAGAGTAAAGCAGTGGCGATCTATTTTCTTTCTGCGATAAATAAGTTGAGCAGATACAAAATAGTACCGCATTTGGTGCGGTACCGTGTATGCATCTACTGATAATTTGACGGTGCTACGGTAGCGATGGTTGTCGGCGGCATGGAAGCAGCTAGGAGGGTAGACAGTGGCGGCAAGGCGCGGTGGACGAGACAGTCATAGGAGCAGTGCTGGCAAGGTGGACGACGGTGGGGATGAAGCGAGAGGACGAGATGCAAGGATCTCGGTCTGAAGCCGTGGATGAGAGAGGTCGATCTCTTGTAATGGACGGCGGCATCGGGGTATCAGCTCCAGTACGGTGGAGGAGGATGGCGGTGGATGGGGTGGCGGACCGAGGAGGATAGGGTGTTTTGGCACCCACGGAGTACGAATGGAGAAATGGAGGTAGAGAGGAAGGGGGAACCATGTCTTGAGGGCGCACTTGTCTCAAATGCGAGGAAATTTACAAACTTAGCCCCCGTTTCAAATTTCCTACATCACAACAATATTAGTCGGTTGGGGATAGGACGGTAATCTCGCATACACCGAATATTTGCCGACGAGAGTTTGTTTTTGGCGCCCACCGTGTATGAATCGGGGAGGGAGTCGATTTCGGCCGAGGAGACACTGTGTTTTGGCGCCCACCGTGTATGAATCTGGGTGAGAGGCGGTCATGTCACGTTTGAGTGAAATTACAAACCTACCCCTATCGAAACCTATAGAAATTGAGCAGATAAGCTTTGTGTGGCAGGGATAGGCAGTAGTAATTTCCATCTCGCAGATTTTGGTTTTGGCCGGTTACTGCGACTTTCCCCGCTTCGTTCAAATTTTGCAGAGTGCACGTTTACCATGCCAACTCAATTTGAATCCCATTTGTATTCTATTTTTTTGGGCTGGATCCATTTTCGATTGGAATAAAATTCTATATACATCAATTTTTTATATATACTTTCAAAAGCACAACATCCTTTATACATAAATATGGTTTACAAATGGCATGATCTCTGATTCATAAGGCTGTATCCATCAATTTGGATTTTCAAATATTTGAAACCACTTTATGTTGAAATCCAATGTATGCATTCCTCGCTAACTGTCTCCAATTAATGTGTGTTTCATGTGTTTTTTTTACTTCTCAAACATGTATAATGTGTTTCACACACGCAACATATAGTGTAATCCCATTTAGACATTAGTTTTGTCTCCCATGGTCTCATATTTCTCCACCATTCGCTTGTATGTCGCTCACACACACTCTCTCTCCCTAGAGATATCTTGCGTTCCCTCATATGTCTCTCTAGCTATCACTCTCGCTGTGAAATATCTTTCTCTCTTGCAGACACAAAACTCCGTCTCTCGAGATCTCATTTCTCTCTGATATTTGTTTGTATGTGACTCCCATGCACCCTCTCTATATCTCTCTCACACCCACACACATAACTCAGCCTTCTGATCCACTCGACTCCTATCTCTAACGCACACTAGCTAGCATCTTTATCTTTCTATTTATCTGTTTCTCCATCAACCTTCTTTTTCGCCCTCACTCTTGCTTCCTATCACACACACTACATATGTTTCTCTCTACATGCAGTCAAGTGCCCTCTTTTTATCTCTCTCTCTCACACACATAACTTTACCCTCTGAACCACCCGACGGTCATCTCCAACACTCAAACTAGCGGATCTCCCTCTAGCTAGCATCTCCATCACTGTATCTAACTGTAGTTTCTTCGTCAACTTTTCTTTCTTGTACGCAGTCTTGCTTCCTATCACCCATACTATATATGTCTCTCCATACATGCATTTATAGGGTGATCTCTTTTGCACAATCATTGTGTCTCACTCCCTTTGCTCGCCGTAGATGCATGCTCCAGCCCACGCCACTATCTCTTAAAGACAAAAACACATGCTCAATTGTTGGGCTTTCTTCCCTGCACTCTCACATGCATGCATATTGTCATACCGATCCGTCTCTCCCATGTCATTGATCTCATGACTTATGTCTTCTTTCTTTTGTTTCGCTCATGCGCGCGCGCACACACAGACACATCCCACATATACATGTATACCTCGCGCACATGCACGTTCAAGGTTTCTATGTCTCCATACGTAGTTAAGTACCCTCAACCCTAATGCCACATCGAATCTTTCTCTTCTTGTGTGCACATAACTTCCGCCTGGATGGGTAAAACACACACTCACACTTAACAATCTCCTTCTAGCTACCCCCCTCTCACTCTTCCCCTATATCCCTGAAACAATAAGACCATCCCTTAGTTTAAATCCCGCCTACATGCACCATCGATATATAGTAGTCTTCCTCGGTGTCTCTCAAACAAACATGTTCTCTCGATGTCGACTCCTCTCACGCGCACACACCTTCTCTTCCCTCTCTACGGGCCTTTTCTCTCTCGCACCCCATCGTTGGTGGCCTCTGCCATACACATCACCTCTCTATGATGAAGCCACGCACACTTAAATTAAATCCGCCACCGAGGACCCCGCGACACACACACACACACACAAACACAAACACACACACACACGCACACACACACACGCGCGCGCACACACACAAACACATACACACACACGCACCCACCCCCCACACACACTAAGACTCCATCACACACACACACTAAGACTCCATCACACACA